>NC_033794.1:14339114-14400933 GCF_001876935.1 Asparagus officinalis | reverse complement strand
CAGTCACAGACGTACACTCTCCGGACGACCGGACCAGCAAGGCAGGCCGTATCTCCGCTGAGGAAAGAAGGAAGAAGATCCACAGGTACATCAAGAAAAGAAATGAAAGAAACTTCGACAAAAAAGTTAAGGTACCCCCGTTTCCTTTAAAGCGTGTAGGAAATGGTGCGTTTATATGTTCACAAGCTCACGTTCATGAACAATATCACAGTACGCGCACCGAAAGACCCTAGCGGATAGCCGACCTCGTGTCAGAGGGAGATTCGCGAAGAACGAGGAGGCCGGCAACAGCCGGTTCCAGTCACAATGAGTGTGATGAAGCTGATGAAGTAGATTCTATGAAACACGTTCTCACAGACTATTTATTGCTCTGCTGATCTCTTTAGCTACAGTTGAAGGTTTTGGTGAAGGAAGAAGACCCTTTTGATCCCTCTGACATTCTAGCACACATCACTGGCGTCAACCCTTTCAAATACAACTACTCGCTAGCAACTTGGTTATGATATATGCTTTCTGATGAAATCAATGGCATCAAATATGACTTAGCGAATAGCACATAATTTTGGAATTCTCAAAGAAAGGAATTTAGATGCACGTCAGCATGCCTAATAACGCATTTCCCGCATGACGATCGCCTTGAACCAAATCAATCGTTCTAATGCAAACATCTATAATCGATCTACTAGGATCCAATAGCGATGGCTTTAAGTTACCGAGTATACTTTTATCACTCTCAAGACATAAAAACACTCCATTTTATGGGCAAAAAAGAAAATCAGAACAGAAATTGTACTTCATATGACTCAATGGATAACAAGAAAGAATGACAACACACAGGAAGTTATAGCCACAGCCATAGTTAACAAAGCCAAAATTTGCTTACTAGTCTCGGGAACAACTTCAACTAAAACCTTGAATTATGTTTTATAACAATATAACTCATATCCAGCCCAAATAATAAACATATTAAGTAGATTGACTAGACGATGGCGTTCGCTGCACTTGCAATCCTAGGCCACAAATCAGCACACTCCTTTCCGATGGGTCCTGTGATAGCAGATCCTGCATGACCAAAAATAAGTGTTTGATTTAGAAAAGGATTCATCAAAAAGAAAAGATATACATGTTTTTAGATGATAAATCAAAAGATACAACAGAGAAGGTAGATATAAACAAACATTACCTTTCATTTCACCCTTTGGATTTACTATAACACCAGCATTATCTGCACAATAAGCAATATAAATATTAATTTTGCACATAAAACACATCTTACACGCTAGAGAAGAATGATGGATCTTTACACTTGGAGAAATGTAATACAAGAAAATAAGGCATGATTATGCAAGCGTACAGTTCAATATCAAATTAGCAATAACGATCCAAGGAAAGTTATTTACCAGAAGACAGGTAGCATAATGCAACGATAAAAAAACATCACGCTGTTTAAAACTGGCTTTCTCAACTCTATGCTTCTTACTGAAAAATGACCAAATGTAGTTGGTCACTCTACTGTAAAGAAGCAACAAAATCATTTGTGAAACAATCAACAGATTTGGTGTTTGGATGGCATAAGTACTTTCACATAGCAGAGCTTAAATGACAAAATACAAAAATGCATTTGCAAACTGATTTCAAATACTCATTCAATTGACTAAGGGTTAGTTTCTTGAAAAATGAACAAACAAAAACAAAAACCTCATTTGAGCTGTCTGCTTAAGAACACAAAACTATGGTCAGTAATCTCAATCAAGTAGAGACTATACCCAGAAAAATCTCCATACCCACATGACATTTTAAAAAAAATGACAAGTAAAAATAACATGGTATATTTTAAGAGAAAATCATCTTTTTCATAAACTGATAATGGCAACGATGCTGCTCCTACTCAAGGCCAGGGAATATGAGACCACTTCGGGTGGAGATATTCTCTGGAGACATATTAGCCTTTAGCAAATAACATCAACACCCAAAAGCTTTATATATAACATCTACTCAGGAATTTGCAACCATTATTAGTGTGCTCCAGTAATCTAAGGAAGCTAAAAACCCCTCTGTCACAGGAAAGACTAGACATAGGCTAGACTAAAAAATAGATATGGAAAATAACAAGGACAACATGAAAATTAGTAAAAATAAAAGACTACAAGATTGTGCAGTAAAAAAGACAGAAGTACTACATATAAACATAATTTAATAACTTTTTGTTGAAAAACGCATTCTAACACAGCAAAAAATCCTTAGGAATATTAAACAATACATGAGACAAATAATTACACGAAGGACAATGTGAAAAGTCACATACAACCACCATCCTTAAGCATGGTCTTTAACTAAAAACTAGTTTTAAAAAAGCTCAAAATATTTGGAAAGTACTTCAAAAAATGTCATTTGTTTAATGTTGAAAGGGAAAAATGTTTGTCTCATGGCCAGTCCCAACAAGTAATGGAAGCGATGCTGCTCTTCCAAGCGATGAAATATGAGATCGCTCCTGGAAGGAGAAATTCCCTGAAGTTGCCTACAGGAAAAACGATAAACATCCAAAAGCTATATATGTGACGTTTACTTGGGAATTTGCAAACATAAATGTGGTTTGCTCCAGTAAAGCTAAGAAGCCTGAAAAACCTCCTCCTTCAACATATTGAAATGAAATACAGAATAAAATATAAGGGGATAACTAAAGGCAATGAAAAGCAAACATAGCTGAAAACATGGGGGGACAAACCTCAAATAAAAAAAGATTTTCTCTAAAAATTCTAAAAAGAAGTGAAAGTTGTTTGTCTCATGGCCAGTCCCAACAGATAATGGCAGCGACACTGCTCCTCCAGGCAATGGAATATGAGACTGCTTTTTGGCGGAGGACATCCCTGAGACCGTAGCCTTCAGGAGAAACCATCAACACCCATAAGCTTTATATGTGACGTTTACTCAGGAATTTGCAAACATAATTAGTTTGCTCCAGTAAGCTAAGGAGTCTTTCACCTCCTCCGTCACAAAACAACTACAACTTGACAACTTGAGTTGAAAAGTAAAGGGAATCAAAACCTACAAACAAAAATTGAATTATTCTCTACTACTTCTGAAAGAAGTGAAAGTTGTTTGTCTCATGGCCAGTCCCAACAGGTTATGGCAGCGATGCTGCTCCTCCAGGCAATGGAATATGAGACCGCTTTCGGGCGGAGGAATTCCCTGATGACCGTAGCCTTCAGGAGAAACCATCAACACCCATAAGCTTTATATGTGACATTTACTCAGGAATTTGCAAACATGATTGGTTTGCTCCAGTAAGCTAAGGAGTCTTTCACCTCCTCCGTCACAAAACAACTACAACTTGAAAACTTGAATTGGGAAGTAAAGGGAATCAAAAACCTACAAACAAAAATCGAATTATTCTCTGCTACTTCTGAAAGAAGTGAAAGATGTTTGTCTCATGGCCAGTCCCAACAGGTAATGGCAGCGATGCTGCTCCTCCAGGCAATGGAATATGAGACCGCTTTCGGGCGGAGGAATTCCCTGATGACCATAGCCTTCAGGAGAAACCATCAACACCCATAAGCTTTATATGTGACGTTTACTCAGGAATTTGCAAACATGATTGTTTGCTCCAGTAAGCTAAGGAGTCTTTCACCTCCTCCGTCACAAAACAACTACAACTTGACAACTTGAATTGGGAAGTAAAGGGAATAAAAAACCTACAAACAAAAATCGAATTATTCTCTACTATTTCTGAAAGAAGTGAAAGATGTTTGTCTCATGGCCAGTCCCAACAGGTAATGGCAGCGATGCTGCTCCTCCAGGCAATGGAATATGAGACCGCTTTCAGGCGGAGAAATTCCCTGATGACCGTAGCCTTCAGGAGAAACCATCAACACCCATAAGCTTTATATGTGACGTTTACTCAGGAATTTGCAAACAAGATTGGTTTGCTCCAGTAAGCTAAGGAGTCTTTCACCTCCTCCGTCACAAAACAACTACAGCTTGACAACTTGAATTGGGAAGTAAAGGGAATCAAAAACCTACAAACAAAAATCAAATTATTCTCTACTATTTCTGAAAGAAGTGAAAGTGTTTGTCTCATGGCCAGTCCCAACAGGTAATGGCAGCGATGCTGCTCCTCCAGGCAATGGAATATGAGACCGCTTTTAGGCAGAGGAATTCCCTGATGACCGTAGCCTTCAGGAAAAACCATCAACACCCATAAGCTTTATATGTGACGTTTACTCAGGAATTTGCAAATATGATTGGTTTGCTCCAGTAAGCTAAGGAGTCTTTCACCTCCTCCGTCACAACAAAGGCCACAACTTGACAACTTAATTTGGGAAAAACAATGCTGGTACCCATGATAGCTTGGATGAATTATTAAAGACATTTAAACTCAGTAGCCAAAAGCAATCATCGCCAGTAGCTATATATGAGTAGAAACATCAAAATATTATAGGATATCAATGTCAAATAAATAAACTAAGAAATAGCATACATATACGTTACACATGACATGTTCAAAACAGTCCATTTACAATAAGCAAGAAAAAGAAGGTTGATTGGTATTGTGAATGTACAGATTAACAACCTGAAAAAGTGACTTATTCATAAAAAATGTACCAATGGCAACAATCCAAGTGTAGTTTATAGTCTAAGTAGTTAACAGAAATAGGCAAGTCATTGACATAGAAGCGACAAATATTCAAATATTCTGTGAATGGGTATACCTTCAAAGTACATATAAACACCATCCTTTCGGCGAAAAGGTTTCCTTTGCCTGACAATGACAGCGGGCATCACCTTCTTCCTCAAATCAGGCTTCCCTTTCTTCACAGTGGCCATCACCATGTCACCAACACAAGCTGAAGGCAACCTGTTCAAGCGCCCCTTGATGCCCTTCACAGAGATAATGTAAAGGTTCTTGGCCCCAGTGTTGTCGGCGCAGTTCACGGTGGCGGCCACCGGAAGACCCAGCGACATCCGGAACTTGTTTCCGGCCGATCCTCCTCGTCCTGAAATTTATTAAAGGAACGTTAACGTGTGAATTTTACATTGCAAAATGAGATTTTTTTAGGTCAAATCTCTGGAGGCCTAACCTACAGATTTAACTAATAACTTTATACGTAATTGTCACTATTTAAAACATCACAATTTGAGATTTCTAGGTCAAGCCTAAGAAGTGTTAATCTTCACAATTAACAAATAATGATCACAACTTTAAAAAGAATAAACATCTTTCAAACCGAGGTTTTTTACGCCAAATCTGCAATATACTGCTCCTTACAAGTAGGAATCAGTCTTCGCGTCCAAATGAGATTTTTAGATTAAATTCAAGGACCACTACAGATCCAAGCACTTCTACAGATCCAACCAATCCCTTGATTTCTAGAGATCAATATCCAAAACATACTAATTTACCCACAAAGAAAAGGGCTGCATGAATGAATTAATCGGCAATGAGATAAAAACACGGGGTCGAAAAAATCGTAGTTAGAAAGTAGGAATAAATGACCAAAATGAGATAGATTTGACAACTAATCCGTTGATCCCTAAAATCATGATGCATAAAGCACAGATCTTTTAAAACAAAAAGAGAATTACATAAATATATTTATATTGAGAGAAAAATGCGTGAAAACTGAAACCCTAAAAATAAAGTACCTCGCTTCGACATCTTCGGTGAAAGAAACGCGACGGCTTGAGCAAAAATGAAGAGGGCGAGGATTTTATAGAGGAATAGATTGCTAGGGTTTTGGGTCTTTGTTTTATGAAATTACTTGTTTGCCCTTGTTTAATGGATAGGTTATTAGACCCGAACCCGTGTCTCAGGGACTTGCCCGAACATGACACCCGATAGTTAAATAGTAATATCTTTGGGTTTTTTGCCATAAAGGCCCACCCTAAGTGCTTTTAAATTGTCTCTGAGGCCGCCAAATTTTCTCGTTTCTGCTTCACACCTCTGGACTTGTTAATTGTTATGTTGGGTTTTGTTTATTGTTATTATAATATAACTAAACTCTTGAACTTAACTGAATCGGTGTATTTTTTTTTCAGATTTTTTGGGACCTAATATAAATTTAAGAAACTGTCTAAGCTCTGTTGCTGGATACGCTTGTAAGCTTTTGGTTTTGACACTCGTTTTTTCTTTTTTAAAGGGTGTTATTTATAACAAGTCGATACATTTTTAGGTTAATTCTTATTCTTAATACTTGTTCGAGTTCTAGGATGTAAGGGCGTGTTTGGCAACTTTAAAATTAAACAAGGCTAGACTAGGTTTATCTTTAAGTACTAGACCAAAGTTGATACATTTAAGGGTTGGCCTACGAGAGAATCTAGTTTAAAGTCTATAATTTAAAGTAGAAGGAACTATTTCAACTTGGGTCCAACATTTACCAAACTAAAAATATGATTTTGGGCCAAGGTTATATCAGCTAAAATAAATTCTATAGATTTGCCAAACATACCTGGAGGTTTATTTGATATTTGTCTTTCCTTCTAAGTTTTATGGCCCAGACGAGCAATCTTAAACTCGACTTAGCCATTACTTGAAAGATTATAACATATTCTAACTTATACACATAGCACCAAAAGGAAGACACTCTTTTCACTAAAACTATAAAAATTGTACTCATTTCTCTAATTCTAGTTTAATTCGAGGAGGTAAAAAAGAACTTCAAAAATTATAGAAAACTCGCATATAATTTGCGAAATTTGAAAAAATTAGAGATTACTCCCGCATATTGTACTTATTCCTCATTTACGCATATATACACACACACATATAGATATATATACATATATATGTATATATATATACATATTATATATATATATATATATATATATATAATATAGTATATATTAATTATATGAGAAAAAGTGAAATCTAATCGTGACACCTAGGCTCCCACTAGGACGCGGCCTAAATTCACATCAGTTTCCTATATTTGTTTACGATCGCCCGTTGAACTGATCTAACGTTCTTAAACCCAAACGACATATATTTTAGGGTGAACCGTCGGTTTGACGCCTTTATTCCACTCGCTGCATTTTTAACGGTTCGAATTGGAATAGAACGTTTTGCACCGGCTCACGAATATGGTCGAAAACACAACGGGGTTCACCCCAAAATTGGTGTGTTTGGTGTTAAACGTGCAGCATAGATCAAGTTAACAGAGCGGATCGCATAATTTTTTAGGAAATGATGATCGATTTACGTCGCCGGTCTTAGATTGGGAGGCCTTAGGGTGTCATCTTAGATTCACTTTTCCATATATAATAGTATCTATTATATGATACATTATATATATTATATATAATATATATATATTATATTATATATATTATATATTTATATATAATATATATATATACAAGTTTATTTTAAACAACTTGATACAAGGTTCTCCATCTTCTCCTCTCTCTCCCTCCTCGTCTCTCTCTCTGCTATATTATATATATATTATAATATATATATATATTATATATATTATATATATATATATATCTTAGTATATATATATTATATATATACATATAAGTATATATATATATAATATAGTATATATATATAATATTATAGGAGAGAGGAAGACGATGAGAGAGAGCAGAGATGGAGAACCTTGGTATCAAGTTTGTTAAAAATACTGTAGTAGTCGGTCTAATCGTGCCCCTAATCACACTCAAAGTAAAGCCTAGAATAGCCCTTCACCAAAATTAATGTAGATGCTAGTGATGAAGATTTAGTGTCACATCACTACAAGTTGCTTGGAGCAACTTGGTACCAAGTTCTTTATTTTTTCTCATATATATATATATATTATATATATATATATATATATATAATATATATAATTATAATATTATATATATATAGGTAATGTCAGGATGTGATGTAGAGACAAGAATTAGAGTCACATTACTACAGTTGCTTAAAGCAACTTGGTACCAAGTTCTCCATTTTTCTCTCTTATGATATTACTATAATATATATATATCATATATATATATAATTATATAGTATATATAACTATATATATATATATTATATTATATATATATAATATATTATATATATATATATATATATAATTCAGTGCATATTGATTAATACATATGAGCTTAGCATCCTACATTATGATGCATGGATGATTTTCTCATGATGACAAAAAAATTCATTATCTTAAGCGATGAATGATCAAACTCATATATTATATATATATAACTGATCTGATATATATATATATAATATATAATATATATAATTATATATATATAATATCTATATATATATATATACTATATATATACTATATATATATATATTATATATATGATATATATATTATATTATTGAGTTTAGCAGCCTACGATACTACTGTATAGGTGAGGCTAACTAAGTTGCTAACGATCCATATTTGAGCTTTTCATAAGATTATGAGTATCTCTATTGTTATGGGGTACAATTGTTTTTAATTGTATGATCTGATGAGTTGACATCTCGACTAGCCAGACAAGCCGACACGATCTGCCGACTCGAAAGGCAGTGTTAGTCGGTACGAAAATCATCATCCCAGAGATTCAACACTCCTCGGAGTCGACCTGAAGGACAGCCAAGCCGTCACTCCCTCAGTCGAGTCGTCATCATTCCTCAAAGGTGAATTGAGAGGCGAACTCAGTCGATCCTTTTCATATCAAAAGATCGCTACTCAGGGTTAGCCAACACTCCTCTCGAGGACGATCCAGAATATTACTTCTCAACATTATTTAACCTTTGATGATCATCATTATGTCTCCGTCCTCAGCCGTCTGAAGACTTGTCGGTTGCTGGCTCCCAATATCATTGAAGTGACCTCCAGTCACTCATAAACCGACACGTATATAACAAAAGGTGACTCAACCTCCAGTTCACCCCTCACCACCGCCTTACAGTACACTTATAAAGTGACCAATCTGCCTTTAGCATCCTCTATAAGTACAGATGCTATTCGCCATAAAAAAGGGGGACAAGTTGGCAGGTTCGCAATCTAAACTTTCCTCCTGATCTAAATCTGTGAGATCACCATCTCTAATGCACATAGCATAAGAACACATGGTTTTATTACTCCACTCAAGCTCAAGTTTATCAACTAACTTGATCGTCGGAGGTACCACAGGGGAATCATCACCCTGCCCTCTCACGACTTCTTCTGTGCAGATCACAAACTCTAACTCAGTGGCCAGACATAAAGTCAGGAAAGGAAGAGATCCCCTTCATCATCCTTCATCACCCCGCGAGCATCATCTTCTGGATTAATAGTCTGTGTGATATCGAACATCAACAGTTTGGCACCCACCGTGGGGCCTTCTTTCTTTTTTGAGAGAACATGTCTGGATCTGAAGATAGAGCTGAGCAATCTCGTCCTAGAGGACCTCATCAGAGCTATGCTACTCAAGCCCAACTATAAGCAACAGCTTCTCAGCCGACTTCTACAACCGCAAGGAGCAGTCTCTAAGACTCTATGCCGCCGTGCCTCTCCAGTCCCCTCGGCTACCATTAGAGCCTCTGGATACGATCGAGTCAATAGACCGAACGCAAGCGTCTTTGGGAGTAACAACCCCCTTTCAGACGACTTTATGAATATCCCATATGAGAAATTCAAAATACCTCGCATAGAGACATACAAGGGCGAGGGAGACCCCTCCGAGCACGTTTAGAATTATTATGATATGATGAGTATGCTCCAAGCCTCAGAAGCAATTCTCCGTCGGTGCTTTCCTATCACTCTTTCAAGGAGTGCTAATCTCTGGTGGAACACTCTCGAGAAGAGATCCATCAGAAACTTTCGACAACTTAGCCGAAAGTTCATCCACCATTTCCTAGCTGATACCAAGTGGAAGCTTCACCCTCACGTGCTGATCCAAATGAAACAGGGGCCAGAAGAGATCCTTCGGGACTACTTCAAGAGATTCTAAGCCAAGAGGCTAGAAGTCGATGACCCAGGGAGTGCGGTCACCATGTCAGCGCTCATAGAAGGCTTGCAGAACAATGCATTGGCCGACTCTCTTGCTAAGAAGCCAGTCGCCAGCTTTGAGCAATTGATGGCCAACGCCCATGGATACATGGACATGGAAGATACCCGAGCATACAAGGTGGCAGGCAGAGCCACAAAGACCTCCACAGCCGCACCTTTGGCACCCGAATTTCAAACCCTTAGCTCCTCATCAGGATAAACCCAAGGCATAACCCTATGGCCGACTCCCACAGTCATCTCTCGGTCATAAGGAAAGCCCTAGTCAACTTTCTTCGTAGTTCTAGGTATTCGACTCCTCAGTCGGATTCTAAGCCTTTGGCTCCTCATCAGGATAAGCCTAAGGCACAACCCTTTGACCGACTTCCACCATCGTCTCTCGGCCATATGGGAAAACCTAGTCGACTTTCAAGAGCCTAGGTGGTTCGACTCCTTAGTCGGATTTCAAAGCCCTTGGCTCCTTATCAGGGTAAGCCCAAAGCACAACATATGGTTCGATTCCTCCAGCTCTCATCGACCATCATGGCAAGCCCTTAGCTCCTTTTCAGGATAAGTCCAAGGCACAACTTTTTGGTCGGGTCCTACATTCACCTTTCGCCCTTAGAGGGTTGGAAAAACCTAGTCGACTCTCAAGAGCCTAGGTGGTTCGACTCCTCAGTCGGATTTCAAGCCTCTGGCTCCTCATCAGGATAAGCCTAAGACACAACCCTATGGCCGACTCCCACAGTCGTCTCTCGGTCATAGGGGAAGCCCTTGTCAACTTACTTCGCAGTTCTAAGCGTTCGACTCATCAGTCGGATTTCAAAGCCCTTGGCTCCTTTTCAGGATAAGCCCAAGGCACAACTATATGGCCGACTCCTACAGTCGGCTCTCTTCCATAGGAGGATTATGAAGACTTAGGTCCAGCATGAAGCCCAGCCTCAGAGTTACAATCCTGCCATTAAGACCGTGGTATCATCATGAGTAAACCCAAGGCATAGAGTTCAATTGTCCGATCATCTTCGACAAAAAGAGTCAAAGCACTTCGACTTGCCAGTCTTCATTGACCAAGACTCGAGCATCTTACCCACAGTAGGCACAATATGAGCCAGTTGTTAAGCTGACTCGTAACATTCGGGTCGACACAACATATCGAACTCAAGAATTACCACTTGGTTCGCTCAATCAGAGCAATGCTACAAAGCAATCAGCAGCCCTAACTTTAGTCCAGAGCTTTATTCATTTCACTTGGACTCAGCTAAAGCCGACTCCAAGCAAAATGGACCAATTGTTATGAGGTACAACTGTTTCTAAATGTATGATCTGATGAGTCGATATCTCGACTAGCCAGACAAGCCGACACGATCTGCCGACTCGGAAGGCAGTGTTAGTCGGTATAAAAATCAGTATTCTAGAGATTCAATACTCCTCAAAGTCGACTTGAAGGACAGCCAAGCCGTCACTCCCCCAGTCGAGTCGGCATCATTCCTCAAAGGCGACTCGAGAGGCGGACTCAGTCGACTCTCTTCATATCAAAAGATTGCTACTCAGGGTTAGCCGACACTCCTCCTGAGGATGACCCAGAATATTACTTCTTAATATTATTTAACCTTTGATGATCATCATTATGTCTCCGTCCTCAACCGTCTGAAGACTTGTCGGTTGCTGGCTCCCAATACCATTGAAGTGACCTCCCATCACTCATAAACCGACACGTATATAACAAAGGGTTGTTAGACCCTAGAGGGGGGGTGATTAGGGTCTTATGCTAATCTAATCCGATTATATGCCAATTAAAACTAATTAACAAGTTATCCTAGCAAGTATGAAATGCAACAATATATATGATCTAGGATAAGCAATATACAATGAGATATATTGAACACAAGGGTAAACAATGTAAACAAGATAGTGGATGATATAGATAATGAGCTAATGACAATGGCGATATAAGATATGAACATAAATATAAATGAACGCCAAAGCACACTCAAACAAGCAATATGATCACGGAGTTCGGACCTTCCGTCCTACGTCTCCGCTCCCCACTCCCGGGGAGAAATCCACTAACACAATCCGGTTTGGAAGCCGGAACTTCTTCTACACACTCGGTTTTCTAGCTAATCGAAAACTCTACAACTCACACTCTTGCAATCACACTCTACACCCATTAAGTGTTGGACCTAGCCGTGTCTCCCTCAAGTGCTCGGTTACAACCTCTCCCTAGGCACGTCAACCGACGCCACTCCTCTTGGGACGATCCCCGACTCTCACCACACACTCCTCACTCGGTGTACAAGTGTATTACAAAGTGATTCTCACAATAATCACAAATATGACAAATGATTGTTCTCAAAACAAGGTGAGAACTCAATTAAGCTCACTCTCAATGTCACAAACCCACAACCCTAAATTATACTATGAATGTAAATACAATAAGCTCAATAGGTTGTGTGTGAACAAAGAGATAAAACAATATAAACTCAATATGAAATCTAGCTTATGAAATTAAGAACAAACTTATAAAATGCTAGAATTGAGTTTAAGGAAACTTCTCTATAGATGACAAGAGAGAGGGAGAAGAATGAATGCTCAAACACCAAGGATGATCTCCACTTGCTCTTGTGAAATTTGCTCCACAAACCAAACTCTTGTAAATGCTTAAAAGCTTTTTAAACAAACACTAAACCCTTAAACAAAACTCATTAAACTTGTTTTTAAAAGTCTCTTTAAAACATTCTTAGATAAATTGAGAGTTGAAGACAATGGGGTATTTATACCCTCTCACAACTCAGCCAAAAACCCCAAGCCAAAGGACAACAAAGCCCCCAGAAAGCTCCTCAGAAAAGTAGCCGTTGTGCCCAACGGATCTATTGTCGGTCGACCGAAAATTCCGTCGGTCGACCGATGAGAGCAAAAACACGAAGAAAACTTTCTGGACTAACGTCGGTCGACCGGTTTCCAGACAGTCCGTCGGTCGACCGGCGGCAAAATCGGTCGACCGGAGGTACTGTAGCAGATACATCTTATTTTATAAAATCGGTTAAAAATAGTAAAACAGTTCCAAAAATTATGAAATTTTGAGAGAAGGTTCTAGACATGTATAAAAACATGTTAGAGAAAGAATTTCTGAAAAATCATTTCCCAGTTGAGAGAAATAAATATTTGAACACAAAAATACAGTTTCTGAAAATCTGCTGTGATACACGATTTTGTAAAATCAATTAGGCACAGTAAATCAACTCCAAAAATAGTAAAAACTGGAGAAAAGTTTCTAAACATGTAGATAAACATGTCAGAGAAAGAATATTTCAAATATCACTTCCCATTTGTAAAAACTCATCAGTTTTGTAAAACATGCACGAACATGTGCACGAACGAAAACGTGAATTTGTAAATTCCTTTAAACATAACAAATCAATTCCAAACTTGATAAAACTTTGCGAAATGTTTATAAACATGAAAACAAACATGTTAGAAAAAGAATTTCTCAAATTGAAATTTTTATTTGTGAAAACTCATGTATTTTGCAAGTGTGTCCAAAGCATGAAAACTCAAAACCATGCATGTATATATATAACTATATATATACATAGAAACCAAATACGTGTGTGTATATGATATTGAGCTTAAGGTACTTAACACACATAATATAAAACCTAAGCTAAGTTACCCAAGCTTGATCTTGATCTTCATTGTAGCTCAACTTGGTACACATGCGGATGAAGCTTGAACTTGATCTTTAACTTGAATTGTATGTTGCTTCACTCCACAATTCCGCCAACCTCCATTTGATATCGTCGTTATGGCGCAATCCATCCATCCTCCAACAACGTTGTTTGTCTACAATAAATACGAAAACACAAATACTAGACAAACAACATTAGTGGTAAATTGTTTGTTAAACATCATCAAAACAAGAAGGCCAACAATCTCCCCCTTTTTGATGATGACAAACAATTTACAAAAAGGATATATGCATGAAAGAAAATAAACATACGATGTATAATATATCATGCATATAAACAAGAAAGAATATACTCACAATATTTCTCCCCCTTTGACAACATCAAAAAGGGGACAAAAAGAATAAGAGAGCGAAAGCTCCCCCTACCAATATGCATGGGTGAGTATAACACATAGAAGGATATAGGGATTGCTCCCCCTATCAAAATGCCATATGGAATATATGAAATGAATATCATGGCAAACATATGTGAGCATGCATAAATAATATGCCAAAAATCACTCACATCCAAGAGATAATGAGAACACATAATGATATGTTACGATAAATAGGTGTCTCAAAAATACAAGCCTAAAACCATGTATAAAAAATAGATTTATGAAATCAAAAGAGAGAAAACATGAGAATCATGCAAAAAGAGTTTTCGAATGAAAACAAATCAACCAAATGAAATCATAAATCAACCATTTAAAACAAAAATGATGTTTGATCAACAAAAAAATTCTTTTGTAAGACTTGATCAAACCACTCATAGAATACATTATAAAGCACGAATAGATGATCCATTAGCACAAACACATAAATATCATCATATAAGTGAAGTATAATGAATTCAAAGCAACGGAGGGTTATATAAACGTAGTCCTCTCATGAAAGCAAATCAAATAATCATGAAAACAAAAGATTTTAACCAATAAAAGGAATTGTTTTCATAAAAGTTTAAAATACATTTTTCGAAACCAAGAAAAAGAAAAAAAATACTAAAATTCTTGACTTTAAAAATTATTTTGGCACCCAAGAATTCTTGGTGCCGGTTTGTTTAGGGACATGACCCCTATCATTAAAGCTCAAAGTCCTAGGGTTATGAACCCTCTTGGACATATATGGTGCACGGGATCGGTCATAGCAATAATTACTCAAATGACCCTTCCGATTGCAATATGTACAATGGAAAGGAAGCATTTGCTTATGTTGACCATTAAAAGGTGCACGTGGAACATTTGCAAATAAAGATTGTCTTTTAGAATTATTTTGCAAATGAGAAACATCATTAAACAAAGGTGGTCTACTTAAGAAATTTGGCAAGTTTGAATATTTTTTTTAAATCATAACAAAACTTTGCCAAATGGCCAAATCTACCACAAATATCACACTTAAACACATGTGGTCTATGAAAAACATTTGGCAAACTAGAATTCTTTTTCATGTCAAAGCAAAACTTTGCCAAATGGCCAAACCGACCACATAGATCACATTTATACACATTAGCATGCTTATGATGGGAATTAGATACATGTGCATGTGTGTATGATGAAGAAGCCTTATGAGATGCACAAGAAGCATTAATCTTAGAAGATTTGTGTGCATCATAGCAAAATTTAGCAATGTGGCCTTTACGACCGCAAATTGAGCATTTGTAAACTTTGCTATACATATGTGCATAGTGAGTGCTTGGTTTTGAAGAGTTAGCACGAGACTTTGCACATAAGTCCATAAGTTTCTTGTTATTAACAATGCATGTGTTAAGAGTTGAATCTAAAGATGAAATGCGATTTTTAATATTGTTCAACTCATCATTAGGCATAGAAGCATTGTCAATAGAAGTAGAGCAAATATGATCATTTTTAAATGATGTAAATTTACTTCTAATAGACTCTACTTCTAACATGGCATCATTCTTCTCATGAATTAAGCTAGCAACATTGGAACTCAAGGTAATATGATCCAATTTTAATTTTTCATTATTTTCTTTAAGGATCACATTATCTTTAGCAATAGTATCAAATTTTGATGCTAGCAATTCATGATCGGATTTTAAATTAACATGCTTGCTTTTAAGATCAATGAAATTATTATGCAACTTAGTGTAGGCATGCATTAACCTATCATATGCACAAGCAAGTTCATCATTAGGTAAATCATTTATGGTTTCGAACTCGCAAACCTCACTAGGGCTATCGCCTAGTGCACGTGTGCATGACGCTCCACATGAACTTGAAACCGGATCCGCCAAAACTTGTTGGATCGCCTCCAAGTCCCCTTGATGTGCTTCAATTAATTTCCATAAGGTGTAAGCACTATCAACATGAACAAACTTGTTAGACATAGATGAGTTAAAAGCATTTAGCAAATATTCTAACAAAATGTTGTTCATAGTAAACATACGATGATCATTTTTATTCCACTTGGATTTCTCCATAGTGGGCACAATATAGGCATCATCTATAATTTCCCATAAATCAAAGTGTTTAGATTGAACAAAAAGTTTAAATCTAACACACCATTGGGCATAAGGGAAATTATCAAACCTAGGAGCAATATTAATGGCATAACCTAAACCATGCATATCCATAATATAAAAGGCAAGCAAGATACAAATAAAAGCTCAAAATTAGATTAGCACAATAAGCTAACTTGGATCTTTAACTCAAGGCGATTAGACCTTAAATCAAAGAGCACCAAGCTCTGATACCAATTGTTAGACCCTAGAGGGGGGGTGATTAGGGTCTTATGCTAATCTAATCCGATTATATACCAATTAAAATTAATTAACAAGTTATCCTAGCAAGTATGAAATACCACAAGAATTATGAGCTAGGATAAGCAATGTAAACAATGAGATATATCCTATATGATGAAATATATATATATGCAAGGATATATAAACTAACACAAGGGGTAAACAATATGAACTAGATAGTGGATCATATAAATAATGAGACAATGGCGAAATGAGCAATGAGCATAAATAAGAATAAACGCCAAAGCACATTCAAACACACAATATGATCACGGAGTTCGGACCTTCCGTCCTACGTCTCCGCTCCCCACTCCCGGGGAGAAATCCACTAACACAATCCGGTTTGGAAGCCGGAACTTCTTCTATATATGCAAGGATATATGAACACAAGGGTAAACAATGTAAACAAGATAGTGGATGATATAGATAATGAGCTAATGACAATGGCGATATAAGATATGAACATAAATATGAATGAACGCCAAAGCACACTCAAACAAGCAATATGATCACGGAGTTCGGACCTTCCGTCCTACGTCTCCGCTCCCCACTCCCGGGGAGAAATCCACTAACACAATCCGGTTTGGAAGCCGGAACTTCTTCTACACACTCGGTTTTCTAGCTAATCGAAAACTCTACAACTCACACTCTTGCAATCACACTCTACACCCACTAAGTGTTGGACCTAGCCGTGTCTCCCTCAAGTGCTCGGTTACAACCTCTCCCTAGGCACGTCAACCGACGCCACTCCTCTTGGGACGATCCCCGACTCTCACCACACACTCCTCACTCGGTGTACAAGTGTATTACAAAGTGATTCTCACAATAAGCACAAATATGACAAATGATTGTTCTCAAAACAAGGTGAGAACTCAATTAAGCTCACTCTCAATGTCACAAACCCACAACCCTAAATTATACTATGAATGTAAATACAATAAGCTCAACAGGTTGTGTGTGAACAAAGAGTATCAATAAAACAATTAAACTAAACTCAAATATAAATCTAGCTTATGGAAATTATAATCAAAATAATAAATTGCTAGATGAGTTTAGAAACACTTCTCTAGATCAAGATGGAGAGATGGAGATTGGAGCCCAAACAAGAAGATAATCTCCTCCACTTGTGAAAACCAAAACAGTTTAAACGAAACCCTTAAACAAGCTTAAACAATCTTAAACTCTTTTTAAAACCCTTGTTAAAAACTTCTTAGATCACCTGAAAACTGAGATCAAAGAGGGTTTTTATAGCCTCCAAAACCTCAGCCAAAAACCCCAACAAAATGACCCGAAAACCATGCTGCAACGGCTCTAAAAAGAGCCGTTGGGACTCCAGCGGTCGACCGAAGAAAATCGCGGTCGACTGCAAACAAGGTCAGGAACGGAGGAAATTTCCAGACAGTCCGTCGGTCGACCGGCGGCAAAATCGGTCGACCGGAGGTACTGTAGCAGATACATCCTGATTTTATAAAATCGCCGTTAAAAATTAGTAAAACCAGCCTCCAAAAATTTGAAAATTTTGAGGGAAGGTTCTAGACATGTATAAACAACATGTAAGCAAAGAATTTCTGAAAAAGTAATTTCCCCAGTGCAGAGAAATAAATAATTGAAACACAGCAAATACAGTTTCTTGAAAATCTGCCTGTGATATTACGATTTTTGTAAAAATCAATTCAGGCCCACCAGTAAATCAAACTTCCAAAATAGTAAAAACTGGCAGGCAAATTTTCTAAACATGTAGATAAACAAGTCAGAGACAAGAATTTTTCAAATATCACTTTCTCATTTGTGAAAAACTCATCAGTTTGTAAAACTATGCATCGAACATGGCACGAACGAAACGTGAATTTGTAAATTCTTTAAACATTAACAAATCAATTCACAACTTGATGAAGAACTTGAAGAAATATTGTTTGCAAATGATATTTTCGAACATGTTACAAAAAAGAATTTTCCAATTTTCCATTTCCCAATATTTGAAATCCTCATGTATTTTGCAAAAGTGCTTCAAACCATGAAAAAAGTGATATACATGAAGTTTGATGTTTGACATAAACAATGCTTTTTGAAACTTTGGCCACAATGATTATATAGACTTGATAAAATATGTATATGATGATTTTAAAAGTCTATAAACAGAGAATACAATATTTGAGCTTAGAACACCAAATACAGTGTATGTATATATAAACATCAAAAATCTAAAACACTTGTATGTATATATATATATATGAAAACCAACATAATGTGTGTGTATATTATATTGAGCTTAACGTACTTAACACACATAATATAAATCCTAAACTAAATTACCCAAGCTTGATTGGTCTTCAATAAGCTCTACTTGGTAATCTCGCGGATGAAGCTTGAACTTGGATCTTGAACTTTGAATAGCAAGGCTTCACCGACATTCCGCCAACCTCCATTTGATATGATCGTGAATGCGCAATTCCATCCATCCTCCAACAACGTTGTTTGTCTACAAAACATAGGAATGCACAAACACTAAACAAACAACATTAGTAATAAATTGTTTGTTAAACATCATCAAAACAAGAAGGCCAACAAGGGTGACTCAACCTCCAGCTCACCCCTCATCACCGTCTTACAATACACTCATAAAGTGACCAATCCGTCTTTGGCATCCTCTATAAATACATATGCTATTCGCCATAAGAAAGAGGGGACAAGTTGGCAGGTTTGCAATCTAAACTTTTCTCCTGATCTAAATCTAAGATATCATCATCTCTAATACACATAACATAAGAACACATAGTTCTATTACTCCACTCAAGCTTAAGTTCATCAACTGACTTGATCGTCGGAGGTACCACGGGGGAATCATCACCCCGCCCTCTCACGACTTCTTCTGTGCAGATCGCAAACTCTAACTCAGTGGCCAGACATAAAGTCGGGAAAGGAAGAGATCCCCTTCATCACCCCGTAAGCATCCTCTTCTGGATTAATAGTCTGTGTGATATCGAACATCAACACCTATCATTTGCAAATGTTGGTGTCTGATACATCTTATTTGAATGATCTTAAATGCACAAGTCTGTATTCAAAATTTTTTGGCATTCATCAACATTATTTCAAATTACATTTTACATTGTTTTTTGGTAACTGGGGAAACCTGGTCAGCCCACTTAGCTTTAAGTCCTTAGGAATCCGTCAGCGGCCATTAGGGGTGTTATCGGAGCGGATACAATTCAGATATTACACTTACCATATCCATATCCGCTTTTTATAAACGGATACTGATACGGATCATCTTCGGTAAGAAAAAACATTAACCATATCCGCACTTATTGGAAACAGATACTGTTCGAATATTTGAGAATCGGATCGGATATGGTCATGAATATAAACGGATATTCGATAAATGGATATGAATCGGATATGAATTAGTACACTTATGCATAAATTACAACCAAATAGGTAAATATATGTGGTTGTAGGCTTCTTCTTGCATAAATGTATATGGTTAGGAATGACTGAGATTCATAAAAATAAAAGTTCAATTAGCATCCTGCTGACATTGGGGACAACTAAATTTTATAGGAAGTAAGCTTAAACATTTAACAAATGTATGATGAGCAATGATAAAGACCAACATAATATGAGGAAACCTTATAAGTGTCTCATAGTTTTTAGCTGCCAATTGATTTATAGACAATGATACCACTATAACTGGATTGAATTTTCTGATAAAAGGGTTATGATATGCAATAACGAAGAATATCAAATATTCTTAATTCCTCATGGTTTCAAAGTCTCATAAGCCAAAATCTGACCTTTTACTAAATAATCCTTGCTTACATGAACAAAAAAAAAGATGGTTTAGCCTCAACCAGTCGTTGGATAGTTCAATTTGCATCAAAATATTGTCTAATTCCATAAAATGACTCCTATCTCTCCAATTTGTGTATCCTCATTTGGCTCAATTTTCCTCAGTTTCACTAAACTATAAGCATTCCAATATCTGCATTTTTATTCAAAATAATAACATGGGTATAGCTTTTCTCTCTTCAAATTTAAGTTCAATTTCTAGCAAAAGAATAGGTTATTATAACATCTAACTGAAAGATACCAGATAGCTAAGGATCTAACCTGAAAGTGTTTGTTCACTTGGGCAAAACATCAAACACCAAATGGGCAAGCAGCCAAGTAAACTAAATACAGAGGAGAATGATCCCAATGTGGAAAAGGGCAAGAATCACTGAAGAACTGAGAACGGTTTTCAACTTCAAATTTGCTCCTTTTCGAGCTCCCCATTTGCTTGCTCCTCCTTTTATAGGGAGATTTTGGTTTCAACTTCAAATTTGCTCCTTTTCGAGCTCCCCATTTGCTTGCTCCTCCTTTTATAGGGAGATTTTGGTGAACATGTGGGTTCTCTCGATCGAGCATCTCCCCATTTGCTTGCTCCTCCTTTTATAGGGAGATTTTGGTGAACATGTGGGTTCTCTCGATCGAGCATTTTAAACCCACTGTTTGCGGAGAAAATTGTTTGATTCATTGCGGTGTTCATTACAAACTTCAGACGTTTACAACGAAAACAAAAATTAGTCTTTTTATAAGACATTTACACAATGAAAACAAAAAAAATACAATTCTCTTCAAACAGCGCATAGATCGTTTATCGGTCTTCTGCTTACGCGGGATCTTGGCCTGTGACGGGGACGTTGATATCTGTGGACTACCTGACAATCAGATCAGATCCAGAACTCCGTCGATTCGCGAAGGAATCTAGAAGCAGAAGCGCTTATCTCGGTAACGGCGAGATAATTGCTCTTCTTAGGATTACCGCAACGGGATAATCCTAAGGAACAGATGCGGGTAACTGCAGATCTGACGAGCTCCTCTTCTTTATGCCGACGAACTCGATCAGATCTCTACTCCTCCTCCTCTCTGAAATTCGTGCACTTTTGATCTTCAATCCGGCAGGGCTCGCCAACGCTCGAGAATTACAGAGCTGAAAAAAGAGGCTCCAGGGGCTGTATTTATAGGTTTCCAGGAGATCCGGGCAATTAAAACCGCACAACGACGGATTTCTGGGGCTGGAGACACCCCAGGGTGTCTCAGCCAGGCCGGGGAGTTCGGGTGGTTGAAACTGCACAAAAGCCCGTTTTTAGGCCTGGAGACACCCCTGGGTGTCTCAGCGAGGCCGAGACACCTTGGGGTGTCTCGTTTGTGCCGAGACACCTCGGGGTGTCTCAACTCAGGCTGAGACGTTTCGTTTTGTACATTTGTCCGTTTTCGCCGTAACTTCTTCATCCGAACTCGGATTTGAGCAATTCAAAGTGCGTTGAAAAGCCGACGAGGAGTTCTATAAGCTCCAATGATTAGATCATCTGTGGAATAAATGAGACACGAAGGGTATTTCATCATTTGTGAACGACGCGAGGTTCCCGATCAGTTCGTGTCTTTGTTATTCTGAAATTCCGTTACTTCACGTAGTTCGTCGATTCACTTCAAGCGTTCACCGACATCAATCAAGCTTCTGTGAACCGGATAGTAACTTTCATTATTTTTTCTTAGCGCTGAGCTGTTCGTGGAGACCTATAGGTAATTTTCGATGCCTACAGATACCCCCTCCAAAGTGTTCCAGACTCGTTTCTTTTATAGAAGAGGCTGAAATACTTTGGATGTGATTGGTCCAACCTTCGATTGGTATAAAGGACCTGTAGTTAACTTCGACTCTTGGCTCCTTCGATTTTCAGTCTATTCGATGCTTTGACGAATAGCTAAAGTCCTTCCGGCGCTGCGTTTATCGTCTGGCCGTCGTCGGAGTTTCGAGTCTAAATGACGAATAGCTAAAGTCCTTCCGGCGCTGCGTTTATCGTCTGGCCGTCGTCGGAGTTTCGAGTCTAAAACTGATAAGTTGAGTTTGGCTCGTGTCATTGAGTTGACTTAGAACTGACTATCTCCGTCGTATCGTGCTGACTCAGGGTTTCAGATCGATGTTCGTTGACTTTTAGTCGTAACGCGTTGACTGGCGTTGACCTAGGGTTACGCGCTGATCGGCGTTGACCTAGGGTTTCGGATCGCTTGACGTTGACACAGTTTATACTCATACATTTGCTGGAGCATACACAGTTTAAGATCTTAAGGTATTGGAGCACAGTGATCCCAAATGTCGGAGCTGCAGGACCAACTGTTAAAGCTGATTCATCTGCATGTATAGATCTTATCCTGAAGTTGTTGGATGCTCAAGTCACGAGACTAACTAATAGAGCTGGTGCGTCAATGACTCGTATTTATAGAATTTTTGGCAAATTCTCAGCTATCAACGGGTTTGATGAGCCTTTACCGACCACCGTTTGAGTCGGGCTAGCATGCAGATTGTTTAGATCCGTTCTGCACATAACGTTGTGCTAAAAGAGTTAACTCTTTTAGTGCTACGATATCGAATACGTAGACTTCGTCTTTCTCACGGGAATAGACTACCCGACAACGTGTGTTAGACGTAGACTTAGGATTTTTGGCAAATCCTCAGCCATCAACGGATTTGATGTGCCTTTATCGACTACCGTTTGAGTCGGGCTAGCAAGCGGATTGTTTACGTCCGTTCCGAATTTGACGTTGTGCTAAAGGAATGAACTCCCTTAGACTTGATGCTATGACTTCGAATACGTAGACTTTGCCATTGTTACGGGAACAGACTACCCGGCAACGCGTGTTAGGCGCTGACCTATCCTTACTTAGGATTCAGGATAAAAATCCCTAGACTCGGATTCTGGTATCTTCTTCAATCGGTAAAAGACTAAATCGACAACACGTGTCAGGTGTTGACTTATCCCTGCTTAGGCTTCGGGATAAAATTCCCCATGCGTGTGAGGCACGGATTATGGTGTTATTAATAACAACCTGCCATAATATTGAATATGTGGTCTTCTGTCCTTTTTACGCTCAAAGACTAACCGGCAACGCGTATTAGGCGCTGACTTATCCCTACTTAGGCTTCGGGACAAAGTTCCCCGTACGTGTGAAGCACGGATTTTGGCGTTATGAATAACAACCTGCCACAATGTCGAATATGTGGGCTTTCATTCCTTTTACGGTTAAGAACTAACCGGCAACGCGTGTTAGGCATTTACTTATCCCTACTTAGGCTTCGGGATAAAATTCCCCGGACTGGATTCTGGTGTCTTTTTCAATCGGTGAAAGACTAAACCGGCAACGTGTGTTAGACGTAGGCTTATCTCTATTTAGGAGTCGAGATAAAGTTCCCCGTGCATAGAATGTACGGATTTGAAGTTGAGAATTGTGTCTTTTCTCAGGGTAAAGACGAATCCAAAATGGAAGAGGAAGAATTTTATATTCTATCTTCCGGCACCGAAGAGGAAGAATTTTATATTCTATCTTCAGTTGGAAAGGAAACTCGAAGTGGGATCTCCACCCACAGAATCCGGAAAGATGAAACTAGGAGTGGGATCTCCACTCCGAGAATCGGAAAGATTCAAGTAACCCTAACTTTTATAGGATTGGTTGCTTGATCCAAGAAAAGAGTTCCTCATTTATTGAGGGAAAATTCCGATTTCGACCCTAACTTTTATAGGTTTGGCTGAAAAAGGAAAAGATGGAAGTCTTTCATTTATCGAAAGGGATAACTCAATCTTAGTCCTAACTATCTGCAGGTTTAACTAAGTGAAGTTAGAGACAATCCTAACTTTTATAGGTTTGATTGCTCGAATTGAAAGTGGACCTCTCATTCATGATAGAAATCGAGAGGAGAATCTGGTTATGGCCCTAACTTTTATAGGTTTGACCAAGGAAGCAGTGGAAGTAGGAGGTTTGAGACGATCTTACCTTTTTATAGGCTTGATCGTTCAATTTGAAAGTGGATCTCTCGTTCATTGGAGGAATCGAGAGGGGATTTTGGTTGTGGTCCTAACTGTAGAAAGGTTTGACCAGGTGGACAGTAGGAGTGGGAGTACGAATCATAGTGGGGGTGTTGACTTGTACAAATCACTCAAATGGGGTTCCTGATGTTAAGTGATAGGGACTTAACAAGAAGGGGTTTGACAATTTGTCAAGGATGGACAGATTAAAATTCCAAGCATTATATCCGGACTCTAACCATGAAAGTGTTGAGTGCACGGACATAACAGAAGTTTGAATGGATTAAACCAGAAAGAATTTTAGTGGACCCACCATCAATAAATTTGATCAGTGAGGGATTTTATAGTGGAAGACTATGAGTCGTCGAACACCAATGGGAGTTTTGTGAGGGAAGATTGATCCAATGAAGTGATCGAATCTCGTCTCAGCAAAAGAGTGTTCAGAAATCACAGTAAAAGTTTAGTGTTTATCACTTTATTCATAATAATCAGGTTATCCCTAAGAATATTACATTTAACATTCTTCTGGAAACTTTCTGTTACATAAATTATCCACCCCCAGCTTCCTTTGTGAAGTTGGGTTTACCATTGTATTCAGTTACATGATCGGGTTATCCTTAAGAATATTACATGTAAAAATTCTCCAGGAACTTCCCGTCAAGAGTGGGAATAGTTTAGACTCATATACCCATTGGAGTATTAAGAAGCAGTTTATACTCGTATACTTGTCGGAGTGTTGTCGTTCTTATTTTGCTTATCCTAATGTTATGATGTCGGCTTCAACTAAGGTCTGAATGATATTCTTTAAAGTAAAACATGCCTTGGTGGGATGAAGGATCCTCCTGTGGTATGCGCAGTACTTCAGATCCGCAATACTGTCAGCTTCCTCCTGATTTGTGATGGGTGGCAGCTTAACCTTGTTGTTTTCAAGAAGGGTCTCGAAGATGGCTGGAACATCTTCGTCCTTGAATGAGTACTCTTTTTGGAGCCTCGAATCCGAAGTCTTCTGCTGTCTTCGGGGCTGCTGTTGCGACGTCTGATTAACATTAATAACCGTCGTAGGTGCCTTCCCTTCATCATGGAAAATGAGACTCGGGTTCAGAGGGTTAGCCATTGGTTGGCTTCTTTCGACCTTCCTCCTTCTGAGGAAACGTTCGGCCTGTTCTCCACGCACTTTCAACTCTTCCCAGGTATTAAGCGGCTCTACTCCCATAATGTCCAAGATGTTAATGAACAAATTGTTATGACAAGTCTACAAGACGAATTCCTCCGTGACAGGATCCTTGCAGTTCATTGCCTGATTGCGGAAGCGTTTGATGAAGGTATCCACCGACTCTCCATCTTTTTGTTTCTCATAGAAGAGTGTCCTGATCGACATTTCGGTGTCATCATCGAAGAAATGAGCGAGGAATATGCTCTTTAGGTCCTCCCAGCTATTGATGCTTCCGGGCTTGAGACGGCGATACCAATCGAAAGCAGGCCCGCGAATGGTGCCAACGAATGACCGCACCATCAAGGGCTCGTTGCCAGAAATCGTGCCCAAGTGAGACTTAAAGTAGATTAGATGCTGAGTGGGTGAGCCCTTCCCGTCGAACGGCGTGAAGTTGATCAGGTTAAACTTCGCCGGATACGGGATCGAATCCCACTCTTTCGGGTAAGGACACGGAATGCCGGTCTTCTTTACCTCTTGAGCAGACATTAGAGCGTCAATTTTGCTCTCGAGATCCTTCCTTTTCGTCCTCATCTATATCCTCCACCCCCAGTGTTATTATCTTTGGCGGAACCACCCCCAGCGTTGTGTTCATCCACATCTGAATCGTTACCTACTTGGTTAGCAGTGCTGCGATGGATGGACTCACCTAGTTGATTCGACAAAGCTCGGATTTGTTGGTCGTGCATTTGTCTCATCTTCTGCATAGTCATTTCCATTTCGATTTTGAATGCTTCTTTCTGCTTGGCTAGAGCATCCTCAATGATTTTAGCTATTTGCTCGGTGTTGATCATGAACACTTCCCGAGCTTGTCCTATGCTAGACGTTGTATCGTCAGAGGCGATTGCGGAATAAGAATCCGAGAGTTCGTCATCGGAATGAATTCCTTCACGGACTCCCTGGTAATCATTATGTCCAACGGCTTCTAGCTGAAGCTGAGATATTCGTTGGGTTATTCCTGAACTGACTTCTCTTCCTGGAGAAAAATTGGGGTTGGAGCTATTTGAACTAATCGGAGACTTCCCCTTATCGACCACGTTGATAGTAACCGTTAGGAGTTCGTCATCTCGAACAACCGATCGTCTTTTGTGAAAACGCCTTGATTTGGGATTTGATGCTTCAGTGGAGACCCTCTCAAATACCGAGACCCTCTGTGGAGCGGTCTTGGGGCAGCTACACGCTGATAATACTGCCCTGATAAGTTTGATACACGGACAGTGAGAGTCCGCTTCCCGGGTACTTCTCTTTCGAGATTTGTTCGTACTCTCAGCCCGATAGTACAACTCATCGACGTTGTGGTCAGAGCAACCTATCTGCTGTTTACGTAAATTCTCAGGTATAACGCATTCTTCTATCTGACGTGTTTTCCTCTGAGTAAACATCGCCTTGTTGGCGTCTACAGGAGTCACACGCTTGGAATCACACCTTTGTGA
Source organism: Asparagus officinalis (assembly GCF_001876935.1). Lineage (NCBI taxonomy): Eukaryota > Viridiplantae > Streptophyta > Magnoliopsida > Asparagales > Asparagaceae > Asparagus > Asparagus officinalis. The sequence goes on along the minus strand of NC_033794.1, from coordinate 14,373,990 downwards.
GGGTGAAACCTTAACGGGCTCCTGGTTTTCTACACGCACCGCCAAGCGGGCTGTTGTAGAAATTAATTTGTTAGGAGGTCGCGTACGACCCCCAGTCCGGATGTTTGCTCGAAGCTCCTTCAACGGTCTCAAGCTTTCCTTAACAGACGCTTTTCCTCGATCCTCGGGTAGAGAACCGATGCGATCCTTCAATGAGACTCTAGATTTGGGAAGATTCACGCTGTCATAGGGCTTCACCGGAGGTGCGGGAGCAATAGGAGCGGGATCTGGAGTTGACAAAGGCCGGAAAGCAGTCTCGGATGCTTTTGCCTTAGGCGCTGATTTGGCCTTTAGCATCCAAACTTGCTTAGATCTTGGTGGCTTTTTGACCACCTTTCCTTTCTGTAACTCCTGTGTATTCCGTACAAGGATCCTCGTCCGCGCTAACAGTGTGTGGTGCTTATGGATACACTCCTCAAGAGTTAAACGAGTTCGTTTGACACGAACCCATTCATTAGTAGGTGGTTGTGAGGAGGCTCCCAAAGCTGGTTGCTGGAACACTTTGCGCCTTCTGAGTTTCAGATCTGCATCATAGCAGATCCCGTCAATAGGCTATTAGACCATAGAGGGGGGATGATTAGGGTCTTATGCTAATCTAATCCCAATTAAAAGCTAATTAAAATTATGTTGATCAATTTGATCTTGCAAGAAGAAATATGATATGGATATGAACAATTATGATGAATAAAATATACGCTAAGCAAAACACAAACACAAGATATGTTTACGAGGTTCGGTCACCACAACCTACGTCCCCGCTCCTCACCTCGAGGAGATATCCACTATCACAATCCGGTTTGGAAGCCGGAACTTCTACACACTCAGTTTACAAGATCACCGAAAACTCTCACACTACACAAATACTATGCAATCACACTTTACACACTAAGTGTATGAACCTACCCCGTGTCCTCCTCCTCAAGTGCTCGATTACTACCTCTCCTAGGTTCGTCAATCGACGCCACTCCTATTGGATTCGACCCCGTGTCTCGCCTCACACTTCTCTCGGTGTACAAGTGTATTACAAGTGATTCTCACAAATAAAAGCTAAATACTATGATTTATTCTCAAATAACAAGTGAGAACACAATGAAGCTCACATTCACTAAATCATACACCACAACCCACACTATATGGTATGAAAATATTAAGCTCAACAAGTGTGTGTGATAACAGTGAATGAAACTCAATAAATATAGCTAAATGAAATGAAAATGAAATAATAAGCTATATAAGAGTTTAGAAGACTTCTCAAACAAGAAGAACAGTAGAGATGATTCCAATGGGATTTGAAAGCTACTTCTTGTTGTAGAAAAACTTTTCTTGAAAACGGATTGATGAAATCAACTTTAAATAGCTCTTAAACACAATTAATATTTTGTTAAACACCAAACTTAGATTTCTTGAATATGTAGAAGAAGAGCAGCAATGGGGTATATATAGCACCCTAATACAACAACAAAAACATGAGTAAAAGACCAAAAAACCAGTTTGAAAACAGCTGTACAAAACTAGCCGTTGTTGAGTTCTGACAGTTCGGCGGTCGACCGGTCCGGTCGACCGCTAAGATCAAAAACTCAAAGAATAGGAATTTAAAGCTGGCGGTCGACCGATGGGGAGGTTCTCTCGGTCGACCGGTGCGGTCGCCCGCGAGCAGCTCAGGAAAATATAACTGGCGGTTGACCGCACCGGTCGACCGAAAACTGACATATAGCATATTGACAGGTTTTGGGGTTGTTTTGAAAATTCATTAAAAATATCAAATCAAATCCAAAAATAGTGAAACTTTGGGGAAAGTTTCTAAATGATAAAATAAACATGTTTGAAAATGAATTTTTGGAAAATCAATTTTCGTTTGTGAAAACTCCCTGTTTTTGAAAAGTATTCAGAAAACCTGTTTTTTTTGTGAACATGAAAATTGACATGAAGCTTGTATATATTGTTTGCGTCAAAAGTTGGTTTTGTTATGGAATTCATTATATCTTCGGTCGATTACAACAAATTCAAAAGAGATAGTCTTTTTATAAGACTTCTTTTACACAACAAAATAAAAATTACAACTCTTGAGAAACAAACGCAGGATCGTTGTTTGGATCGCTGCTTGCGTGGGATCTTTGCCTGTGCCGGGAGCGCTTTGACTCGTGGACCACCAAATCACAGATTCTGATTGAACCGTGAGGGGTTTAATGATTCTTCCTTCGTTTATCGAAGTAAGAATTTGAAGCGAATATCTTATCGATGTAAGATGTTCACTCTTCTAAAGATCAAGTCAGAGCTTAGATCTCTAGGACTCGCCAGAAGCTTCTTGAGGATGTTTGTGAAGAAGGAAGACTCTCTCTCTTGCTCTAATTCATCAAAACTCAAGGCTCTCTACTCTAATCTGCTCTGGAAATGCTCAGCCCCTGTCCATGATGACCATAGGGGGGTATTTATAGCCTCCTTAGACGATAACTGAAGAAATAACCGATCCACAACTGTCTCTTTAGGCGCGGCAGTTGATGCTGTCGCGGCTAAAGGCGCGACAGTCGACACTGTTGCGGCCCAAAGAGCGCGGCAGTCGACACTGCCGCGGCTAAAGGGGCAGTTACACCCACGTTCATACGTGTTTGAAACAGTTCTCCCACGACCTTTAACCACCTTTTTCGTGGTTTAACTGCTTGTACACGTCAGAACACGTTCTATTTCTGACACGCTGCCACGTGGGCTTCAAAAAATCATGATAAACATGTTTGAAAAGGAATTTTTGTAAAATCAATTTTCGTTTGTGAAAACTCCCTGTTTTTGAAAAGTGTTCAAAAAACCTGTTTTTCGCGAACATGAAAATTGACATAGAGCTTGTAAACATGTATATATATTGTGCATGTATTATATGTATATAGTGAAGTACGAAAGAGCTGTAAACATGAGATGAAAGTTATTGTAACAACGTTTGATGAAAAATCGTTTATATGATAGAAAACGTCAAAAATCGTGTTAAGTGTACATATATTGAGCTTAGATATAATCATACAATATATGTAAGTAAACCAAACATATACCTAGGTAAATCCACACAAATGAACTTGAATCTTTAACGCTTGATTGACGTGTGTTGAAATACCTGAAAAGAGAAACATAAACACAAAAACTAGAGAATATATTAGCGATAAATTATTTGACAAATCATCATCAAAACTATAGGGTCAACAATCTCCCCCTTTTTGATGATGGCAAACAATTTATACATGAATATGAATTATAAACAGATAACCCATATATGAGCCAAACATAAATAAATCATACATGAAATATCACATAAACCATATATAAAAAGAATCAATTTGTAAACCATATGTGGATTTTTCTCCCCCTTTGACAACATCAAAAAAGGGAAAAAGAAACAAATTAGGAGCAATGCTCCCCCTGCATATAAGCACAGATAATAAAAAAGTATACCAAAAAGCTCCCCCTGTCAAATTGAATAAATGACATCTATAGAACATATATAGGAGCTAAACAACAATTATCCAAAAAAAATCGTAAACAATATATAAATCAAGGAACTCATCATTAGCAACTTATATTCCACAAACAAAACATGAACATTGTTTCAACCATGCATTGATCACAGAAAAGATAAACTAACATAATAAATCACAAATCATCACTTAAGCATATAGAAACAACATGGTTTAGCATAAACATAGCTTGTTCCACAAGATAGCAAACCATACATAAAAAGTCACATAGTTCCACACTAATATAGAGTTATTACACTCAAACAAAAAACATAGACATCAAGTTTTACAACAAAAAAAAAACATCACAAAAAGCATGGGAATCAATATAAAAGAGCTCCAATAAGCTGCAGGATCAATCATCATCACCATCACCATCGCCATCACCATCACCATCAGAAGAGCCTGAGCCATCAGCAGGGTCCTCCTCAGAATCAAACTCGGAACTAGAAGAGGCATCCGGAATCCCGAGAGACTGACGCTAATATGAAAGAATGGTCCTAACATCCCTTTGGATAGTTGAGACTTTCTTCTGAACATTTGAGAACTGAATCTCAAGACGATCCAGACGGTCACAAATATCAGAAGAGGATGAGGAAGAAGCTCTAGACCGGGAACGAGAGGATGATGACTGAGTGAGATCAGAAAAGGAAATATGCATTCTGGAAAGAGAGACATTATCAAAGAAATCCTTCTTAGATTCAATTTTGGGTTCATTGGTGAGATCAACACCGAAATGTTGAAGGATGAGGGTGATAAAAGAGGCAAAGGGTAGAAATTTGACATGCTTTAATGCCATATTTTTGACAAAAACATTTGCCTAATCTACTTTAATTTTGGCAAATATGGCATACGCAGCATTTATCTTGTCAGAAGCAAAGTGATCGAAATTGCCGGTTTTAGGAATCAAGTTTTGAGCAACGATTCTAGCAATGAGTTTGGCATTTGGATTGAGAGAATTGTTGTTCATAGGATAAGAGCAACCGGGCTTAAACATGAGTTGGTTTACAGCTGGATCACCAAGCTCAACCGACATGAGGTCAACATCACCTGTTGGGATTTTCAGAATCCCCGCAAGTTTGTTGGCAGAAAAAGAGATTTCAACATTTTTAACAAATGAAGTAATGGTCTGACGACCATCAGCAGAGGATATAATAGACAGGTTGGCATAGAATAAATAAACTAAGAAGGGATAATAGGGAACTTTTTCTTCCTCATCTAACAACCTAGCCAACCCAACATCATGAAGAATTGTGAGAGTGTCATACATGGCTAAGTGATTGAATTTGATATATCTGGTTGGAATAATTTTCAATTTGCACAACTCCCTATATTTTTTAACTAGGGATTTAAACAATAGAAAATCTTCATAATGAGAAGCCTTTTTAGAGGATGAACTAGACTCAGGTTTTGATCTCTTTTTGGGAGGCATGATGACAGATATAAACACCTAGGATTACAAAGAAGTTTGAGCAGAATTTAAAAACCCTGGAGATGAAGAAATTGAGCACAATAAGTAAAAATTCCCAAACCAAAACCCTAGATTGAGAGTATAAACATAAGAGCACTGAAAACAAGAGATAAGGGAAGAATTTACCCACAAAATCTGACAGAGATCGAATGAGGATGAGAGCACCGCAGTCGATCAATAGATGCAGTCGACCGATAGATACCAAAATCGACAGATTTGGGAGAAATTTCGAATTGGGGAAGAAAATAAGGAGTCGGGTCTTAGATAGGGATGAAACAAGGGGCTAGGATCAGTTCAAAGATCAGATCAATGGTGGTGACAAGTTCGGGTTCAAAGCAGATACCCAATAAAAACCAAAACCCGATAAATAAAAAAAATCGCTGCTGAATATTCTCTGTCGGTCGACCGACGCGGTCGACCGAAACAACTTACAGAGACTTCGTCGGTCGACCGGGTCGGTCAACCGCGAGAAGATAAAAAGTACAGGCAACTTAAAAACAAGATTTTGAAAGAATTTTTAATTTGAACCTTTAAGAAATTTGTTTTATAATATACCAAAAGTTTTATAAGATATATATAAATGTTTTTAGCTATAAGATCATGCAAATAATTCTTTTTAGCAAAAAAAATACAATTTGTCATTAACAACTCAAAAACCAATTATTCAAAATAAGAACAAAACAAAACATAAAAATAGAAATAGTATAACAATCATTTTGGTACCCAAATCATTTTGGTACCACTAGAACTTGGGACATGACCCCTATCATTTAAATCCAAGGTCCTAGGGTTATGAACCCGTTTGGGCGTATTTTGTGCACCTATACGATCAAAGCAAAAATTGTAAACGTGACCCATACGATTGCAATTTGTGCAATGTAGAGGTTTGAATGGTTTACGTTGACCGAAATGGAATGCACGTGGTTCATTTGCAAAAATAGATTTTTCTTTGTAATTATTTTGCAAACGAGAATTTCTTTTCAAATCGAAACAAAACATGGCCAAATGACCAAAACGACCACAATAATCACATTTATACACATGAGCATGTTTATGATTTATACTATGTGTGTGTACATGTGTATGTGATGAAGAAGCTTGATGGGATGCACAATCATGAATAGGTTTGTCAATTTTTGGTGCATTATGTCAAAATTGAGCTAAATGGCCTTTAAGACCGCAAATAGAACATTTATAAATTTTGTCATACATATGTGCATAGTGAATAGGTTTCTTGGAAGAATTAACATTAAACTTTGCACATAAGTCCATAAGCTTTTTATTATTAGCAAGACAAGTGTTTAGTGTTGAATCTAAGGTAGATATTCGTTTTCTCATTTGATTCAACTCATCATTATGCATACAAGCATTGCTACTAGAAGTAGGATAAACAAGATTACTCATCATAGATTTTAACTTATCTACTTCTAACATAGCATCACGTTTTTCATGAAGCAAACTAGCATTTTCAATTTTCAAATTTTCATTGCATTCTTTAAGAATTTTATTTTCATTTGCAATAAAATTAAACTTAGTAGCTAGTGTTTCATGAGTGGATTTCATATTAACATACTTACTCTTTACATCAATATAGCAATTGTGTAATTTTTCAAACTCAAGAGCAAGTTCATCAAAAGTAATAATATCATCGTTATCGTATACCTCACTAGGGTTATCACCTAGTGGTATTGTACATAGAGATGAGGCTTCCTTAGAACTCAAAGCGGGATTTTCCAATGCTTGTTGAATAGCCTCCAATTTCCCTTCATGTACTTCAATAAGTTTCCATAAAGCGTAAGCACTATCAAAATTAGCAAATTTGTTAGAAAATGATGAGTGAAAAGCGTTAATCAAATATTCTAACAAAAGCTTATTCATGTTAAACAATCTTTTGTCATTTTTACACCATTTGAATTTTTCCAAAATGGGAACAACATAGGCATCCTCAATAATTTCCCATAAATCAAATTGTTTAGATTGAACGAAAAGTTTGAATCTAACTCGCCATTGAGCATAGGGAAAAATATCCAAACGAGGAGCAATATTAATAGCATATCCTAAACTAGATGTAATCAAAATTAGATTAGTACAAATACAATAACTTGGATCTTTAACTCAAGGCGGTTAGTCCTTAAATCAAAGAGCACCAAGCTCTGATACCAATTGTTAGACCCTAGAGGTGGGGGGTGATTAGGGTCTTATGCTAATCTAATCCCAATTAAAAGCTAATTAAAATTATGTTGATCAATTTGATCTTGTAAGAAGAAATATGATATGGATATGAACAATTATGATGAATAAAATATAAGCTAAGCAAAACACAAACACACAATATGTTTACGAGGTTCGGTCACCACGACCTACGTCCCCGCTCCTCACCTCGAGGAGATATCCACTATCACAATCCGGTTTGGAAGCCGGAACTTCTACACACTCGGTTTACAAGATCACCGAAAACTCTCACACTACACAAACACTATGCAATCACACTTTACACACTAAGTGTAGGAACCTACCCCGTGTCCTCCTTCTCAAGTGCTCGATTACTACCTCTCCTAGGTTCGTCAATCGACGCCACTCCTATTGGATTCGACCCCGTGTCTCGCCTCACACTTCTCTCGGTGTACAAGTGTATTACAAGTGATTCTCACAAATAAAAGCTAAATACTATGATTTATTCTCAAATAACAAGTGAGAACACAATGAAGCTCACATTCACTACATCATACACCACAACCCACACTATATGGTATGAAAATATTAAGCTCAACAAGTGTGTGTGATAACAGTGAATGAAACTCAATAAATATAGCTAAATGAAATGAAAATGAAATAATAAGCTATATAAGAGTTTAGAAGACTTCTCAAACAAGAAGAACAGTATAGATGATTCCAATGGGATTTGAAAGCCACTTCTTGTTGTAGAAAAACTTCTCTTAAAAATGGATTGATGAAATCAACTTTAAACAGCTCTTAAACACAATTAATATTTTGTTAAACACCAAACTTGGATTTCTTGGATATGTAGAAGAAGAGCAGCAATGGGGTATATATAGCACCCCAATACAATAGCAAAAACATGAGTAAAAGACCAAAAAACCAGTTTGAAAACAGCTGTACAAAACTAGCCGTTGTTGAGTTCTGACAGTTCGGCGGTCGACCGGTCCGGTCGACCGCTAAGATCAAAAACTAAAAGAATATCAATTTAAAGCTGGCGGTCGACCGATGGAATTTTCGGTCGACCGAAAAAGTCTCTGGAGGTCTCTCGGTCGACCGGTGCGGTCGACCGTGAGCAGCTCAGGAAAATATAACTGGCGGTTGACCGCACCGGTCGACCGAAAACTGACATATAGCATATTGACAGGTTTTGGGGCTGTTTTAAAAATTCATTAAAAATATCAAATCAAATCCAAAAATAGTGAAACTTTGGGAAAAGTTTCTAAATGATAAAATAAACATGTTTGAAAAGGAATTTTTGGAAAATCAATTTTCGTTTGTGAAAACTCCCTATTTTTAAAAAGTGTTCAGAAAACCTGTTTTTTTGTGAACATGAAAATTGACATGAAGCTTGTAAATATGTATATATATATTGAGCATGTATTATATGTATATAATGAAGTATGAAAGAGCTGTAAACATGAGATAAAAGTTATTATAACAACGTTTGATGAAAAATTATTTATATGATAGAAAACGTCAAAAATCGTGTTAAGTGTACATATATTGAGCTTAGATATAATTATACAATATATGTAAGTAAACCAAACATATATCTAGGTAAATCCACACATATGAACTTGAATCTTTAACGCTTGATTGACGTGTGTTGAAATACCTGAAAAGAGAAACATAAACACAGAAACTAGAGAATATATTAGCGATAAATTGTTTGACAAATCATCATCAAAACTATAGGGTCAACACAAGCTCCAAAGCCTTAGCAAATTGACGTGCGAGATGCTGACGACGCCTTTGACGAGCCCTCTTCGTCAGCACTGGTGCACTTTCAACGGGCAACTCCTTGACTTTCGAGGAGTTGTCACGAATGTTGGATCTGGTTTCTTTGGAAGCCGGAGAGGAATCTTTCACTGCATTCGGGTTCAGATCATCAGCCTTGGTTTTTGGATCTGAAGTCACGTTCTTCGCGGTAGTAGTTTTCCTGCGTTTGTAAGAAGAAGATCTGGAGGAGGAGGAAGAAATATATTCTTCGAATTTCTGCTGGTCGAATTCGTATTCGACCTCTTCGAGCACCGGGATCTTGATCGTCGGCTGTGGCACGACAGCTTCGGCAGCGAAGCTGTTGGCTCCCACTGTGGTCGCCAGCTTGTTTGCGGAGAAAATTGTTTGATTCATTACGGTGTTTATTACAAACTTCAGACGTTTACAACGAAAACAAAAATTAGTCTTTTTATAAGACCTTTACATAATGAAAACAAAAAAAAAATACAATTCTCTTCAAACAGCGCAGAGATCGTTTATCGGTCTTCTGCTTGCGTGGGATCTTGGCCTGTGACGGGGATGTTGATATCCGTGGACTACCTGACAATCAGATCAGATCCAGAACTCCATCGATTCACGAAGGAATCTAGAAGCAGAAGCGCTTATCTCGGCAACGGCGAGATAATTGCTCTTCTTAGGATTACCGCAACGGGATAATCCTAAGGAACGGACGCGGGTAACTGTAGATCTGACGAGCTCCTCTTCTTTATGCCGACGAACTCGATCAAATCTCTACTCCTCCTCCTCTCTGAAATTCGTGCACTTTTGATATTCAATCCGGCAGGGCTTCGCCAACGCTCGAGAATTCCAGAGCTGAAAAAAAGAGGCTCCAGGGGCTGTATTTATAGGCTTCCAGGAGATCCGGACGGTTAAAACCGCACAACGACGGATTTCTAGGGCTGGAGACACCCCAGGGTGTCTCAGCCAGGCCGAGACACCTTGGGGTGTCTCGTTTGTGCCGAGACACCTCGGGGTGTCTCAACTCAGGCTGAGACGTTCCGTTTTGTATATTTGTCCGTTTCCGTCGTAACTTCTTCATCCGAACTCGAATTTGAGCGATTCAAAGTGCGTTGGAAAGCCGAAGAGGAGTTCTATAAGCTCCAATGATTAGATCATCTGTGGAATAAATGAGACACGAAGGGTATTTCGCCGTTTGTGAACGACACGAGGTTCCCGATCAGTTCGTGTCTTTGTTATTCTGAAATTCCGTTACTTCACGTAGTTCGTCGATTCACTTCAAGCGTTCACTAACATCAATCAAGCTTTTGTGAACCGGATAGTGACGTTCATCGTCTTTTCTTAGCGCTGAGCTGTTCGTGGAGACCTATAGGCAATTTTCGATGCTTACACCCACTTCTAAAATCTCTGACCTTTTTCATGAGAGCAAACATTTTCAATTCTAAGAGACTGAGCTCCCACCTCTTGAAAACAATAATGGAGCTCAAAAGGAGAAATTGAAAGACACCAACCAACCACTGAATTAGGCGTGGGACAGTGGGAGACTCGCTAGGGTAGGGTTTAAGATGTTGGAGGCGGAATGGAATGTGAGCTGGAGACTTGCTAGGTTAGGGTTACAACTTACAAACGGGTTTGGGTTAGCGGTTATGGGTTGTAAAGTTGTAATTGTAACTTTGGGACCCGAATCATTATTACATTTACGGATATCCGTATTCGTAACCCTCATATTCGTTTCTGAATCCGTATCTGAAAAAAATCCAAAACCATATCCGTATTCGTTACCGTATCCGCCCGGTTTTAAAATTTGTTTACCATATCCGCATCCGTTCGAATATGGATGCGGATCGGTTCGGATATAACCGAACCTTTTGGCACCCCTAGCGGCCATAGTTCGATTCCTCACTCAGGCCTTCCACATCTGCAAGGGGCTTTGCCTTGCTACCAAATGCCCATCCCCACGTTCTCATGTGACTAAGCGAGCAACGTGGGGCTCGAGAAGGACACGAACCTGGGAACATACAACGGACTGAGTTAACTGATCAGAAAAACCCTGGGTCTTCGCCCCTACCCTTAAACCCAGGGAGACCAGGTGAATTCGGCAGTGTGGATTCGAACCCCTGACCAACAGAGTATTGTGCCTAAGGAGTACACCTCCCCCATGGTACTGCTGACCTTAAGTCCCACCCGCGGGTGGTACATTTTACATTGTTTGCTAAAAAACACAACATACTTAGAAAAAAAGAAATATTACACATAATTTAAAAAAATATAAGTTCATTCTCCAAATGTTTTACCTTATTTTTCAACTGCTTCACATGCTATTCTTGTCACCTTTACTTGAATTTTCATTGGTTATTATGCTGCAAGCTCCCTCCTCCTTTGCCCAACAGAATACATGCACTCTTTGTGGGTATTTGGTACAACCTTAAAATGCTCTTCCCTTAATTTCCCAATTTCAACATATTTTTAGTGGTGTGAGGATTTTACAGTGACACTCCACCACCCAAGAAGAATTACTTTATTCAATCTGCTGTGTTCATCCCATGTCTATAAATATGAAATTATCAAGCTTTGATGCCAACAAATGAAATGTGTCTGGAAATTTATAAAAGCAAAGCACCATTGTTGCTATCAACCGTCGTAATTGACCGTTAGGATGCACGTTGCTTCAAATATGTGATATGCTTACCTCTTTGACTTACGCCTGTGTAATTTTTCTTTTCTGAAAGGTGACCTTGTTTATGTTCACATGTTGTAATTTTCCAATAATGTTTTCCAAAGTAAACAAACTAAGGAAAAAGAATACAACTTATTTTTCAAGTGTTGATTTTACACCTTACTTTGTTCTCTCCAAACGAATGAGAGTTGCTCAATTTCATTTTTGCTATTCTAGTCTACTTTCAACTATCCAAACAGAGAATAGAAAATTAGGGGAAAGCCCTATAAATGCATATTTCACATGGAATTAGTGATTCCTATTTTTTATGGATTTGAACCAAACGGGTCCTTTGTAAAATCTAAAAAGATCTGTCTCGGTGATATTTCCGATTACTATCCCCCCCGCCCCACCCCACCCCACCAAAAAAAAAAAAGGATCCGAAACCCTCGGATTGGGATCCTCTCCTAAGGAATAGTGTTTCCTAAGATCTCCTAATACATCTCAACCTTTGATTTTGTGTATGAGCACAAAAAACGAGGAGGTCCTATGCAATGAATGGTTGAGATGCATTATGAGCTCTTAGGAACACTATTCTTTAGGAGAGAATCTCAATCCGAAACCCTCAAACCCGCTCGCGCGGCGTCTCTCCCCGTCTCGCAAAAGAGCGGGAAAATCGAAGAACGCCCCCACCCCGACGCACGCATTCGATTCCGAGAAAGGGGGGAAAGATGGCGTGGTCTCATCCCGACATCTCGCTGGATGAGCTCATAACCCTCATCAAAGGGCTCATCGATATCTTGATCTTAGCATCAGGATACCAATCCTCCGGCCTCCCCGCGACCTGGGACGCCGACAACATCAAGAAAGCCATCCAATGGGGCATCTTCTTCGAAGAGGTAAAAATAAAAAATCATCCCAATCTCCAAATCTTCAAATTTTATATTCAATTACGTGTTTGGTCCTAGATTACTGAAAATTTTGATAGAAAAGGAGGAATCTTTGACCTAAAAACGCTCTTAATTTCAAGAAAAAACGTCTTTTTGGTCTCAAATTAGGGGTTTTTAGTAACCTGGCCAAGGTGGCCGGGGGATTTATTAATTGGAGAATATACATGAGATGAAGGAAGAGGGAGAGGTACGGGAGGTAAGCGGAAGGATATGAAGAAGAAGAAAAAACTAGTAAAAAAAATCTTTGATTCGGTTGTCTACCCCGGTGTAAAGTGATGGTATCATACCAAGAAGAATGTGATTGTACAATCAGACAAGGGAGTGTGTCTGCATCTCTGAGTTTATTATGGAAAATTCTCTTGTTCTGTTCATTCCAAATGTGGAAGTAGCGAGAGCAACACAATCCCATTGATTAAGCACGTGTAGAAGAACATTCCGACGCCAAGAGTCCCAAAGTGTTGCAGTTAATGGTGAAAGTGGATTTAGAACAAAGCAAAGCAAGAATTAATCGGATTCCAAACACCAAGAGTGTAAGTATAATCGAGGAAGATGTGATCATTAGATTCCGGACTGTTGTTGCAGAAGGGACATGTAGGATTATGCGGAAAATTCCTCTTGGAAAGATTATCGGCAGTGAGCAATCTACCATATAAGGGTATCCGCATGAGAATCTTCACCTTGAGCGGAGTGGGTTAGATTGAGTAGAACTTGATGCAGTTCTACTCAATCTCAAATTAGGGTTACGGTGAAAAATATGAATTGAAGCCCATCTTATTTGTTATTTTAAAAGAAAAGCTTCTGATATTGACTTGAATTTAAAATATTATTTGTAGTTTTTTTTTGCAGAAGCTCAATAAAGGCTACATGAGTTTGGTCATACTACTACGTAAAAGATGTAAATTGCTTATTTTTTGTGCACTTATTTTAATTTGAGGAAGACATTCCTAACAAGAGACAATAGCTTGAGCTATGAATGTCTATTATTTATCAGTAACTGATTACTGTAAAATTTCAGCGTCAGCTTTCAATTTGTTAAAATCTATTTGTGATTCTGGAGTATGAACAAAATTTTGTCCTTAAAATAGTTCATTATTTTGCAGTTGATCATTTTTTTGAACATGTTAAAAGTCTGATAACTCTGGTTCTTTCATGGGAAAATAATTCAGTAAATCTTATTTTTTTATACTTCCAAAGTCAGACTTGGTTGCAACGAACAATTTGCCACAGCAGTGTATTTGATGTTTATAGCTATATGCTGAAAGTAGACTTATTAAGCCTTTCAGATTTTTCTGTCTTGGTTTCCCTTTTCTAGTGAGTGCCCCAATATAATAGAGCAATTTCCCCCCCAATCAATTCACTTGCAGTTTTTCCATCTTATTTCTTTTTTGGCTTATCTTAATGCTGCTGATTGTTACTTTTGTTATGGCAGGTTCTTAACCATCTACATGGTACTCCTTACTTTGAAGAGTCCATTAAAGAACTTGATGAAGCTCTACTCAATCTCACCTCCAATCCACTGTTTCCTCAGGTAGATATTTGTCATGGCATTTTGAAGGATCAGTAGGTTAAACCAATTTACTGTGTTTGCAATGGAGACATGTTATAATGATGTGATGTCATGTTCTATTCAAATGCAGGGTCTTGCCCGTCTGACATCCGCAACTCTTTCTAGTGCAAGATATTTGGTTTTACAACATCTACTTAAAATTCACCCTCCAGAAGATGCACATATTTTTGGTCTTTTGACAGCAGTTATTGAAGTGGATATCAGTGAACTCAGCGATGTGGATGGCAATGGCCCTCACATATATATTGACAGGTTGACGTCAAAGATAGAATCACTAACTTTAGAATCTGCAAACAACTTGGTCAAGGATTCTACAGTTCCATTGTATGCAACCGGTTCAAGGACTTCTGCTTGTTCTAAATATAAAGTCCTTGATCAAAAAATGCCTACTGATAAATATGTTTGTAATTCACACTTTGTCATCCGAGAGCTCTTAAAAAGGCGAGCTTCCAAGTCATGCTTGTTTTCAGTCGAGACAGGCCTTTATAAGGTTTCAGAAGTTGTTACGAGAAGCAACTCGGTCGAACTTGAAAATACTCTGTCAGAAGGTCCAGTGTAAGCAACAGATTCATTTGATACTAATCTACTCAGGATTACATTATTTCACTCTTATATTACACTCTTATATTAGGATACTTCTTAAGTTTCGTGTGCTATAGTATATCTCTGCACAGTGACTTGTTTAAGCTTCTTCACCACAAAAAAGTGGTATATCTTAATGTGTATATGTTGAGCTCACTGTTTGTTATTTTTTCTTCCAACAATTCTCCTCATCCAAATTGCTATTTTAACTATTGCAATTATTAAGGACCTTAGAGAATATTCTAGGTCATCATCAAAGAACTGAATTTTTATGTTTACATTTAGTTTGTTAGACAGCAGTAAAGTGACAATAGGACAGACTTATTACTCACAAAAGACAATAGGACAGAATCAGATATATCACTTTTTTCTTTCAAAATCAATCCTTGCTTCATATTTCTTCGACTATTCTGGCAAATAAAGCAGTTTCAAGAAGCATAGATATTATTTTCAATCATCATTGATCAATGTCTGTTTATCTACTCTTTGTACTGGATAGCAAGGTGGCACACTAGAACTATGAAGTTTAACATTTCTCACCAAACAAGAACATAGATAATACAAGAGGATCTCTCTGACAGAAAGCTTGCCTTCACCTGGAGTAATTATGTGGCCTCTGCTATTGTAGGTTTTTGTGAAAGCAAACCTATAGTCTATCAATCATTGCAAACTTGTGCATCAAGTGACCGCAATTTTACTTATGGAACCTTGTGACTTATCTCTATATTTCTATGGCATAGCCAAATTAAGGCTCCTGAAGTTTTACTTAATTCTCACTCAACAGTTGGGAAAAAACTTGGACAGACAATGTATATTTAATAAAGAGCAGAGGCCACATAATTACTTATTGATCTGCTTGCACTTAGACCAGATTCATTTAGGGCCTTTGCTATACAATACTTTATTTCTATATCTAATTTCATTTTTTGGGCAATGCTTCTCATTTTGATACACTACATGTCATGCCCCTCTCGTAGAAGTTACTATTGTTTCTAGTGTTATAGTTTTATTATTTGTCCTTGAGATAAATCCATTTCTTGCCCTCATTACACATTTGCAACGTTTCATTTGAAAAAAAATCCTTGTGCCCAACCAACCTTGAGGAATATGAGTTTATGAATCAAAGACACCATTTTTCAGTTGAAGGCTATGTCATTGGCATCTGCAATTATATAATCCATTTATTAGCTTACTAAAACAACGCGAAAGTGATAAACCTCGGAATCCACCAATGGGTATTCTTTGAATCCACAAAGAATAATCTTTGAATCCATGAAGAGACAACCTCAAAGTAATATAAAAGGGAATTTTATCGAAGAAAAGTTATGCCTCTAGCACTTACAATCCTCTGCTTAAATATAAAAAAACTAGACTTTTACTAGGATAGAAATATCACCCCAACCCAAAAAATATTCACAACTACCTAAAAACTCTCTATAATAGAGAAAACAAATCAGTTCAAATTGAATCAAAATTGAATTTGTTTCTAATCTAAATTGACTCCCAACTTTATTACTAAAAATATCATAGAGACTGATTATTTTGGAATCCTACCAAATACGAGTAATCCTGATAGGATTCTAGGAATTTGTCAAGTTGATTGACTCCGTCTCATCGAGATAGGTGATTTTCATATATAATATGTCAAATCTGTCTTCCGGATTATGAGATATGGTCATTTCTTTACGTGCAAGTTAATAATACGTACATATCCGCGTTTAACTTGTGATAGTTCCGTCCCTTGTTGAAAGAAGCTCGACCCCAATCTTATATTTGCTTGAATAGAAACTTCCTTGATAAACACTTTTCTTTTTCTGCATCGATCAACATCCGTCTTGTACTTAGCATTGATTTTCACCATTTGTTCTTTTACTTCCTCGACTATTACTTCCTCGACTAGGACTTCTTCTGAATTAAAACTTTTTGTATAAAATTTTCCCGCACATCATGTATATGCTTGGCGGCATGTGGATTAGTGGACTTGAAAAACTCCCTGAATATATGTTCCTTGTTGCTTCCCATATCTATCATCTCAACCTTCTTGAAATTATGCACAACCTTTGCTTCCAAAGAAGAAAATTCTCCATTATACTTAATACACAATTCTTTTATTTCCTTTGCCTCGAGCTCTCCACCAAACAAGTCACATGTATCATCAATTACCTCGTTCTCTATTATATCCTTCTCCTCTATCGGGACAATATCAATATATATAATATCACACACAATGTCTTTGATAATATCATGCATACTTCCGTCTTCATTAACATATCACCATCAACATTAGAAATCTCATGCACAATGAGGGTTTGCACTTCAGGTTGAATCTTGATGGTGGCAGAATCTTCATTTTCGGTTATGAGTGTCTCATTGTCCACCACTAGAAAAACCTTTTCCTTAGCAGTCTCTGTCTTCAATGCCTCTAGTTCTATGATCAACATAATTGATGAAGTCTTCCTTGTTGCTTCTTCGGTGCTCTTCACAAATCCAGACACTTCCTTAGAGATGAATTGAGGTTCTTAGTTTTGCTACAATCATAACTAGTGTGAGAACTCTTCGTAAACATTCACGACGAAGGTCTTTTGTTGTTTTGCTCAAGTTCTCGCTCCACCTTCTTCGCTAGATGGACTGTGTTGGCTAAGATAAAAAAATCTTGTAAAAACAACCGACATTTTTGTAGTAAGAAGGTAGGAACAATCTTTTAATAATTTCTTCATCTTAGCCCATGTTCGAATCGGATCCCTCCTTTGATGGTATCAATTTATCAATACTTCGTTCCACAATGTAGCTGCTTTCCCTTTAAGTCTGCAAACCACCACTAATTTAACTTTTCAATCTTCTGAGATTATCTCATAATAGAAATATCTATTCACCTCATCAATCCAATCAAGGAAATTATCAAGATGAAGCTTTCCATTGAAGGATGATATCTTTAATCCTCTAGTGTTATAGTTCTCCTTTTCGGTAGCCTCTACGACCGTCACAGTAGGATTTGTCTTGCGAAGTCGGATCTTGTCTTTGGCGACCATCAACGCGATCTCGAACTCATCTCAGATTCATATGCTTCACAACCAATGCAAGCCAGTCTATGGAAGTCTTCATTTGAGTAACTCCTATATTCAACTCATCGAACTCAGTTCGAAAATAAAAAAAACTCAAATCTTAATAACACGGGCTTCATTGCCTACTATCGGATTGGAGAAACGGGCTCTCATACCAATTAACGCAGCGCAAATGTGATAAACCTCAGAATCCACCTAGAGGTGTTCTATGAATCCACATACGACAATCTTCGAATCTTCGAAGACGAAGAGACAACCTCAAATCCATGAAGCAATATAAAAGAGAATATTATTGAAGAAAAGTTATGTCTTTAGAGCTTACAATCCTTTGCTTAAATAGAAAAACAAAGTAGACTCCTATTAGGAATAGAATAAAAAAGAAATTCTTCAAAACTACCTGAAAGACTGTAACAGAGGAGACAAATCAGTTCAAATTAAATTAAAATTGAATTTGTTTCCTAATCTAAATTGACTCCAACTTTATTGCTAAAAATATCAAAGTGGTTGATTATTCCATAATCCTACCAAATATCGGTGATCGTAATAGGATTCTGGGAATCTGTCAAGCTGATGGACTCCACCTCGTCAAGATAGGAGATTTTCATATATAATATGTCAAAATTAACCTTTTGGATTAGGAGATATGGTCGTTTCTTTGCGGGTAAGTCACTACGTATGTATCCATGTTTAGCTCGTGATAGTCCTGCTCCTCTGTGAATTTGTCCGTTATTTTTCCTACATCACTTATGAATACAATTTATAACACAGTAGTATTATTTTAGCTACTTCTTTTGCAGTTCTTTAGGAATTCTGCAATCCTACAATGACTTGGCATTTTAATCACAAATTTGCTGTTCCAGACAACCTTTTGTCTATCTTTTAGTTTCTCATGCTTTCATTGACTGTTTGAATTCTTTTTGATGTTGCAAGAAGCCTGTAAAAACATACTATGTGGTATCATTTGAGTCTTTAACTTATCCGTGTGAATTGATAACCTACTTTCTTGTGGATTTTACAAAACTGGAGAGAAATATTCAGAGATGATCCATGAGCGTTTAGCATTACATGGAACAGGGTCAATATCTCCCACTCTATTTATGAAGATTCTTACTTGACATTTCAGTCCACCAAACTTATTAACTTGCTTGCTTTTCTTCTAATTGCCTGATCATCCATCTACTAGACCACTGTTGTAAGATAAAGGGGTGAATATATAGTTACTCAAATTCATAGTGCAGGAATATGCTAATTTATCGAACGATCTGCTTTGTCCTCTTGGTCGCAAATAGCATCTGTAAGTTTCAAGATTTCTGGTCGCTAAGGATTAGGAAAATTTCTTGCCTATTTAACCAGCGAAGAGGAAATCATGAACGAGAAGTGTTTTTGGAACAACTGGAGGTCAAGGTGCCTTTCTTATTTGTTAGATAAGAGGACTGTCAAACTGATCTCGGGTGCAAACTTGATTTTCACTGCCCCGAAGCTCCAATGGATTCATGTTTTTGAAGCATTGAAATTTGCAACTGATGCCGAAAATGATAATCTTCTTGAGATCATGGTAATTCCTGCCGACTTGTTCTATGTTTCTTATTGGTATGCATAATTTGAAATCACCTTAAATATAGTTTATTAAAGAACCTTTACTTGTTGGTATGCATCACTTATTGGTATGCATTACCCTTATGCATCACTTATCGGTATGCATAATGTAAAATCACCTTTAATATAGTTTATTAAAGAACCTTCACTTTTTATATTAGCGTATCCTCAAATACTTCAGCGTGCCTTTTCATCATTTATTATGTACTGTCCAGTGTCCACCTTAGGTTTGAAGAAGTATGTAACTTAACTAAAGAATAAACGGAAGAAAATAGAAGAACTTTGCGTATACGTTTTCTGGATCAGAAAAGCTGGTTCTCAATTCTTGTAATATACTCCCTTCATCGCACAGTAAAAATGTAGCAATTATTGATGTATCTTCTATTTCTTTTCTCAGTTTATTCAGGCCCATAATTTGCAGCTGCTGACTGATTTATGTTCGTGATGCAACAGGAGATCTTGTTATTAGGTTTCATTTCAAGCAGATGGAGCTGCTTACTTGAACATTTCATTTCACGCTCTTATGATTTCCTTCCCATTTCCAAGCAATACTCTGATCTACAAAACTTGCTTCAGGGAGACTCTCAGTCTTTGCGTTCAAAAAGTCAAGTCCTTAATTCCAAGGTACAAAAGTTACATGTATTAATTTGGGTTACTACTAGAGGCAATGAATGAGGCAGAGATGTTTTTAGGCTTGCTTTTAAGCTATGTTATGCGGGTACGGGTGAAAGTACGGGCGCAGGGGTAGGACATGACACATCTGTTCCATCAAGGGCTGAGACCTCATTTTTCTTATGTGTCACTTCCATCAGAGATTTTTGACGTTGAGTGGGCTCTTGGTGATTTATTTCGAACTTGCTATTCTTTTGTTTTTCTAAATTATACAAATCAACCTTAAGATCTGCTGCACTAGCTTGGAATACATTTCTATCAGATCAGAGCAGACATAAGTGTTTTCATAGCCATATTTGTTTTCTTTTAGCAGGTAAAAACGCAGATATATGTGTTCTAACTCAATATCCAATTGGCTCTATTGAATTGAAATTCAGATGGGATTCTGATATTTTTGTGATATTAGTCGTCTCACTAAAGCCCTAGAGAAAAAGAGGTGTTGTATGTTGGTATTGATATCTTTATGGAAACTCTAAAAATATATAAGGATCAAATTAGCTGGTATTATTAAACCAGTATATCATATCGTCTAATACTTGATGTACTTGAAATATATGTTAAACCATATCTGTATATTTGGATGTGGCCAATATTTTTGCCAGTACCATATACTTTTAGCATATTTTAAATGGTTACCAAATATGATACGCATTGTTAGAAAAACAAACACAAAAATAGACTTGTATTGGATTATCCATATCATTTGTATAGTAATTCCATCAGTATTTACGTTTCTCTGGACATTAATCATGTTTCCATCTCTCAATTTGGAGTAGGAGAAAGACATCATCGAGTATCTGATGCTGCTATTGAAGAGTCAGCCCCACAAATTATGGGAAGTCCCTGCAGTCCTTGTAGCAGCAGCAATTCCTTCCGGGTAATCTTTTATGTCATAATATGCACTATCCATCTATGATGTTCTTTATGAGGTTGTGCTAGTGTTTGGTATTATATGTTACTCCATGTTTGTTTGCAATCACATAGCAAATGCAATTGCTATTAGGAATCACCTTAAAACTCAAAATGATGCAGAATATGTGTGGGCCTCCTTTTTCATTTGTTATTATTCTGTTTTGGTGGAATTTCAGGTCAATTTTGTTCAAGATATACTTCAATGATATAGAAAAGCAATTCACTGAAGCTTCTTCCTCAACAAGGTTTGCCCTCAAAACATCTTGATCTTTGCAATGATTCTGTTATTTGATTTTCAGAGCTATAATGAAGCTTACCAATTCATACCCACATTTCTCCTGTAGATGCTGTGGCTGCCATCAAGTTGGAAAGAAGCACAGGGATTGTAAGTTGATCATAAATAAAAGCTGTAAACTTGTTAAGTTATGATGAATTTTAACTGTTGAAAAATTTAGTCTGTCATAAACTATTGAGTCTCCCCTAAAACCCCTCTCTGTTGAAGGCATATTGACATACCAATGAAAAGATCGTTACCTGTCATGGCAAGAAGCCGATGATGACTGATGGATGTTATGTCAGCAGCCTTCTTTGAAAATGAAAGAAGACGGTGCCGAAAAAATCAAAAGAATGGGCCCTACAACATTTTATTCAACGAAAATTTGGCAGTATTTGAAATTGTTAAAGCTGCATAGTAAACATATTATTATTTTATTGTGCATAGTATTTTTCCAAACACTATAAATAGGCCTTAAACTCTTAAGAAAAAACTCATCCCGAAAACAACTTCTCTTGTAGAAGAGTGAGAGAAAAAAAAATAGAGAGAGTATTTCTTTGTTAAGAGAGATTGTAACTCTAGAGTTTTTTCCTTATAGTAAATTCTTCTATCCTTGTCCGTGGACGTAGGCAATCAAGTGTCGAACCACGTAAATCTGTGTGTCTATCATTTTATCTCTACTTTTGTTTTACTATTGTTGCGATCCTGCTCTATTAGGTCTCGGGTTTGTCCCAACAAGTGGTATCAGAACCAACTTAGGGTGCTTGTATATATCTATTTATCGTATGCTCTGTGGCTGCCACAAAATGTGGATTCTTCACATCAGAAAATAAGTTAGGTTATCCCTTTGAAGGTGACATTTACTATTCACGAGTACGGTACTATTCATAAATACACCATTATTCACAAGTATGGTACTATTCACAGATACGATTACTGTTCATAAATACAATTACTGTTTATGTGAGATAGTAAAAATTACTGTTCGTGATAGAAGTAATGGCGGCAAACTTCAAGATCGAGAAATTCGACGGGAATAATTTCTCACTGTGGAAGTTGAAGATAAAGGCTATCTTGAGAAAAGATAATTGTTTGGCGACCATCGGTGCAAGGTCGGACGACATCATAGATGATAAAAAATGAAAAGAGATGGACGAAAATGCTATTGTAAATCTCCATCTGGCATTAGCAGACGGGGTGCTGTTAAGCATAGAGGAGAAGAAAACAACAAAGGAGATCTGGGATACTCTAACAAAGTTATATGAGGCAAAATTTATGCATAACAAATTTTTTTTAAAAGGAGACTTTACACTGAGGATGGCGGAATTTACATCGATGACCGATCACATCAACATCCTAAACACACTGTTCTCCCAACTCACAACATTGGGGCATGCAATCGGTGCGAATGAACGTGCAGAACTTCTACTGCAGAGTCTACTTGACTCATATGATCAACTCATCATCAACCTGACAAACAACGTCCTCACGGACAATCTAGTCTTCGACGATGTTGCAGCCGCGGTTCTGGAGGAAGAAAATTGGCGTAAGAACAATGAAGACGCAGTTCTGGAGGAAGAAAATTGGCGTAAGAACAATGAAGACAGGCATGTAAGTTTACAACAAACGGAGGCTTTAACGGTGACGAGAGGAAGATCAACGGAACGTGGCTCCAGTGGGAGCCATACCCATGGTAGTTCAAAATCACAAAGTAAGAAGAATATCAAATGCTACAACTGTGGCAAAAAAGGACACGTCAAATCGGAGTGTTGGCACAATAAGAAGAGTGGAGATAAAAAGTCTTCAGAGTCATCAACATCTCAAGGATACGTTGTTAGCACATCAGACGATGGTGAAATTCTATTCAGTGGAGCAACTATTGTTGATGAAGGTAGAAAGAGGTTTGCTGATGTCTGGCTTATGGATTCAGCAGTCTCCTGACACATGACCTCCCGGAGAGAATGGTTTCACAAATATGAACTTATCTCAGGATGATCTGTATTCATGGGGAATGATCATGCCTTGGAGATTTCTGGTATTAACACTATCAAAATCAAAATGTTTGATGATACAATACGCACCATTCAAGATGTGTGACATGTGAAGGGCTTGAAGAAGAATTTATTATCTTTGGGACAATTAGATGAGCTCGCGTGCAAGACCCATATAGAAAATAGGATCATGAAGATTGTTAGAGGGATGCTTGTGGTAATAAAAAGAGAAAAGATAGCTACAAATCTTTATATGTTCAAGGGAGAAACCCTGCAGGAAGCTGATTCATGTGTGACATCAACCAGTCGTGGAGAAGAACAAACCATGATGTGACATCGCAAACTAGGCCATATGTCAGAACGAGGCTTGAAGATTCTCTCCGATCAGAAGCTGCTTCCTGGACTTTCGATAGCTCTTTCATTCTGCGAGCATTGTGTTATAAGTAAGTAGCATCGGCTGAAGTTCAACACATCAAGTTCTAGAAGGAAGGTTATTCTGGAACTGGTTCATTCTGATGTATGACAAGCACCGATTACATCATTGGGAGGAAAAAAATATTTTATGTTCTTTATTGATAACTACTCCAGGAGATGTTGGGTGTATCCTATCAAAAAGAAGGCGAATGTGTTCTCAGTCTTTAAAACCTACAAAGCGCGGGTCGAGCTTGAAGCTGAGAAGAAGATCAAGTGCTTGAGGTCAGATAATAGAGGAGAATACATAGACGGTGAATTCCTAGCATTCTGCAAGTATGAAGGCATCAAAAGACAATTTAGTACGGTTTATACTCAACAAAATGGAGTGACGGAGCGGATGAACAGAACTCTGTTGGAAAGAACAAGAGCTATGTTGGTAACTACAAATCTGGATAAAGTCTTTTGGGCAGAAACAGTAAAAACCGCCTGTTATGTGGTGAATCGATCTCCATCAATCGTAATACAATTGAAGACGCTGATGAAGATGTGGACTGCCAAGCCAGCTGATTATTCTAACCTCCATATATTTGGAAGTCCAGTGTATGTAATGTACAATGTCTAAGAAATTACAAAGCTGGATTCAAAATCCAAAAAATACTTATTCTTGAGGTATGCTGATGGAGTAAAGGGGTATCGCCTGTGGGATCACACTGCCCGTAAGGTTATCATCAGCAAAGATGTTATCTTTGTAGAGAACCAACTACAAAGTGAAGAGAAAGAAAGCAGTTCGAGGAAGGACTTAGAGATTGTAGCTGTTCAGGTAGAAGATAATCCGAATTCTTCTGAAGCAACACTGGAGTATGATGTACAAGAATCGGTCGAGTCTGAGGCTCCAGAAATTCGAAGGTCAACTCGTGAGAGAAGACCACCGACTTGGCACTCGGAGTATATTACGGAGAGTAATGTTGCACTGTCTTTTAACGGAGAATGGAGAGCCATCAACTTTTTATGAAGCTATAAATGGCACAGATGCATCTTTGTAGATGGCAGTAATGCAGGAAGAAATCGAATCTCTCCATAAGAACAAGACTTGGGTACTTGTGTCACTACCATAAGGAAGAAACACCATTGGAAATAAATGGGTGTACAAGATCAAGCGAAATGACGATGATCAAGTGGAGCGATATCGTGCTAGATTGGTAGTAAAATGATATGCTAAAAAAGAATATATTGACTTTAATAAAATATTTTCTCCTATAGTTCGACTTACAACAGTCCGAATAGTCTTGGCTATGAGCGCTATATTTGACTTATATCTAGAGCAACTAGATATGAAAATAATATTTCTTCATGGAGATCTTGAAGAAGAAATTTACATGCTCCAACCAAAAGGTTTTGAAGAAAAAGGAAAAAAATTTGGTTTGTAGATTAAACAAATCTCTGTACGATCTAAAGCAGGCGCCGATGTGTTAGTATAAGAGATTTGATTCATTCATCACGAACCTTGGATACAACAGACTTAATTCAGACCCTTGTGCATATTTTAAGAGGTTTGGTAAAAATAACTTTGTTATCTTATTGTTGTATGTTGACGACATATTGGTTGTAGGCCCCAACAAAGATTGTTTCAAAGAATTAAATGCTCAATTAGCTAGGAAATTTGAAATGAAGGATTTAGGATCTGCAAACAAGATTCTAGGGATGCAAATTTATCGAGACAGAGTTAATAGGAAGATTTGGCTTTCTTAGAAGAACTATTTGAAGAAAATCTTGCGACGCTTTATCATGCAAGATTGTAAGTCAATTTCTACCTCACTTCTTATTAATTTTAAGTTATCCTCCAGTATGAGTCCTAGCAGTGAAGAAGAGATGATGGAGATGTCTCGAGTACCGTATGCATCAGCAGTGGAAAGCTTAATGTTCGTGATGATTTGTACAAGACCAAATATTGCACAAGCAGGGGGAGTGATTAGTCGATACACGTCGAATCCTGGTAAAGAGCATTGAAATGTTGTAAAGAGAGTTCTAAGATACATTCAAGGAATCTCAAATATTGTATTATGTTATGGGGGATCTAATTTTATTGTCAGTGGATATGTTAATTCTGATTATGCAGGTGATCGTGATAATAGCAAATCCACCACAGGTTATGTGTTTGCACTTGTTGACGGAGCTGTAAGCTAGGTTTCAACACTGCAGTTAGTTGTGGCTACTTCAATAACAAGCCAGTAAAGAAGCGATGTGGTTGAAGATGGTGCTGGAGGAACTCAGCTATGAACAAAAGAAGATATCTTTATTTTGTGACAGTCAGAGTGCTTTGCATTTGACAAGAAATCCAGACTTTCATTCAAAGACCAAGCACATTCGAGTTCAGTACCATTTCGTTCGTGAGAAAGTGGAAGAAGGAATAGTGGATATGCAGAAATTCACACCAAAGACAACCTAACAGATTTTTTGACAAAAGCAGTCAGTACTGACAAATTTATCTGATGTTGATCCTCCTGTGATCTGTCAGAGACATGAGCAATATGAAGATGACAAGATAGAAAGAATGGTGTGAAGATATGATTGATGCTTAATCAAATCTTCAAGTAGGAGATTGTCAGCAGCCTTCTTTGAAAATGATAGAAGACGATACCGAAAAAATCAAAAGAATGGGCTCCACAACATTTTATTCAACGAAAGTTTGGTAGTGTTTGAAATTATTAAAGCTGCACCGTAAACATTATTATTTTATTGTGCATAATATTTTTCTAAACACTATAAATATGTCCTAAACTCTTATGGAAAAACTCATCCCAGAAACTTCTCTTATAGAAGAGTGAGAAAAAAAAATGTAGAGAGAGAGAGTATCTCATTGTTAAGAGAGATTGTAACTCCAGAGTTTTCTCCTCATAGTAAATTCTTCTATCCTTGTCTGTGGACGTAGGCAATCAAGTGCCGAACCACGTAAATCTGTGTGTCTATCATTTTATCTCTACTTTTGTTTTACTATTGTTGCGACCCTGCTCTATTGGGCTCCGGGTTTGTCCCAACATGTTATATATCTAATTCAAAGATGAGGAGATTAGAAATTTTCTTGTCAAAAGGTTGCGATGTGTTTATTGTGCAAATGTTGTTGGCATATTACACCAATCTGGTTTCACTATAATATAACCCATGCTCTGAATTTTCAGAATCCATTACTCCGGCTTCCTTTTTTCACTGGCAATTAAAAATTAATAATATGATGCATTTTTCCAGGTGAAGTAGCTGACAGGATTCGATGCCTTCATATGTTTCATGTTCAAGGTCCAAGTCTAATGGTTGATGATTCAAGTGTTTGATCCATGGTTCAAGATCTCTGGGTTAGTACTTTGATCCATGGCTCAAGATTTCAGGAAGGTTAGTCTTCTTCTTTTTTATTTACTTGCATTTGAAAGTGCCAAAAACACATACTTAACTTTTCAATACAAACATCTAATTCATAGATTTAAGATGAAATTATCATTTAACTTTTAATATTTAGAGAGATCTCTGAATTATGTGGAACAAAAATTTTCATATGCAGCTGTAGCTCGGACTATGTTATTTGCCTTCAAATTGATTAAGGTCCAGCAAATTTTGAGCTAGTGAGTTTTTGCTTGTTTGTTCAGTACCTTTTGTTTTGAATCGGTTCATTTTTTGGCCTAAAAGTTTACCTATTCCTTTGTTTGTCTGTTAACTCCTTTACTTGTGTTTCAACAAAGTCTAGGAAAGCTAACAACAGAAAAAGGAAGCAAATAGACAATTTAGTGAAAGATGAGAGCATGTTAAGTTTTTTATTTGTGTCCTTTAGAATAGAGGGTGCATTTCTTTATTCAAATAAATAATCTTTCTATGGAAGTTATTAAATTCCTTTGGTCAATGGCTTTACCTTGACACATCCTTGTACATTGTATTTACAATTTAGCATTATTATTTTCCTTGTTTTTTTCCCCAATCTGATCCTAGTGTATTGCATTTATTAAACTTAATGAAAGTAAAATTTATTAATAATTTTCGAAATTCATATGCAAAAATTCTGTAATTTTACTAAGTTACCCATCTTTACTTCTGCTATTTCTTTTCATGTCAATCTTTGAGACTAGGCTAAGGGTTGGTTTGTAACTTAATCAGCTCTAGCCTCTAGGTACAGGTTATGATATTTCCAATTTCCATTACCAACTACATAATAGAATCCCATAATCTCAGCTAATCTGGAGCCTAATCGACCCTTTGAAGAAAAAGTTGAACAGTTTGGTTAATCTGAAGCTTGCAAAAAACCTAAATGCTGGCACTAGCTGAGTTATCATCAATGCTGGGCTTAGGTTAGCCGAATGTGTCCTGTTATTTGTTAATATATCTATAGCTCATACCTATTTTAACATATCTCTTATAACCAATTAACCATCAGATTAAAAATATGGCTTTTTACACAGATCTTAATATACTTTCCCACATAAGGTCATCTACTTGCAAAAGATAAGATATCTACTTCCAAAGCAAAAAGCAAGATAAAACTAACTTTAATTAACAGATCTTTTCTGATCTAGTAGATAATGAAACCTCTTTAAAGTATTCTAAACATTTTGGACTTTATGCCCTTAGTGGTAGGCAAGGGCATGACTGTTCTGTGGATATTACCGCGCACTGGCATGTAGGCTCACTAGACACGGGTTCAGACATTATTTATGTCCCCCATGTTTTAGCTGCCATCTATCTACTAGTTATGCAAATTAAATGTCATTTAATTGGATAGGCTAAAATGTAATCTTTATTAAAGTGATTGTTTTCATCCTTCCCTTTTGCTTTCCAATCCAAGTCATCAACATGTTCAGCGGTCAATTAGACATCACTAAAAGGCATTGATATAATTTAATCAAACCATAATTTATTCTGCTCATCACTTTAGAATAAACTTTTCCATCAACTAACCTCAGACGCCTCTAAAATGACTTTCCACCAAGAGTCCAAGATCCTGACCGCCTTTTAATTTCGCAGACCCTTGTTTTTCTAAAGTGAGAAACCCATACATCAGCATAATGAAGGTCACCGAAAGCAGCTGTTTTAGACCGGTTGGATCCTTTCTATGGGGACAAAGCTACATAACTTGATTGATCCTCGAAATATAATCTAGTTGGACTGAAGCCTAGAATTGAATCATATCTTTTCTCACTTTAGATTCATCGTGCTTGTGTGGAAAGCAATAGAAAGGTGTTTGGTCTACTGGCAGATCTTGGTGCTTCACTTTTAGCATATGAGAGCAGAACGACACGGCTTTAACACGTGAGCATATCTACTGTTAATGATTCTCCGCGGTCTTTATCTCTCTTATCTCACTATAAAGCCACAATATAGTCTAGTGGAGTCACTTGTAAGAAGCAAGAGATTGTGAGTTGTATTTGAGCGTTGGAAGCATGAAGATGTTCGTCAAATGGGAGATTACTTCTGCACAGGCTGAGGAGAAGTCTGCAGTCATGACTGGGCAAAGCTGCTCTTTAGCCATGAGGCAAATGGTACGGAAATTGCGATCTCAGTTGAGGAGGAAGTTGAAGAAGTTGAGACGACGGAAGCGTGCAAAGTTTGGTTATGATCTGGAGAGTTACTTTCAGAATTTCGATGATGGCTTTCAAGCTCATTGCAGGCCGGTCTCCTTTGCCTGACTATAACCAGTGTGATCCCTTTGCGCTTCATTTGTTCCTTGGAAGTGAAATTCAGATTGGAATAATGAGTCGGGAGAAAATTACACCTGTATATATATATATATATATCGTTCAGTCCGTGTAATCGATCTAATTTACGGGGTGGCTGTTGCAGACTTGTATCTACCTTATGAGAGACTGACCTGTCTTCTAAACTCTTTTTCTTTCTGTCTGAGGTGTATATTGCAATAGCATGAACAAAAAGTCTGCAAATTGTAAATTTGTGATTTCAAAATGATTAGAAAAATATTTGCAAGTTTCCATCTGAATCATAGAAAAGGATGGAAAAATTGAATGATGGCATGTTGTCTTTGATAGCCGCTTGATCTTCTGAGTACTTATCGAGAAGAGGTCCCTAGAATTACGGAAAGAAGCAGGTATTAATTGGGTTACACTGACTTTTGACACCATACTTAATCAACCAAATAAAGACTGACATTTTTAAATAAATTATTGAGTTTGCTTCCCTGGAACAAATTGATCTGCCTACTTTTTTGATCATCTTGTGGTGCTATTCTCATAGCTCTACAACCTCTCTGAGATTTACTTCCTGGGCTTTGAAGGAACCTGATTTTTCACTACCCTTCATGTACGGAACATGTGACGAAAAATTTGACACCTGCTCACATTTCGAGACATGACAGTTATGTAAAATATAACAGAGTATAAACTAACAGAGTATAGACGGTGCGATGATAAATACATTATTGTTTATTTTGAAGTTTGGAAATGTCTCGGAAATATAGGCTTGGGATGATTAACTAAACTATTTAATAAGATTATCAAGACGAAAAGAATGCCGAAGACAAAAAGAATGTCGGATGAGTGGAGGATTAGTACTTTGATACCGATATATAAGAATAAATGGGATATACAAAGTTGTTCAAATTATTGAGGTGTGAGACTCATGAGTCATACTCTGAAACTTTGGGAGAGGGTAATTGAGCAAACACTAAGAAAAAAGATAAGTATATCTAAAAATTAATTTGGTTTTATGCCTGAGAAGTCAACTATGTAACCTATGCATATTTTGAGATGGTTGATGGAGAGATATAGAGATAAGAGAAAATATCTATATATAGTTTTTATCGATCTAGAAAAAGCTTATGATAGAGTGCCTAGAGAGGTAATGTGGTGGGTGTAGAAAAAAAACATGTATCTAGTATATATATTGATGTGATTAAATATATGTATGATAGAGTAACAACTAAAGTCAGAACTAATGAAGGAGAGACTAAACCATTTTCTATTACCATAGGTATACACCAATGATCAACTTTAAGTCCTTATTTTTTGCATTAGTTATATATAACTTACGAAGCACAGTCAGGATGAAATCCCATGGTGTATGTTATTTACCGATGATATAGTATTAGTTGATAAAACTAGAGGATGGATTATTTCTAAAGTAGAAAGATGGAGACAAGCTCTTGAATCTAAAGGTTTTAGGATTAGTAGAATAAAAACAGAATATACAGAGTGCATTTTTAGTAAAACTAAGAAAGAAAGAGAGCCTATGGTACATATTGATGGTCAATAAATATCTAAAACTAATCATTTTTGCTATTTAGGATTAATCATTAGGCATGATGGTGAGATAGAGGATGATGTTGTGCATTGAATTAAATCGGGATGGTTGAAATGGAGGAGTGTTTCGGGAGTCTTATGTGATCGTAGAATACCAATAAAACTAAAGGAAAAATTCTATAGGACAGTTATAAGACCAACTATGCTTTATGGGTCAGAGTGTTGGACAATTAAAAAATAATATGTTTAAAAAATGAGTGTAGCAGAAATAAGAATGTTACGATGGTCTTGTGGGTATACATTACAAGATAGGATAAGAAATGAGTGCATCCATAATAAATTAGAAATTACGCCTATTGAAGATAAAATGAAAGAGAATAGATTAAGATGGTTTGATCATGTATAGCGGAGATCTAGAGGTAGATCTAGAATAACTTGGTTAGAAGCAATTAAGAATAATATGATTAATACTAATTTAACGGAGGAGGTGACCTATAACAGAATGGAATGAAAAAAATAAGATTCATGTAGTCGATACCAAACATTTAGGATAAAGGCTTGGTGGTTGTTGTTGTTGTTGTCGTTGTTGATCGTAAGAGTGTCAACATGTTCTCAACCAACACCAGCGCATGTGCTCTCTTCCATCCTCATCAACGCAAAGGCCCATAAATTGATCACCATACCTCCCTAAACACTTCGACAGAGAGAAAGAGGGTAAATAGAGAGAAAGGGAGTCAGAATAGCGTGTTTCTTTTTTTTTTTTTTAATTTTTATACCGTGTCCGCTGCTGAGCCTCTTGCTTTGGTACTACACTAGGAGAAGGCTACTCACGGAACATATTGGAGGACGTTGGAGGGAAAAGAGATGATGGAGCGAGCCTGAAGAACTACTACGTGGGCTGAAAGCTCAACGTGGGCCTCCACAACATCAGAAAATTCGATGAAGTGCTTGGAGATTGCATCAGTACAATAAGCAAGTACATGGGCTCTTCTCAGTACAAAGTTGATGCCCAACGAGTCGCGGATGAATCTGAACTGTTCCTGGCTGAGACATTAAAATTTAAAGGTGATGATCTTTGATGTCGATAACACACTCCTCTTCAATTTGCCCTATTACAAGAAGCACAAGTTTGGGTGTTATCTCTGATTTATCTTTTAGTTTTCTAATCAGTTCTAAACAGGGGCGTAGCCAGGGCAGTCTTGTCCTGGGCAGCTGCCCAGGGCAAGAAACTGCCCCACTTTACCTCCCCCTCCCGCCTCCCCTCGCTTCCTTTCTTCTCCGGCCACTTCACCTTCCTCTTCCGCAGATCCAACCTCCTCTCCCTCCTCTTCCAGGACCTCCATCTCAACAATCTCCAACCCTCCTCCCTCTCTCGCGCCTCCCTCCTCTCCCTCACCGAGCTCCTCTCCCTCCTCCGTCGCTTCAAGTCCCCCACCACCGACCACCTTTAGTTTTCGCCCAGGGCAAAAAATATTTCTGGCTACGCCACTGGTTCTAAAGGAAATAATCTTATTATTACAAAACTCTCAAATTATCAACTAAATATCAAAGACTTTATTTAACTTTCACCTAAAAGACAATAATAATCTCAAATTTTATTCCTTGCTCCGTTCTAAGAATTTGAAAATCATTAATTCCACCTAATCTTGAGTCTCTGAAAAGAATGAAAACAACACAATGAGTTTACAACTCTCTCTCTCTCTCTCTCTCTCTCTCTCTCTCTATATATATTACAAATATCTGAGCTCTTCAAACTAAATTTAATACAAAACACAATCAAATCATTCTTCTCCAGCTTTCAGGGTAAGAAACCATGCGGAACAAATAAGAGGAAAGGCTAAGATGATCATTAACTATAAAAAAAGTTAATGAAGCCATCAAGTTTGATGGTTTCTTCATCTCTAATAGTGAATTGTTATTACATAGAATCTGAGACTCCAGATGGTTTAGTAAATTTGATGCAAAGTCTAGATTCTGGCAGATTAAAATTAAGGATGAAGAAAGCAAAAGGCTAACATCATTCAGCTGTCCTAATGGAGGACATTATGAATGGAATGTTATGCCAGTTGATCTTAAAAATGATTCACAAATATTTCAAAAAATGGATGAATAGCTTTTTTGGGCATTTGTTGTTGTCTATATAGATGATATCCTTGTGTTCTCTAAAACAAAAGAGGAACACAAAGAGCATTTGATAGCAGTAGCTAAGCTATTGCTCAATCATGGTATTATTCTATCTCCTAAAAAGATAACTCTTATGCAAGAGGATATCAAATTTTTAGGAAAAAGAATAAAAAGTAGTCACATTGAATTGCAAGACCATATCATTACAGAGATCAAAGAATTCAAGGACAACTTTAAAACTCTAAGGTACCGTTTGGCAAAGAGTTAAATGAGGGGTTAAGTAACCCCTTCTTAACCTACCAAACACAACAAATCTATATAAGGGTTAAAGTGAGTTAAGCATCCATAATTTGTCAAACATAAAAAATATAGAAGGGTTAAGTTAACCCCTCTAGAGGGGTTAAAATGAGTTAACCCCTCAAAATGAGGGGTTTACTAATACTCCTATTTAGATGGAATAAGAGTTAACCCTTCTAATTATAAAGAAAATAGTCAAAATCATTGTTATTCCCAAACACTAAAATTGATCATAATGGCTAAAATAAAACTTATTTAACGGGTTAATAATTTATTCATTCGGACTATCAAATGGGCTAAGTACATTAATCCTTCTTTTTAACCCATCTTCATTAACCATTTGCCAAACGGGCCCTAAAAGATCTGCAAAGCTTTCTTGGCTTACTAAATTATGAGAGAATGTATATATCCAATCTCTCTGATAAAATTTCTTCACTTTAGAATAAACTTACTGAAGAATAGAGGAAATATAAAGAACTAAATAATAAAGGAGTGACCTGTTAGGACAAAATTAGAATTGTATTGAATGATGAGCAATTACAAGAAATTATCAACATCAAAAAGGAAATAAAGGAACAAAAGATCCTTTATCAGCCTTAATATGGAGATACATTAGTCATACAGACTGATGCTTCAGATATACATTGGGCAGAAATCTTGTTTGCACTCCCGCCTAAGCATCCACGGGCTAAATCGATATGTGAGCCTAGTTCAAAGGCAAAGATCAATCAATTAGACCCCGAAATATGTGCATGTTGCTCTGAAAAGTTTAAAGGACCCGAGAAAAAAATATGCAACACATGATAAGGAATTATTAGCTATAAAAATACCATTAATTCCTTGAAAATATATTTATTATCATCTGAGTTCATTATTTAAACAAATAATCAAGCTATTGCACAGTTCTTCAAAAAGAAAATCAATTCTTTAATTGAAAAGAATGTGCATAGAATTAGATGATCTATGAAATTAGAGAACTATATTTATAAAGTTCGATATATTCCTGGATTCACTAATATTGGTGCTGATTTTCTCTCCAAAAATGGCTAGTTCTTCAAAGCAACCACTGGATAAAGAAAAAGGAAAAACACCAACTCTCCCTCCAACAGAGGTAAAGGAGAAAGGTATGGATAAATAAATCCCAATACAATTAGAAATAGCTGAGGCCCTAAATTATAATTTAGGACCAGAAGTTGAACAAAAAGATATTTTAATAATATCTAGATTTTGCACTAGAGAGCTTTGGAAAAAGAGGTTTTGATGAAGTTATGAAGACCTTATGCTTCATTCTAAACCTTGAAGAAGCTTCAGCTAGAAAGAAAAATATACTCATCAACTAGCTGAATTTATAAAAATTATAACGACACCTGATAATATTTATGATTGTCCTTATTGTATCAGGTGCCCAGTCCATCAGCGAGACCCTTAACAAAGAAGCAACCAAAAATGATTTTGTTCCTGTAAAAGGTAAAACAAAACGCGATGCAGAAGAAAAAATTGCATAAAATAAGAAGCCCAATACTCCTTAAGGATATTGAAAAAAAGCCTCTTACAGACATTGTAGTTAAAAACTGGTATAATACCAG
>NC_033794.1:14256896-14338327 GCF_001876935.1 Asparagus officinalis | reverse complement strand
TGCTATTAATAATCTCTGGAAGAAACTACATGAAATGAAAGTTTCTAATCCAGAAACTAATGCTTGTTTATCTGCATTAGAAAGAGTTATCAAAGAAAATAACCGAAAGATATAAGATTTGGAAAAGGGATACCACAGATGCAGAAGCATTGTGGAAAATCTCATAAGTAAATCAACCCTGACCATGTCTAAGGGTAATGAAGAATCAAAAAGATCAAATGAACGATACACTAAGTTCAAGCTCTAGAAATCTAAGAACGATTCTAGAGGAAGTTGAGATAAAGGATCTGACAGTCACAAAACTAGATGACTTTGTTGAGCTTGTTAATTATTTCTAAATATCAAAACCAAAGAAAATTGAAGGACATGTTCAACAGCTACCAACGCAACCTGATTGACGATCAGGCAGTGCTATCATATTTTGAAAAGCTGAAAGATGACGGCATAGGTTCATTATTTAAGTTAACTTCACAAGTTATATTAAATCAATATGATCGCCCAAGGGTACTAGCAAGCTTTGAGCTCATACTCTTACATAAAGAGCATATTCAGAAAGGTCTAGTACACAAGTTATATGTCGACAAAACTAGACCCGAAGACTACAAGTCTTTCATTCCTGAGGTTTGCAGCCAGGCACTTGAAGAGACCTGCAAATTTCAACGAGCATTTAAGTTCACTATATGGGCAATATGGGAAGAACGAAATATTCTTGAACATTATCCATCCTACCAGATATGGAGAATTGACCCACTAGTAAGTGAACCACATTTCAAACATCTTTTTAACGAAAAGGAGTATGATTTAGAAGAAGAAAAAGAATTGTCTGGAATTGAGTTCTTGGAAGCCCTACACTACATCAATGAGAAAATAACAATAAAGGACTATATTATTCTTTATCTCCCACACCTAGTCTATCACCATTCCGTCAAATAAAGATGTGGCATATTCTATAAAATCAGGTGTTTTCCATTCATAAATATGGATTATCCCCAATATATTTCGAGTCGATGGAAATATCGAGTTACATGGGGAAGATAGTTTTAAGATCATTTGAACTTAATGTTCAAGGTTGAATTACCTTTCCGGGTTGTACCTCAAATAAACTAATTACTTCTCTAACATTTTGCTAAAGAAGGTACATGTTTTGTTGAGGGCTACTACAGATTCTCACTGTATTCCTAGCACTCAGCTACCAGGTTTCATCTCTATTCCTTTAAGATTTATGCTTAATTTTACCACATCACATATGTGTGGATCATTAAACGCAACAGAGTAATCTGGACGTATGCTGACACCTAGAATTCTGATGGCAAGGTTGGATTTACATCCACCTATTAAGGCATCTAATGGATTTGAGATAATTGTCTCATCCATGTAGAGTACCATAATTGGAGTATCTATACGGGACTTAAATTGTCCAATAATTTTTACTTGGATAAGTCCAAATTGAATATATTTCATGTCTTTATATTTTTTTAATTTATTTATTTTTCTTTGCTTGAGGAGTGCAATGCTCTTAAAGCTATCTTCCCAATGTAACACGATATTTCCATCGACTCTATCAAATATATAGTAATTTTTATTGAGGAATTTAGTATTAAAAATACCTGTTTTCACATAAACATCATGACGATGAGGTTTGGGAATGGCCATTTTTAGTCTTTCTATATTCTCATCATTCTCTCCTTGGAGATCATGTATATCAGTTTCAGAAGATTCTATATCCTCTCCTGATATACTGAACGAATCTTTATTCATCATAGGAAAAGGTTTCACCTTAACACCTGCAGCATAGCGTGGTGAGATAGAAATCCCAAAAGAAATTAATCAACTAAATTATAATATTCCAGTTGCCAATGATTTTGAAAATAATAATTAATACAATGTTGTCACCTTTATACAGTGATAACCCCTTGTTATATTTTGAAAAAAGCCCTAGATATTGTACCATTCAATTAAAAGAAGAATACAAAGAAAAAATATTAGGGTTAATCTTATAGAAGCTAACTTTGAAGATAGAAGAGAGTTTGAAACTCAAATATCTGAGCTCTTCAAACTAAATTTAATACAAAACTTAGAATCAAATCATTCTTCTCTAGCTTTCTTGATAAGCAATCATGCCAAACAAAAAAGAGGAAATGCTAGGATGATCATTAACTATAAAAAAAGTTAATGAAGCCACCAAATTTGATGGTTTCTTTATCCCTAATAGTGAATTGTTATTACATAGAATCTGAGATGCCATATGGTTTAGTAAATTTGATGCAAAGTCTAGATTCTGGAAGATTAAAATTAAGGATGAAGAAAGCAAAAGGCTAACAACATTTAGCCGTCCTAATGGAGGGCATTATGAATGGAATGTTATGCCATTTATATTCTCAAAAATGCTCCAAAAATATTTTAGAAATGGATGAATAACATTTTTGAGCATTTGTTATTTGTTGTTGTCTATATAGATGATATCATTGTGTTCTCTAAAACAAAAGAGGAACACAAAGAGCATTTGATAGCAGTAGCTAGGCTATTGCTCAATCATGGTATTATTCTATCTCCTAAAAAGATAACTCTTATGCAAGAGGATATCAAATTTTTAGGAAAAAGAATAAAAAGTAGTCACATTGAATTGCAAGACCATATCATTACAGAGATCAAAGAATTCAAGGACAAAAACTCTAAAAGATCTGCAAAGCTTTCTTGGCTTACTAAATTATGGGAGAATGTATATATCCAATCTCTCTGAAAAAATTTCTTCACTTTAGAATAAACTTACTGAAGAATAGAGGAAATATAAAGAACTAAATAATAAAGGAGTGACCCGTTAGGACAAAATTAGAATTGTATTGAATGATGAGCAATTACAAGAATTTGTCAACATCAAAAAGGAAATAAAGGAACAAAAGATCCTTTATCATCATCAATCCGGAGATACATTAGTCATACAGACTGATGCTTCAGATACACATCGGGCGGAAATCTTGTTTGCACTCCCGCCTAAGCATCTACGGGCTAAATCAATTTGTGAGCCTGGTTCAAAGGCAAAGATCAATCAATTAGACCCTGACATATGTGCATACTGCTCTTTAAAATTTATTGGACTAGAGAAAAATTATGTAATATATGTAAAGAATTATTAGCTATATGCGATTTCCAAGATTTGAGGGACCATAACAATTATTGATGTAAGGGACTAATATCTAAAAAAACCCATGAATAAATGGCCCCACCATCAAGGGGATGAGTAAAGATAAAAAGTAAGACAGGGGGCGTATATGTAAATCTATGACAAGATTCGCAAAAGATCTTACGAATCCCACACCTTCATCCACCCTCTTCCACCTCTCCCCGCATTTACCTCTCGTCCCCCAATTCCCAGTTCCTTCACCCGCTCTCTAGGGTTTTGAATTCAGGTAAAAAAAAAACCCTAAAATTTCCCCTTCTCTCCACGATTTTTATCTAATTTTTTTTACTTCTTTCTTGTTCTTCTCCTCTCAAATTCTTTCAAGATTTTGTGATCAGGTACCTCGTTAGTGCTTGGACTATCGTTCTGAAATTTGATTTGATTTTTTATTGGGTTTGTTTTATTATTGATACAAAGGCAGGATTTTTAACGCAGTAGCTGCAAAAAGAATCAAACTTTTATTTTCGGCACGTTTGATTTGAGTAACGAGTTTATATTACTTGTGAAACTTTGTTCTGTATAATTGATATGGACATCTGGCAGTTGAAATCTTGTAAATAGATCTCATCTCATATTAATCCTGCATATTATGTTTCTTTCTATTATTTCAAGTAAAAAAAAGGCTTACTCGTGAAGTTTGGGTCATATTACGTTGCTTGTGTTAGTTTATTGATTGAGAATCTTTTTTTTTTTTGCTTATTTTTTATGATCATTTTGCTCGAAGAGGTATCCTGGTACATGCAAACCATGACTACCTCTAATTTAATTTCAGATAATGCATTCAGCATAACTCAATGTGGAAAAATGATTCATTCAAATGTGGATTTATTTAAAAAAATTTATTATAGTGTGTTACATTTATCATAACTCGAGGTCTGATTGGTGTCATTACTGTTGTCAGCAGATATGAAACTACCAAATTGCGCAGCAATTTCTTGACTTGCTTCAACCATAGTTATCCTGTTCATCCGACCACTTCCCGAGCTTTCGGGTTTTCAACAGGTTTTTGATGGGAAGAGAGATGGGAAGCAATAATATGGCCCATCCTTACGCTTCCCTTTTCTCCGATGATGCAGTTTGCGGACCTATGCTTTCATCAGCTCAAGGATATTCACCAGATTTTCATTTCCCTTCTATTCCACCTCAAGGGATGCCTTCGTTTGATCCTTCATTTATTTCTCACCCATCCGATGATGTTCTTCTGCCTTCAATGCATTCTCCATGTTTAGGGACACGTCAACCTTCAATAAGTTTTCCTAAAGAAAACAGCGAAAGTTGGTGCCCAGATTCTAGTCAATACATTCATTCTGGAGATGCTCAAATCCAAAGCATCTGCAATATGACCTCAGATGTCCCTCTTAGTCATGAAGAATGGCCAGAGTTCTCGGAAATTGATGATGATTTGCAAGCGCTTCTTAATATCACAGACACCACTGAACTTCAGCCTAA
The DNA here is from genome assembly GCF_001876935.1 of Asparagus officinalis. Lineage (NCBI taxonomy): Eukaryota > Viridiplantae > Streptophyta > Magnoliopsida > Asparagales > Asparagaceae > Asparagus > Asparagus officinalis. The sequence continues at coordinate 14,333,700 of NC_033794.1, read as the reverse complement.
GGTACTTGCACTTACCAGAGTTTTTTTTTCTTTGTTGTTTTTGTCGGTTCATGGATGTCATGAGGAAATCCTTCCTTCTAGCTATTCTTTTTGTTAAAGTCAGTTTAGGCACATAATACTTAGCAGAATGGCCATTGCTTTAAGACAATTTGTGATATCTTTAACTCCTAGCTATTTTAAACCCTTTGCATGCTTTACATTGCCCTTATTCTCGTTCCTAAAGAGATTGAATAAAGAGAATAGGAAAAAACTGTTAACTCTAATTTGTAGTTATATGGCTAGCTCCTAACATCTATTTGTGAACTATGAAGTGGTGGTCATTTTTGGAGCAGCAATCAAGAACCATATAAATTGATATCAATCCATTTTAATAGAGAGATTGAATAAAGAGAATAGGAATAAACTGTAGGAAGGAATATGACTGCCATTCCATTTTAATTTTCTATCAGTTGTCCTCATCCTTTATTGTAATGGACTGATATCAATCCAAGTCTGATGGTTAGATAATTTCTTAATCCTTGTAATTTCAGCTCGAACCATATAAATTGATGTTTTATATAAGTTATCCATCCTGTGTTATGTTGTCAAGTGAGTTATAGAGTTCCTAAATGTGGTTGTAACTTGTAATGTGTTTTTTCAACTCATATTGTGACACGTGCGCCTTCTTTTTTGATGTATAGGCTTTATGTGTAGCAGACAACTCCCAGAAAGTTCCAGTCCAGAATAAGCAAGTACAGCAAGCCATTCCTTCTAATTCCGGGCAGCTTACTGTTGTCAGTAATCCTTCATCTTCTTGTACTGCTGGTGCAACCAAGAGCCGCATGAGATGGACTCCAGAACTCCATGATTCTTTTGTTGAAGCTGTTAATCAACTTGGTGGTAGTGAAAGTTGGTGGCGCTGATCTTTGAACCCATTTTCAATTTTTTATTTTTTTAATCATCAAGTTGTTACTGTCTTTTATTTGATTTTTTATTAATTTATTTCACAGAAGCTACTCCTAAAGGTGTGCTGAAGCTCATGAAAGTTGAAGGTTTAACCATATACCATGTGAAAAGCCATCTGCAGGTTTGTGTTCTAATTTTTTTTCTTGACTGAAACCTGTCATGTTTTTAATTTTGTGATTTTTAGTTAGTTCTTTTTTTTCCTTTTATGGTGGGGGATTGCAGAAATACAGAACAGTTCGGTACAGACCAGAATCTACTCAAGGTTTGTTTGTAAGCTTAGGCGGCACCTTTTTGTTTTCTTAAACTGTCCATGTTTTCTTACACTCCTATCATAAAACATATTTCTCAGAATGATACAAATTACGTTCCAAGTTCCCATCACCTTGTCCTCTATGCTTTGTGTATTTTTAAAATTTCATTCATTGTAAATATTGATACATTGATTACTAAATGCTTATTTCTATAATCTCTGTTGAACTTATTGTATTTTAATCTTTTTGGCACAGATAAATCAGAGGATGAGACTACTTCTGCTGAGAGAATTCCATCTGTAAGCCTAAAAAAGTGAGTTTACATTACTCAATGTTGAATTTCATTAAGAAAATCATGTATCTGGTCAGGTGTGTAAATTCTGGAATTTTTATGCATTTTTCTTTTTCTTTTTTCTTTCTTTCTCCCTCTTTTTTTGTATTGTTAGTTGTGATTTTCACTATAAAGTGTAGAAAATTATTTTCATCAACTTTACATGAAGTGAGACTATGCCTCCGTGGTAAGACCTTTCCCTGTTTGCACATAATGTTTAAGATTTGAGATTCATATTGATAAGTAGGGTTAGGATGAATTTTTTTTAAGAATTCTTAACCTTTCAAGTCAGTTACATGACTAGGTTTATGTGGTATCTTCTTTTATTCATCCATCTCTTGATTAAACAACATTGACATTTGACAGTAAGTAATACTTCTTTGTATTAGTTACTGTTTCAGAGTTGCACTCATTTTGAGTGCCTAGGATGTATGTCATTTATTGATGATAATATATTAATGAAATTAGAGAAGGAATTATTTCTAGAATAGTGACATTGAGAGAAAACTCTAAAGTAAGCGTCAATTAGAAATATGTAAAATATCTTTTTACCAGTACAAGTAGAAGCGAGGATGAAGTTCTCATCCATGATCAAGAAAGACCTAGAATGATATATTTGATACTTGTGTTCAATGACTCATAATCATTTATGATTGTAATATTGAGAAGTATGTTTTTCATAGAAGCAGTGGGAGTGCTTCTTTAGTAATGTTTGAGAAATAGGTTACCAATGACGGTGACAGGAATCTTATGTACAGGTAATTCCGGTCTGAACATGGTTAAAAGTTGGGGCTTGCGAATGGTATACATCATGAATAAATTTGAGAAGGAAATATTACCTTTGTTGGTATCTTTATTAGTTGTGCATCTCAATGTGGTGATTTATTCCATGGAAGGTCCAGTGCTTTATACAAGCTACTTGTATTTTCTTCTGCTTACGTTTTTCTTGAATTAGTAAATGCTTCCTTTCTTGAGCTTATATCAGGGCTTTGCCATCAATATATCAATCATTAATATTAACATGGAAAGCATTATCCGGTTATTTCAAACTACAGGATATACCACATGACTAATTTTACATAGTCCCATTAAATCACTTTGTGATCTTTTCTTGCTCCCAGGGATTTTGGGCTTTCTGAAGCATTGCGTATGCAGATGGAAGTGCAGAAGCAACTTCATGAGCAACTTGAGGTATTGCTTGAAGAGTTCACTCTGATGCATGCTTTAAATACATAATCATTTCTGTCTTTAGTAAATTGGATACAGGAGATCTTAGTTCCCAAAGATAAATCTCTTATTGGAGAGCTGTTGGTAATATTTAGCCTTTCTGCTTTTCCGGTTTTGAATGTATAATGCATCTCATCCTGCATTATATCATTTTACTTGATTCTTTACATCAACTTATGTTTTGGCCTGTAAACTGCCTTAAGTTCATTTTCATTCTCATCCGAAATCCCCGAGCGCGTGCTTCTGATTTTGTTTACTCTTCTCATTGTCCATTAGTTAGCAAAATGCATATATACCCTCGAATGTTTAAAATACGTTCTAAAGCATCCTTTTCGAATTGTACATACTTTCTACAGTTGATCCTTCAATCTGACATATCATATATCTTCAGTCATCGTATCTTTTCCACATTCTATCCCTTTTTGTTTCTCCTTTATATCCACTTTTGACGTGGCAGCAAGCTGTGGGCATTCCTGGCATCTAATCTATGCCTTTTATTGAAATAATAACTTATTCCTGGTAGTACCAAATTTCGCAGATAGAATTTGTTTGAAATCTATTAACCTATGCTTTGGCCTAGATACTACCTAAGTTTTCACACATCCAAAATCCACTAGCACGGCGCTGTTATTTTGGTCAGATTCTTTTCAATGTCCACCATGTGGACCGTAGTTAGCAAATGCATAATTGCTTATATACCCTCAACATTTAAAATGCACTCTTAAGGCATCCTTTTCAATTTCTACATGTATTCTATTGTTGACTCTTCAGTTTCACATACCATATGTCTTCGGTCATCAGAGTTTTGTCATTCTATCCATTTTTCTTCCTGTATTTACTTATGCTTTTGTGGTAAATTTCACAGAAACCCCAAAATCTTTGGTGGGGTGTTTCCCACAAAACCCCCATCAACTTTGTTTCTTCCACTAAACACCCAAAAGTTTCCTGCAAAACCCGAAACTGCAAGCTGTCTCAAACAACCCCCCAAAAATTTCAACTTTTCACACAAGACCCCAAAGTGTCTCTTGCAATTGGAGGACCTTATCCTTGGGCCAATTCTGTTCTTTCCTTGTTTCCTCCGGAGTTCTTCTCCTCTTGTGCTTAATTTTTTTTTCTTTTTTTTGGGGGGGGGGTGTTGGGAAAAGTTAAAAGTTTTGGGGTGTTATTTGAGACTGTAGTTTTGGGCTGGGAAAAGTTTTGGGAATTTAGTGGGGAAAACAAAATTTCAGGGGATTTCATGGGAAACACCGCAAAGTCTTTTTTTTGGGGGGTGAAATTTACTCTATGCTATTATCTACATTATCATTTATTCATGGTATCTGATCCAATTTTCTTTATCCATGACAGATACAGAGGAATTTACAGTTGAAGCTTGAAGAACAAGGGAGGTATCTTCAAAAGATGCTAGAACAGCAGTGCAAAGCTGATGGAGAAACACCAAAGACATCTTCAACATTGAACGCTGTTCACACCGCGACTTCAAATGTGATTTCTTCTGAAAAAGATGATTCTGAGCCAAGGAATGTGTCCATATCTTTAGAATCAAGAGAAAGCTCTCAACGAGTGGGAGACAAGCAGAATTTGCTCAAGATAGAATCTCATGCGGATCAAGAATTTGACCCTTTTGATGGGTCTCAATCTCCTCCCAAAAAGAGAGCCAAAGGTGATATGAGCATTTGATCCTTCACAGTGGCATTTATTTCGAGCAAGCTGCTGATAGTAGTAGGCAGGTTATTGTGCGGCGTGATCAAGTATTCTCGCATCAAGTTGATCATTGTGCCCAGCGAAAAGACTATGAATTGCAGAAGATTGATACTTCATGACTGCTTTTATAAAACTTTTATGCGTATATACTGGTGGTGGGATAAATTATTCCACCCAATTTAGTAGTACGAAAATTCGATGAAATTTATGACTTAGACTTGTTTTTTTGACAGTCGGTGGCAATTGGAGAAACCCGTATATGTACAAACTTGATGTGCCAACTCTTTTGTACTTGGAAGGTATCTGTTGATGCTATCATGAATTTTGGTTAAAATAAACAAAGAGAATTTGCTGATTCAATTTTTTGTATGTATCTGATCATTTTAAAAGCTTGTTCTTTGTGATATATGTCTTCATAATCGATTGGCGGTGATCAACTTGGTAACCAATAGCTTCATATTTCAGGAGCTGTAACTTGTTTCCATGTCAAATAACAGTTTGCTGCTGAATGTGATAACAAATTATACATTGATTTAACACAAGGAAAAAGGTAAAAGACTGGGAGGAAACTGGGCAATTGAATAATATAATAATTCTGAGTGAAATCTAGCTCATTAGTGCAAAAGGTCAAGGATCCGAATGAGAAGATTTTAGAATCAATATATAGCTAGCATGCCAAATTATGTCATAATTTAAATCAATGACAGACCACATGATTTGATATTTATGAACATGCATATAATAATTAGGTTCTTTTCGTTCCAAGAAAAAGGAATAACATACATTATAATACTAGTAATACTAAGAAGTGAAATACATGAACTATTATACCTTGCCTGAATCAGGCAATAACGAACAAAATGAATCGATAAACATACTACTGCTGGCTGTTTACCAAGAACACATACATCTGAAGTGGCTAGTACAAAATGCACCATTTAATTTGGATAGCACTCACTGGACAACTCATTTCCAGTGAGGATACATATCAGCACTTAGATTAAGCACGAGGAACTACAGTAAGTTCGTCTTATTACAGTCATTAGCAAAATGGAATTTTATTTCCCTGATATTGGTCTTGAATGCTGCTCACCATATCAAAAATTGCTGGCAAAATCCGTGTTTTCCCTAAGAGAATGGCTTCAAATTCGATCATTCTCCCTGAAGTACTCATTTTTTCCTTCCTCTGATGCTCATATACATTTAAGTAAATTCAAGAAACTGATCAGTGAACTGCATCAACAATCATCTTGCGTTACTTCAAAAGTGACAACCTGATATGCCGATAGCAAGCAGCTTGTAGCAGTGTAAGCGACAGAACGAAGATCCCTTGAATCCCATCTGCATACAGAAGGCATATCATCATTATAATTCTATCTCAATAAAGAAGACCATGTCAAATGATAAACAAGCAGTCTCTGTACCTGTTTCCTCTCTCCCATCTCAGGTTCTGCCGCCCATGATAAAAACGAAACAACATCCTTCCCCATCTAGTATAACAAGAAAATTAGCAAGTAATTAAGATTATTTATTCACATGACAAAGACAGACTATGACAGATGATAAATAGAGAGGACTGATGATACTTGTGCTTCGGTAGCAGGAGTGCCAACTTCATACTCGACAACGCCATCAATAAGCATTTTGTGCAAGGCGAAGGCCCTACCAGGGAAGTAAGGATTATAGTGCAGGCCCTCTCTAATCTAATTTTCATATAACACAGACAAAAACAACCATCCAAAGTTAGCATAAAAGCAACTGAGAGGAATGACGACTTTATTAATGAAGCGACGAAGCTGTATGATCAGACAGCAATGTTGCTTCTAGAATTTAGAAAGAACAACTCAACTATGAAACAAGTGGTTAAATTGACAAATTTTTTACAGCATATTAGCATGTTCAGTAGACATATTTTATTATGATTATACATTTCAGTTCAAATTTCTAACAATTGATGATAACAAATATTTACTAGATTTTAGTGGGTGTCTAGATTCTTTTGGAACCAATCAATTTATAACTGAAAAACGTATAGTCTCAGAGCACTTGATTCCAATAACTTTTTTTTTAATCATCCCTAAACCACTTGGATCTTGTTCCAGGCTTCGAAGTTTCACGGATCATGATTAACAAGAATTTGAACTCAAATATATTCTGGCAACGACGCAGTTGCACTAGGGGCATATGTATTACCCTACACATGAACATATGCACACGTAAGGACATGCATGAATCATGCATATATGTGCTGATCAATATGCCTACATGAGCCAAACAACACAAGCATGCAAAGCTGGTTTAGGTATGTCGAAAGACACAATGTCAATAAGTCAGTTATGATTTTTTCCTTGTTAGAATGCTGATGCATCTTTATACCAAACTAAACAAGATGACAGTATGGCCAAACTGAAGTTCATGAACAAAGATAACTAATCAAGGAGGGACATAAACACCCACAGGAAGGCACAGGAAGGGTCTTAAGGAGTCTGAAACCTGAAATACAAAAGCCTAAATTACATGGGTAACATGACTTCCCAACAAATGATATTTAGAAGTAAGGATATATAATATGATGCACTAATTCATTTTGCTTTTAAAGAAATGCAGGATCAGTTTTATGACATACTGCTTAAATTTTTTTGTCCATTGAGGGAATATGTTTTTGTATAGGTGTCATGCATATATACACATTCAAATTCGGCAAAAAAGTATTACCAAGACACCTGCAGGAGGATCACGGTAACCACTAAGAGTGCAAATGCACAGTTCTGCCCATTGCATCGTGCCTGAAAAACGAAAGAAATTAGAGTAAAAAACTTTTGGATAAAAAAAAGTTGAAATATTGTGTGCATCTATGATGATAGAGGGACAATTATCTTGAATGAATTATAAATAGTTTTATTACCTTGGTAATAAGGCTGAGATCTGGAGGATATGCACCTCCATTAGCAAACCTTGCCGCATGTTCATTTGCATATGGCTGAGGAAAACAATCACTCAATTTGCCTGGATGAGTGAACATTTAACCTTCATCATTTGGCCTATCAACCACCTCGATTTCAGCAGCCATAGCTTTCGTCTCCTCCTCTGCGTATGTCACACCAACAAGATCCCTATAAGATGTCAGCGACAATGAATGACAAAAGCATGCACTTGCTGTTGTACATGGTGACCTTGATCTTTGGCAGGTTCAATATATTAAAAAAGAGAAAATATGTATCAGGAAAATTGCCTCAAACTTGACATCCCCAAACAATATTGCGACATTAGAAAGACCCTTTATCTCAATTCCTGCCAGATACAAGGATCTGCCACATTTAGCCTTATGGGCAAGTAACCATCCTGTATTTTCTTAACCAACTGAATCCAGGTATATTTCGGTCTATCCCTCATCCAAAAAGCAGCTTCAACTATGATCCTATGACTCCTATCCAGTAAATATAGTCATACTGTACATATCATAGGGCACTAGAATGTCAACAAGTCTTGAACATGTAATGACAAGCAAATGCAGGTCACTTCATATAGATAAAATATATCTAAACCGGTACCCTTCTACCTCTAGGTGTTAAAAAATATGAAGAAAATTATCTTAAGATAAAAATATCTTAATAGCAGAAACTGTGCTTCATATTGTAGCGTAGAGTGAATTCCAGGTAGGCAAATGGTAGCACTAAGTATTATGGATTCTGGAACTTTATACCTCAAGAAAACTGTTACATTTTTCTAGTTATTCTCACATAGGGGGAAAAGAACAAATTATATTCTACTGAAAATGCATGCTCTGATAGTTATGATATATTCTCATGAGGCATGATCATGGGAACTAAGAATTCCTTTGTGAGGCCAACGATAGGTGGGACATGCTAAACCATGTTCAGCTTCATCAGCAGATGCTATAGTCGCAAAGCTCAAAATACCAGCACCTGCTCCCAACACTCTCAGTGACTTCATGTCAGCTGACTCAACACCCTCGTGCTTTTGGTTGAATATAATGGATAACCAGAAAGGCAATGCCTGCATATACTCGACAAATGGTGTTAGTATGCAGCTTGCCCATTAGTTATAACCCAAGTTGCACCAGTACGGGTTCAGGTGCAGGTAGGGGTGCAGGTATAGGACATGGCAAATTATAAAAGATCAGGTATGGGGACACGGTTGAAACGAACTCGACCCTTATCCAACAAGTTACAGATATGGAAGTGAAGCGTGAATACATATGCACGGAGTGTATGACGAGTGTTTTAAATTAAACATGCGTAGTATAATCGCGTACATGTCCAAATAAATATATGCATATATTTAAGGATTGTCCAAGAAGTGTCGGGTACGGGCACGGCTCTATATTAGAAGTACCCAAGTAACATAGGTTATGACTCTTCATCATTTCGCCATCACACTTTTATCAAACGGATCAGCACTTGCGACACATAGACAGTCAGAAGCCACCACACTCTTTTCTGGAATGGTGAAAAAGGCAGTGACTTTAGGATTTGAGGACTCCTTGTCCTACCCTCTTTATTAAACTGGTCAAGTTTCCTAAGAGTCCTCAACAATATTAATGTACAAAATTCCAAGACCCATCCACTTATTGAGATGGTATACTTTTTGGCTTTTCAAGAAATCAGGAGTTGAGAAATTAAAAAAAAAATAAGACGATAATTTAGAAATTGGTCAAAGTGAAGAGGTTATACACAGTTAAACTTTCAATATTTGGCTTTCACTTTTCAATTAACCGCTTCAACAAACTGCAATATAACAAAGCGAATAGATCAGACAATAAGATAGGTACCAGAGTACTGTAGATTTTCAGTGCAGAGGTTAGTAGTAAGTTCCCCAATGTCAATTTGTTGTTAATAATGAGGTAGACTGAGATCTATTATAGAAGGAAGCCTAAAGGTGCTTCTCTACATAATAAACTTCAGGTTCTGAGCCAGATTGACAACCTCATAGTTTCCATCGCCAGATTGCCTACAAACAAAGACAACATTGTGGTGGATGGCTTACCATTGACGGAATCCGAAACTGCTTATTCAAGAACTGGTGGATGGCTCTTCCAGCAGCCAGTCAGTTCTTTACCATGACAGGATCAAAATACATGGAGGTGAGCTCAGGTAGGAAAATCTTTTCATATACAAGAAAGAAGTTCAAATAGATGTAAAATTGTCAGTAACAAACATATGCTAATACCAAGCTCAAGGCATTCAAACATGCGACGACAACAACAACAACAACAAAACAGGGTCTTCATAAAACCTTTTCAGGTATACTTCCGTTCAATTCTACTACGGGTCATCTCCTTCGCTAAGTTAACAATTACCTTATCGTTCTTAATTGCCTTTTAGGTCAACCTCTACTCCTCTTTGTCCCCATAAGAATAACAATATCACCTCATCTTACAGCACATTTAGTGTGTCCTGTTGTACATGATCAAATCATCTTTATCGAATCTCTCGAATATGCATCATTCCTTTAAAATTTATATCAAAATGTGAAAATGGACATAACACATGTATACAAATTGTAATATTTTTAATAAGTTTGCATCAAACTGAATTCCAAAGCTGGACATAGAAAGAGACTGAAATTCACACTTTTCTTTCTATGAAAATAGTGTAAATGAAGTAACGTTGCTATCAGCATCACTGCTCAAAAATCAGAATTTACTTTGGCTCAATTTAAGAGAAGGTAGGAGTTCCCCTCAAAAAAATTATAAGGTGGGGGTTCATAATTTTTTTCATTAAAAACATAGAACAAAACTTCGAGCACGAAAATTTTGACACACTATTTTTTAGGGAGTCAATATGTCCGGACCACTTCCGCAGGTAGTTATATGCAAACTAACATTTAAGGGGGTTTTTAACATTTTATGCCATAAAAACCGATTTTTAAGACCAATCAGTGGAAGGACTTCACATGTTAGGCAAGAGTTTGGGCATGAGCAGAATCGGCCAGGCACCACCTCAGACAACATGCTCGCTCATCCCTAGCTCGAGGTCGGTCATCACAAACTCGGTCTTGAATCACACTGGTCATCACGATTTGAGCCCTGCTCAGTGCCTCATCGACCACAAAAAGATAAAAGATCAAACGTCTCCTCATGTGAGCTAGCAAAATTCTATCCTATTCACGTGAAGGCGCGAACAGTGATCATCATGTAATATTCTTTCCACGCCCTCTCGCGTCATCGTAACAATCTCGGTGCAATACCTATAAAAGGTAGTTCCAAGTTGGATATTGATCGAGAGATTGAATTGTTTATAATGTAAGTTTAAAGAGTCAATTGCAACTAGTGCTGCTAGCACATTTGGCAACAGATCAAGTCAAATAATGGGTTGCACCCAGTGGGTCCCCCGCCTTATGACACATCAGTTAGGAGCAGCATGTAGAGTTCGGCCAGTGACAAAGAGACAAATGGCGAAGGGACATGTCGCATTTCTGAATATTTGATAGATTTACATCCCTATGAGATTTCGTGAATTTGCAAGAAAGAGAATTGATGTAAAATAAGTTGGGGAAGGAACATGGGGTAAAGAAAACAAATACTATGAGTTTGAATTTTAAATAGGTTTGGTGTTTAATCAGGTTTAAAGAAACTGGCTTGAAGTTTGTATTAACATAAACTGTTGTGCGCAGCGGAAATTTCGGCAGAGTTTCTGGTGCACAATAAGAGAGAAAGATCGATAAGAATTCTTGTTGCTCAAAGGGAACAAGAATCTGAAGACTAATATCCCATCAAAGTGAGATATTTGCTCTTCCTCTAGTCAGCTCTAGGACTGCGCGTCGAGGGATCCTAAAAACTATTACAATGGCCACAAACTCAAACAACCAATTTTACGTGGTTCGGCAAACTGCCTACGTCCACGGGGCAAGGAGGGGGAGATCTACTATTAGAGGGAGAGATACAACTAGGGTTTACAATCACTCAATCTAAACCCTCACACAATTATCTCTCTCTCTCACAAATACTCTCACCAAAGCTACACAAATCCCTATTCTTCTCTTTTCTTTGCTGCGTTTTCTCCAAGAAACAAAGCCGCCAAAAAAAGGGGAATCCACCTTGCTGCTGCCCTTTTCACCGCCTCCTGCCTATTCCTTCGTAGCCGCCTGCAAAGAACTCCCACCTTGCACACCAACCTAGGAATTGTTGAAAGATGATTATATAGCACAAAGGTGAAAGCGGGTGGGCCGACCTCTTTGTCCACTGAACAAAACAAAAACCGAAATCTCTTCATGTGGCTTCTTTTCACGTGGCCCCCACGAGCTCTTTTGTATTCACAAGAGTTCTTTTCACGTGGTTTTCATCACATGCCTAAGAGTCCATATGGCCCCCCACCTCATGTCACATCTACAATTCTCCACCTCGATGAAGTTTTTACAAAACTGAGCCGACACCAACCAAACTAAATGTCTCACTTGTTGTGTCCAGTACACCGTGAAATAATTCACGACAACAGACTCAATCCATAACAAGTGGAGAACCCAAATAAGAATACAAACACTCTCCAAATGTCAGTATCAACTCACAAAATTGATCTCACCCCCATCAAATAATCCAACCCGGCTGCATCATAAAGACTGCCTATGTATCCTCTTGCCCAAGGAATCAAGCCGAACGTAGTTCACCCAAATGGCCTCCAAAGACCTCAATTCACTAGAAGAGTTTGCAACCCTTCTCCAATATCATCAACTCTGCGACTGATAGCACCTCCAATGGCCTCAAACACCTCCACCTGAGGTGAACCAATGGTCATATCTAAACTGCATCTATCTGTTAGACCCTAGAGGGGGGGGGTGATTAGAGTCTTATGCTAATCTAATCCGATTAAATGCCAATTAAAATTAATTAACAAGTTATCCTAGCAAGTATGAGATATAACAAGAATATAAGCTAGGATAAGCAACATGAAAAATGAGATATATCCTAAATGATAGAAATATATGCAAGGATATATAAACAACACAAGGGTAAATAATCTAAATAGGATAGTGGATGAAATGAATGAGCAATGCACAATTGGCGATATAAGATGAATGCAAAAATAAATACGCCAAAGACAAACTCAAACAAGCAATATGATCACGGAGTTCGGACCTTCCGTCCTACGTCTCCGCTCCCCACTCCCGGGGAGAAATCCACTATCAACCGGGTGTTCTACGTTCACCCGAATCACGTTTACAACCGAACAACGTTCACTCCTCACACTCGGTTTTCTAGTTCACCAAAAACTTCACAACACACTCGGTTTTCTAGCTCACCGAAAACCTTACAACACTCATAATGTAACAAATATAAATTTGTTCTCTACAATGGATGAGAACTCAATTAAGCACAACTCTACAATCTCTCACAATCCTAATATACTATGTATGCAAATACAATAAGCTCAAGTGGGTGTGTGTAACAATGAGTAAATAAAATTAAATCAACTAAACTCAAATATAAAATCTAGCTTAAGAACAATGATAATCAAACAAGTATATAAATGTAAAGCTAGAGTTTGAGTTTAGAAAACTTCTCAATTGATAACAAGAGATGGAGGGAGGATAGTTGGAAGCTCAAACTTCAATAGATAATCTCCTCAAGCTCTTGTAAAACTTTCTTCATAAACCAAACCCTTAAACAAGCTTAAAACAAACTTAAACCCTTTTTAAAACCCTTGTTTAAAAACTTCTTTTAAAACTTGAAAGAGAGCAGCAATAGGGTATATATACCCACTTGAAATCTCAGTCAAGAAGCCCAAACAAAAGACAAAAACAGCCCTAACACACGCATAAGAAACTACCGCCGTTGGAAAGCTAAAAGACCATCGTCGGTCGACACGAGCCAAAATTTCATCGGTCGACTCAAAATCTTTATCGGCTCGAGCCGGACACCGGTCGAGCCCTGACAACTCTCTCTCCCCAGTGAGCGTATCGAACCCTCAGGTTCGATTCGACCGGTGCGGTCGACCCGAAATCTGATACAACTAAAACACTGTTTTTGAAGCCTACTTTTGAGAACTATTTTCAAAATGTGTCTAAACAAATAACAAATGAAGTCCAAAAATTTATAAACTTTGGAAGTATCATAACCATGTAATGCAACATCTGCTACAAAAAGAATTCTTCCAAAATCACATTTTCCGCATGTTGTCCGAAAAATCATCATTCTTGGCACAAAGTAGTTCAAAACACGAAACATGTAATACATGTGACAACTTTGATACTTCTTGGCTACAACCGATGTCTCTTCGAAACTCTTTACAACAATGCATTATAACTACCGACTTAATACAAATAACTGCGATAGAGCTGATTATTGCTTAAGCTCCACAAAAACTAAAAAAAACCATATTTTCACACAAAATGCATATTCTAGCTACTATGACCACAACAACACCTAATACTGACCTTCATTAAATATACACTTGTACAACCGACGAAATCATCATACTACGCCACCCATAAACAATCTGAAACAATACGTACTATTTCCAATTCTATTCATTTGTTTCTATAATATACAGCGTCGACCAACCTACTAACAAAAACACTATAGTCATATATATACACTAAGTATATATACATAATGAAACCCAAAACTTACTCGTGTGCGTCATAACATACCTTCACTAGCGTAACTCACTAGCCGTCCACTACCCGGCCTATCATGACTAGGCTACAGTATAATATCCATTACGACGTAGCCGCAGTGATATATAGTAGTACTACAGCTCAGCGGCTACGGTAATATATACTACATACTACCGCGCGGCACTACCGCCGTACTACGCCCGCCGTACGCTACTACACGCGCGGGCGTCAGCACCGCGACTCAACGAACACCCAATAAATTGCTGTGCTGTATAAGCTGCCATAATTGACGCTCTACAGGTAGCTAGACACACTGAACACTAATAACACTCGCCTAAACTCAATTGACCCCAAGCTTGATCTTGAGTCCTTTATTGATCTCAAACACTTTCTGGTACCACCCGTGCGGATCTGCGAAAAGGCTGAACTTGATCTTTAACTAGTGAATCGCCGCTTATCGCTACAGGCTTCAACCCGACATTCCGCCAACCTCCATTGGATATCATCGTTGAAGCTCTATTCCATCCATCCTCCAACAACGTTGTTTATCTATAATAAATAAGAAAACACAAATACTAGACAAACAACATTAGTGGTAAATTGTTTGTTAAACATCATCAAAACAAGAAGGCCAACACTATCAGCTGCACTCGAGTCAAAACCCAACTCATCATCTGCATCCGAATCCAAATGACTTCCACACTGTGTCACCTCAGCTAGAATCCTAACCAATGCAGAATGACCTAGAGTATGTGGGAAAATCCCCACCTAATGTGGAGTAGCATCAATCTTCACCCGCTGCGATACCTCTAAGGTCTGTCCAAAACTCTCCACCTGCTGAGAGTCAATTAGCTCCCTCATCGAAGCCTCAACCAAAGTGACACTACCAGACCTATCTTCTAATGGAGTTTTACCTCCAATCACAGCAGTTGACAACTCTTTAATAGGATGACCCAAATATGTCGAAGCCTCTGTCCAGAAACTCTTCTGCAAACCATTGTTCGACCACAAACACCGATCCTCCTCCAGAAAGGCACGGTTCTCCAAATTTGTCACCTTATCTAGTTGCCCCAAGATTTTCTTTCCAACGAAGTGTCTCGAAATGCCAGAAACAGGTCCATCTTGTACCTCCCACCAGAATGGAGTACCTTCACCTTTCTGCCAATATCACACTTCTTCAATCTGTTGGAGACTACTAGGACTTTATCCATAGGGGATTTAGTTGCAACCCAAACACGCCTAGAACAGCCACCAACAAAGGAAACCAAATGCCTATTACCTCCCAATGATGACCCCTTGGAAGGCCGCCAAACATCCACGTGAACTCCTCCAGAACGATCCTTAGCACGGTAAATAGAGGTGCCACACTTCACCTCAGTCTTCTTGCTCACATCAACATGTTCACTGGACTTCAAACTGCAGGTCTTTGCACCCTCTTTCAATCTATGCGAGGAATCAATACTGGAATGGTCAAACCCTAAATGCCGCAGTCTAGTCAAATCAACAGAAGTCGTCAGCTCTTCACCTGCCACTATACCTCCAGTCAAGTAATACAGGTTATTTCTCCTGACGCCCTTCATCAAAATACGAGAGTCTCTCGCAATCTCGAGAACCATGTCCTCAACACGAACCTTCAGACCCTCTCCAACCAAAGCTCCAATCGAGATCAAGTTCTTCCTCAAAGAAGGAACATATCTCACATCAACTCCCTAACCGTCCCGTCAAATATTTTTATGTGAATTCTTCCTATCCCAAGGATCTGGCATGCACGGTTATCAGCCATGTACACCACACCACTATCCACCAGCTTCTCAAAACTGGAGAACCATTCCCTTCTAGGGCACACATGATAGGTCGCACCACTATCCAACATCCATTCAGATTCCTCCGAATAGCTATCTGTAGGACTGATAGAAAGCGAATAAATAGAAGAGTCAGAATTATTACCATCCGATACGATGTTTGCTTCTGATGATGGTTGCTTCCCTTTTCCCTTCTGCTTATTCTTCATCCATTCGTCGAGCTTTGGGCAGTCTTTCTTCCAATGACCAGTCTCCTTGCACCAAGCACACTGATCTTTTCCAATTGTAGGATGCCCTACTCTAGACTGTGACTTCCAATTCTTTCGGTTTGGACCCTTCCCTCTTGCGACCAACGCCTTCGCTACCGGCTCAACCGAAGCCTCCTTATCCTTCTTTCGAAGCTGATAATTCACAAGTGCAGCGGTGACCTCACTATACGAAAGTGATGCCTTCCCATTAATCAGAGTAAGAACGAAGGTCTCATATTCCTCGTCGGGCAAGGAACTCAACAACAGCAACGCCTTGTCCTCATCCTCAATTATGACATCCACATTCGCCAAATCCGCAAGAAGCTTCGTGTAGTGGTTCATGTGATCTCTAATGGAGGTTCCCTTCTTCAACTGGAAACGATAAAGTCTCCTCTTCAAATACAAGCGGTTCTCAACACTCTTTATCAGATACTTGCTTTCAAGAATCTCCCAAATCTTTTTTGCAGAAGTCTCATTCATCACATCATATTTTAGATCTTGAGTCAAACAAGACCTAATCACACCACACGCCGTTCGATTCATCTTCTTCCAAACCTTCTCTTCAATCTCATCTGGCTTGCCATCTAACTCCAAGGTATCCTCCAAATTCTGCGCGTTCAGCGCATCCAAAACCTCGCATCTCCATAATCCAAAGTTGTTTGTGCCATTAAATTTCTCCACATCTATCTTCATAGAGTGGATATTCAGACTTTGAATGGTCTTCACGCCAGAAGCACCGCCCTCGACACCCGAAGCACCTTCTTTCCCCGACATCTTACGCATCAACGAACGAAGAATAGATTCAAAACTAAAAAGATAGAGTCTTTACCAAAAGATCCCATATTTATCACCAACAAAGCCCTAAACGAGCCTCCAAATTGATCTACTCCTCCAACCAAACCCTAGATCTGGAATCTGGGCTCTGATACCACTTGTTGTGCGTAGCGGAAATTTCGGCAGAGTTTCTGGTGCACAATAAGAGAGAAAGATCGATAAGAATTCTTGTTTCTCAAAGGGAACAAGAATCTGAAAGCCTAATATCCCATCAAAGTGGGATATTTGCTCTTCCTCTCGTCATCTCTAGGACTGCGCGTCGAGGGATCCTAAAAACTATTACAATGGCCACAAACTCAAACAACCAATTTTACGTGGTTCGGAAAACTGCCTACGTTCACGGGGCAAGGAGGGGGAGATCTACTATTAGAGGGAGAGATACAACTAGGGTTTACAATCACTCAATCTAAACCCTCACACAATTATCTCTCTCTCACACAAATACTCTTACCAAAGCTACACAAATCCCTATTCTTCTCTTTTCTTTGCTGCGTTTTCTCCAAGAAACAAAGCCGCCAAAAAAAGGGGAATCCACCTTGCTGCTGCCCTTTTCACCGCCTCCTGCCTATTCCTTCGTAGCCGCCTGCAAAGAACTCCCACCTTGCACACCAACCTAGGAATTGTTGAAAGATGATTATATAGCACAAAGGTGAAAGCGGGTGGGCCGACCTCTTTGTCCACTGAACAAAACAAAAACCGAAATCTCTTCATGTGGCTTATTTTCACGTGGCCCCCACGAGCTCTTTTGTATTCACAAGAGTTCTTTTCACGCGGTTTTCATCACATGCCTAAGAGTCCATATGGCCCCCCACCTCACGTCACATCTACATAAACATGTGCGTTTAACCGGAAATTCATGTCAAAAAGTTAAATTAAATAAAGTATTCTCCCAAATCAAATGTACATAACTACAAGGACTACTTTGAAATAACTAATATAATATTGCGCGCAATTTCAAAGATTTGAGAGAGAGATTTGAAATTACGAACTACTTATTAGAGCATCTGTAGCAAGCTCTCACCCCACCTCCTAAGTCTGAGGTGGCGGTGGGAGCTTGTTGCAGATGCTCCAGCAAGCTCCCAAGGTTAATCCTTGGGCTGGCGTGGCACGCAGCCTAGGGAGGGGTGCCAAGGAGCTCCCAAGCACTCCACAAATTTGTGGAGCGCTTGGGAGCTCCCAGCCATTAAATTTTTTTTTACAAAAAGAAAAATTAGCCGTTGTGATTTTTCAAACCTGACATGAACAGTAAATTAGCCGTTGAGATTTTTTAAAACTGACATGAACAGTAAATTGGTCGTTTAAAAATTAGTCGTTGAGATTTAAAAAAATAGCATGAATAGTAAAAAATTTTCTATAAATACTCAATTTACTACACAAAACATTTCACACAACTCTCTCATAAAAAAACTCTATATTTTCCTATCAAATTACAAATCTTATGGATCCCTCCCAAAACTTTTATTCGCAACTCCTTACCGGTGAAGGATCGACCTTATACCCACTGTTCTACATAGACGTCGTAGAAGAATGTCACCCAGCCATGAGTTCTCGCAATCGGCAACACTACAAGTGTCATCCCAAGAAACACTGACCACAAATAAGAAGAAGGCTTACACGCGGTCCGAAAATTGGACTGTCCACGAGGATAAGCTTCTTGTGTCTGCTTGGCTGAACACGAGCCAAGACGCCATCCAAGGTACGAGGCAACACAAAGATAAGTTTTGGCACAGAGCTAACGACTATTTTATCCAATACTCCACCGATCCAACGAGCCGCACACCAAACCAGATGATGTATCGTTGGTCAACGATTCAACTGCCCGTCAACAAGTTCTGCGGGTGCGTTTCTCAGATTGAAGGAAGACAAAGATCTGGTATGGGAATTATTGACCAGGTAAATATTTAACTTATAAACACCTATGGGCTCCTCCTGTGCACGTTTGTATTCTTCACTGTTCTCTTCAAACGTCGTACATTTAATTATTCTAAATTTAACTCATGTGTAGACTGTAGAAGTAAACGAATTATACCAATCTCTTTATGGCAAGTCATTTGTGTTTGACCATTACTGGGTTGAGTTGCGTCATCATCAAAAGTAGATCCACTAGATTGAAACTTACAATAAGATTCGATCACAGTCGAGAAGAAACACAAACTCTGATTCTTCACCAAACAATTCCTCTCCAGCAACCCCCATCTAGTTGAACACTGACTCGGATGATGTTATAGCAAGGCCTGAAGGGAGGAAAGCAACAAAGCTCAAGAGAAAACAAAATATGGAAAACTCTGAGTTCGCTAAGTCCATCATGGGAGAGGCTTTCGCGTGGATAAAGCAAATCACCAATAAAAAATAGAGCTAAGACAGAAGAAACAAGATGACAATATCATGAAGATGGATGTCTCAACACTTAATTCAATTCAACGACAATACTTTAAAATACGTCAGACAAAGATATTAGAGAGGTGGATGTCTAAGGGTTCTTCCTAGTTATCATATATTATCTTGTATTAGATTTAGGATTGTACTAGCAGTTGAAAATTTTGGCATTGAATGAATACAACCTATGAAGCACGGACACGGACACGTCGACACAGACACGACATGGTACAAATTAGAACTAGCATGGCATAAATTAGAACTAACATGATATAAATTAGAACTAACATGGTATAAATTAGAACTAATACGGTACAAATTAGAACTAACATGACATAAATTAGAACTAACATGACATAAATTAGAACCAATTTGGTACAAATTAGAACTAATATGGTACAAATTAGAACTAACATGACATAAATTAGAACTAACATGACATAAATTAGAACTAACATGGTACAAATTAGAACTAACATGGTACAAATTAGAACTAACATGGTACAAATTAGAACTAACATGGTACAAACTAGAACTAACATGACATAAATTAGAACTAATATGACATAAATTATAACTAACATGATACAAATTAGAACTAACATGGTACAAATTAGAACTAACATGGTATAAATTAGAACTAAAATGGTACAAATTAGAATTAACATGACATAAATTAGAACTAATGTGTCGGGGCGTTGACGCGAGTCGACGGCGTTGACCGCGTGTCGAACGCGTGTCCGCGTCAGACACGCGTCAGACACAGACTCGGGGCTTGTTTTCGCGCGTTGGTGCTTCATAGAATACAACTACTTTATTGAAATTGAAATTGGCGTAGTACAACAACTCGAACAAATTCGCCAAAATTACATTAGACATAAAGAAACTTAATCCTCATCTATGGATCCCTTGAGCTGCCACAGATGCTCGATCAAATCATTCTTTAGTGATTTGTGTGTTTGCGTGTTCTCCCTTGAGCTGCCACAGATGCTCGATCAAATCATTCTTTAGTGATTTGTGTGTTTGCGTGTTCCTGATCCGATGATGATTTTGGATGAACTCAGTTAGAGGCACCGTCCGCACATGCGAAGGTTCAACGACTGATATCGAATCAACAAAGTCGAAGTTGTTATCAAATTAACAATCTCGTTCATCTTCAACGATCATGTTATGCATTATGATGTAAGCTGTCATGATGTCTTTCAGCATACTATGTTGCTAGAAACGTGCTGGTCCATGAACAATCGCAAATCGAGCTTGCAACATGCCAAAAGCTCGCTCGACATCTTTTCTTGCTATCTCTTGTTATTAAGTAAAGTACTTATTCTTTTTTCCTCGAGGTGTTGAAATAGTCTTCACTAATGTAGACCACTCTGGGTTAATCTCGTTGGCGAGATAGTATCTCATATTGTATTCAAGGCCATTGACAATATAGTTGCACAGTGAAGCTCTTCCCTCCACAAGCTGTGCGAAAACCGGTGAACGATATAGAACATTGATGTCATTGTGAGACCTCGGCAGTCCAAAGAAGGCATGCTATATCCAAAGATCTTTTATAACAACCGTAATTTTTTGATACGTATTTTCTAGTATTTAAAATATTATATTTCATTTTATTAATATTTTCCCAATTTCTGAAATTTTCTGAGTTTTCAAAATAAGTAAATGAATAAATAAATAAATAAAATATATAGTCTTGTATTTATTAGTTATACTAAATATTAATTTATAGTTTACTAAATTTTTTTACATATATAAATATTTGGTCACTGACATTATTAATGGCCATGTTATTATTGACATAACCTGAGCATAGTACAGTAACATATAAATATAAATATAAAGATTTTTTTTGGTTATTAATAATTTATTAATATAATTCTTATTCTGAATTTTTTATGTAAATATTTTCCATAATCTTTTTCTCCCTTAATTTTCTCTCTTTTGAATTCTTTCCATAATCCCTCACAATCAATCCCCTAATCACTATTTAACACATTCCTTTTTAATCCCGTAATTCTCTCCCTCTCTCTCCAATAATTCTCCTCTCACTATTATTTTCTCTCTCTCACGTAAACCCCCTCTCACATCATCTCTCTCTCCCCCCTCCTCCTCGCGCCGCTCAGCCCGACGCCGAGACCTCCCGACCCGCTGCCCCTCGCCGGAGTTCTTCCAACGTCACGCTCCACCGCGTCAGATCCGACCAGCACCGTCAGCGTCGATTCATTCGACACAACCCGAGGCAAGATCCCTCTTGCCCGTTGTCTCGTTAATTTATATTTTTATCTTAATTATGAATTTATTACGTATATGCGTAGATTAGTTTGTACTGATATGATTTTAATTGTGTAGTTGTTGATAATATCGCGGTGAATATTTGCTGTGAAATGATGCTATAAATGATGAATAAGTATGTCAAAAATAGTTTATGGTTAATTTCATGTTGTTTGAAAGAAAGAATATATTTATAGAGTATTTTTAGGATTATTTATAATGAGGAAAATATTTTAAAAGGGATTATTTTGAGAAAAATAATTTATTTTGGATAAGGAGTATTTTTGAATAATTGCTATGATTAAAAGAATATTGTTTTAAGAAAAAGAGTATTTTAGATTATTTTATAAAATATCATAGAAATCATTTATAAAATTAAAAGTATTATTGTTCATAAATAATAATAAAATATATTTTAAGAAGGTTATTCTAGAATTTTATAATGAGAGATAATTTTTAAAGGAAATTATTCTTGGAATTAATAATTGAGATTTTGATTTTCGTGTGTAAAACATATGTTAATGGTAGTTTCATCTTGCATTGTTAATAGTAGCTTTACTCTCGTATGTTTCTTGCATGTGATCACGACCCCGGTTCATACTTCCTGACATTGACACTTAGCGTAATTGCATTTATTATTCCATGTTGAAAATCATGAGAAGTCTTGGTCCATGTGAACGGTTGGGATTGTTGATGTATATTCCAGGCTCGCGCCGTTGAAGTTTGTGTAGTCACCGGGGTGGGTCTGAGGAGTTGAGATATTTGTGATTGTAGTTGTATTCTAGGCTCGCGCCGGTGGAGTTTGTGTAGTCACCGGGGTGGGTCTGAGGAGTTGAGATATTTGTGATTGTGGTTGTATTCCGGGCTCGCGCCGGTGAAGTTTGTGTAGTCACCGGGGTGGGTCTGAGGAGTTGAGATATTTGCGATTGTGGTTGTATTCTGGGCTCACGCCGGTAAAGTTTGTGTAATCACCGGGGTGGGTCTGAGGAGTTGGATATTTGTGATTGCGATCTATCAGTTATCCGATAATATGAGCCAGTGACCTGTTGTAGGATGACTAGTCACATGACTTAGATTCTTGGCTAAGTATGACTCTTGTGAGACGTAGATCAGTTGTATTTCTTTCCATACATAGATCGGGGTTATTATTTAATTATTTACAATTCGAGACATATGGTATATACATGAGGGTTTCCTTGTTTGGATTATTTCGCTCGACGTACTATGTCTCGAGTTGTAGATTTTTAAGTATTAATTCCATCTATTGTATAACATTGTTGCTTGGATGGTTTCTGATCGCTACCTGCATGATCTTCTTACTTGGTTGATTTTTGGATTATTCTGATTATTAGTATTCCAGTTGCATGCCTCTATTGTTATTACTATCATCACATGTTCTATTTCTATTTCTGTTATCGCATTGACCACGCATATGTTATTATTACTGTTATTGTATTTGTTCCTGGGTTGGGGGATCTTGCCGTGTGTTATACACGCTGACGTACTCCTATTTTCTGGGTGTACGTCAGATTTAGGAGACAGAAAACCTCAGTTCGGAATCGTGCAGGAGCCAGAGGATTCTCAGCCGAGTGCCTTGCAGAAGGAGTAGAAGAACCAGTTGAAGCGTAGTGGTTTTTTTCATAATAGTAGTTGGACATTAAAACTCTTTTTACCGTACTTTACTTTAGTCTGATGTTGGATTTAGTTGTTTTAGCAGTACTTTCCTTTCATTTCTATTGGACTATGTATTTTTATATTTTTAGTTGGACCGTTTTGTAATAAGGGCGTGTTTGACCCAACTCTATGTCTTGGATGATATTCTATTTGTGATATGTATCTTTTCCATTCTGAGTTGTTCATTATACTCTTGCTATGTGTGATCGGGGACCTGTGACTTCGTATATTATATTTTTGACGTTTAGCGTATTAGATTGAGTAGAAAGAGTTTTATTATTTATTTCTACTCAACCTAATACGTCGCAGGCTTGTTCACGTTCTGATTCCCGGGTATTTCGGGAAGCGGGGCGTGACAGGTTTTTTTGGTGGCCCATGCAGGTCACGGTCCCGAGTCCTCACTAGTAAGAATATAGAAGACAATTTAGATACATATCATATTTCATCCGTAAGACTACAATTAAGTTCTTATACTATTATCTTAATAACTATGTTTTAATTCCTATTTTCCCAATATATTGTTTTTAACCTTAGTTATCCTTTTGATCCTCGTGTTCCCTTAGAACCATGGTGTGTACTCGTCGTAATGGTAATCCATCCAGCAGAAGTGGTCAGATGCCTAAAATGGAACCGCACCAGCTTTTGGAGATGATTCATGGATTAGTGATGAATCAGCAGTTCTTGGCTGGGCACTTGCAGCGGGAGCCTCAGCACCAGCCTCCCCCTCGTCCAGAGTCATCAGCAGTTCTTGGCTGGGCACTTGCAGCGGGAGCCTCAGCACCAGCCTCCCCCTCGTCCAGAGTCTAATGTTAGGGAGTTTCGGTATATGCAGCCTCCTTCTTTCTCTGGTGCCGAAGGACCTTTAGCAACAGAGGAGTTTCTCAAGGTCACGGAGACTATTCTCACGGTGACCCGCATTCCCTATGCTGAATGGGTGGACTTTATGGATATTCAGCTCACCGACACCGCTCGGATTTGGTGGACTGCAGAGAAGGCTCATTTGGAGAGACCGATTTCCTAGGAAACCTTCACAGACCGCTTTAACAGGAAATATTTTCCTCAGTCAGCTCGGGATGAACTCCTACGTAGATTTGTTGAGCTCAAGCAAGGAGGTCGATCCATCGATGAGTACGAGGCCGAGTTTTCTTCCTTGAGTCGATATGCTCCTCATCTTGTTACAGACCCTACTATCAGGAGGCATCAGTTCCAGAAGGGTCTGGACAAGTATATTAGATTGGCTTTAGCTGGTAGAGCACTTGCGATCCATGATGCGGTGCTGGATGCAGCACGGGAGATTGAGAGCGTGCATAAGGAGCCTGAAGACTCACACGTGATTCAGAGCAGGACACCAGCAGCTCCGACCCGTAATGTCGAGCGTCCCCTTCCGAGGCAGCAGCAGAACCCGTAGAGGCAGCATCATTCTCAGCGTCAGCCATTTCATCATGCTCATCCTTATCAGCGTCCTGGAGTGCAGTCTCAGAGCCAGCCATTGGTGCAGTGTTCCTATTGTAGCTACCCTGGGCATACCCAGCAGGAGTGCCCTAGGCGTCTTCGTCTGTGCTACAACTGTGGGTCCCCCGACCATGTCAACCGGGAATGTCCGCAGCGGCAGCAGGCCAGTTTGCCCCCACCTCCAGTTCGAGCAACTCTTCCAGCTCCACCTCGATCAGACTCAGCAGCTCCAGCTCAGCACGAACCCTACCCTCGAGCAGGCCCTCTTCCTCCATAGCAGCAGATTTATCAGGAAGCACAAAGGCAGCAACCACCGCGTCAGACATTCATGATGACGGCCGTGGAAGCTACGGAGAACAACCAAGTTATCACCGGTGAGAATAGTTCATTCTTAGTTTTATTTGCATATGAACTTCCTTATTTCGTATTGCCTGATGATATTATTATAGGACTTGTTTATGAGTGCTAGCTTAGATGTATTTCCATCCTCCTATAATAGGCAAAGTTCTTGTTTTTCCGTTCTTGCTTTATCACTCTTTGACTTTAGAGCTTCCCATTGTTTTTTGTCTCGTCGATTTGCGAGTACCCACACTTGTTCCATATATCTGTCCTTGGGTTTAATTCCGAGGACGGAATTTGTTTTAAGGGGGGTAGGATGTAATAACCGTAATTTTTCGATACGTATTTTCTAGTATTTAAAATATTATATTTTATTTTATTAATATTTTCCCAATTTCTGGAATTTTCTGAGTTTTCAAAATAAATAAATAAATAAATAAATAAAATATATAGTCTTATATTTATTAGTTCTGCTAAATATTAATTTATAGTTTACCGAATTTTTATATATATATAAATATTTGGTCACTGACATTATTAATGACCTTGTTATTATTGACATAACCTGAGCATAGTACAGTAACATATAAATATAAATATAAAGATTTTTTTTTGGTTATTAATAATTTATTAATATAATTCTTATTCTGAATTTTTTATGTAAATATTTTCCATAATCTTTTTCTCCCTTAATTTTCTCTCTTTTGAATTCTTTCCATAATCCCTCACAATCAATCCCCTAATCACTATTTAACACATTCCTTTTTAATCCCGTAATTCTCTCCCTCTCTCTCCAATAATTCTCCTCTCACTATTATTTTCTCTCTCTCACGTACACCCCCTCCTGCCCCTCGCCAGAGTTCTTCCGACGTCACGCTCCACCGCGTCAGATCCGACCAGCGCCGTCAACGTCGATTCATTCGACACAACCCGAGGCAAGATCCCTCTTGCCCGTTGTCTCGTTAATTTATATTTTTATCTCAATTATGAATTTATTACGTATATGCGTAGATTAGTTTGTGCTGATATGCTTTTAATTGTGTAGTTGTTGATAATATCGCGGTGAATATATGCTGTGAAATGATGCTATAAATGATGAATAAGTATGTCAAAAATAGTTTATGGTTAATTTCGTGTTGTTTAAAAGGAAGAATATATTTATAGAGTATTTTTAGGATTATTTATAATGAGGAAAATATTTTAAAAGGGATTATTTCGAGAAAATAATTTATTTTGGATAAGGAGTATTTTTGAATAATTGCTATGATTAAAAGAATATTATTTTAAGGAAAAGAGTATTTTAGTTTATTTTATAAAATATCATAGAAATTATTTATAAAATTAAAAGTATTACTGTTCATAAATAATAATAAAATATATTTTAAGAATGTTATTCTAGAATTTTATAATGAGAGATAATTTTTAAAGGAAATTATTCTTGGAATTAATAACTTAGATTTTGATTTTCGTGTGTAAAACATATGTTAATGGTAGTTTTATCTTGCATTGTTAATAGTAGCTTTACTCTCGTATGTTTCTTGCATGTGATCACGACCCCGGTTCACACTTCATGACATTGGCACTTAGCGTAATTGCATTTATTATTCCATGTTGAAAATCATGAGAAGTCTTGGTCCATGTGAGCGGTTGGGATTGTTGATGTATATTCCAGGCTCGTGCCGGTGAAGTTTGTGTAGTCACCGGGGTGGGTCTGAGGAGTTGAGATATTTGTGATTATGGTTGTATTCCGGGCTCGCGCCGGTGAAGTTTGTGTAGTCACCGGGATGGGTCTGAGGAGTTGGGATATTTGTGATTGCGATCTATCAGTTATCCGATAATATGAGCCAGTGATTTGTTGTAGGATGACTAGTCACATGACTTAGATTCTTGGCTAAGTATGACTCTTGTGAGACGTAGATCAGTTGTATTTCTTTCCATACATAGATCGGAGTTAATATTTAATTATTTACAATTCGAGACATATGGTATGTACATGAGAGTTTTCTTGTTTGGATTATTTCGCTCGACGTACTACGTCTCGAGTTGTAGATTTTTAAGTATTAATTCCTTCTATTGTATAACATTATTGCTTGGATGGTTTCTGATCGCTACCTGCATGATCTTCTTGTTAGACCCTAGAGGGGGGGTGATTAGGGTCTTATGCTAATCTAATCCGATTAAATACCAATTAAAATTAATTAATAAGTTATCCTAGCAAGTATGAAATACAACAATATTTGTAAGCTAGGATAAGTAATATGAACAACAATATATATCCTAATAATGAGATATAGGCAATGCAAGGATATAAAACTAACACAAGGGTAAATACTCTAAACTAGATAGTGGATCATAAAAAGGACGAGTAATGCACAATTGGCGATATAAGATAAATGCAAAAACAAATACGCCAAAGACAAACTAAAATAAGCAATATGATCACGGAGTTCGGCCCTTCCGTCCTATGTCTCCGCTCCCCACTCCCGGGGAGAAATCCACTATCAACCGGGTTTTCTACGTTCACCCGAACAACGTTTACACCTCACACTCGGTTTTCTAGCTAACCGAAAACTTTACAATCAACACACTATTGTAATCCCACTCTACACCCACTAAGTGCTGGACCTAGCCGTGTCTCCCTCAAGTGCTCGGTTACAACCTCTCCCTAGGCTCGTCAACCGATGCCACTTCTCTTGGGACGATCCCCGACTCTCACCACACACTCCTCACTCGGTGTACAAGTGTATTACAAAGTGAATCTCACAATAAGCACAATATAACAAATGATTGTTCTCTCTAACAAGGTGAGAACTCGATTAGGCTCAACTCAATGTCATACTATTCCACAACCTAATTATATAATGTATGCAAATACAATAAGCTCAATGGTTGTGTGTGTAAACAAAGAGTAAATCAAATAAAACTAAACTCAATATAAAACTAGCTTTAATAGAAATGATAATCAACAAATAATTATAGATAAAAGCTACAATAAGATAATCTCTTCCACTTGTGAAAGCTAAAACTGCTTTAAACCAAACCCTTAAACAAGCTTAAAACAAGCTTAAACTCTTTTTCAAACCCTTGTTTAAAAACTTCTTGGCTTAGTTGAAAACTAAGATCAAAGAGAGTATTTATATCCTCCAAAACCTCAGCTAAAAATCCCAAGTCAAAAGACAGAAACAACCCCAGCAACAGTAATAAAACTAGCCGTTGGAAGCTGAAAAAGTCATCGTCGGTCGACCGGACCGGTCGAACAACAGACTCTCTGTCGCCCAGTGAGCATATGAACTCAGGTTCGGTCGACCGGTTCGGTCGACCGAAAACTGACATATTCAAAAACTGGTTTTTTAAAGCTGAACTTTGGAAAACTGTTAAAAATAACAAATGAAGTCCAAAAATAATAAAACTTTGGGAAATGTATATAAAGAATTTTCCAAATTTCATTTCCCATTTGTGAAAAATCATCATTTTGCAAAATAGTTCAAAACACGAAAATGTAAATATGTGAAATTTGATATTTTGGTTAAACCATGTTTTGAAACTTTGCGCAATGATTATATAGACTTAATAAAATATGTATATGATTATTGTTAAGTCCAAAAACAATGAATACCATATTTTCACAAAATTGCATATTCTATACAATTTATACAAAACACTAAATATGATTTCATTAAATATAAGCTTATTAAAGAGGAAATCATATGTAGGCATATAAACATGAAACAAAATAGTATTTTCCAATTCTATTCATTTGTTTCATATATAAATTCGAAACCTATTAAACCAAAAACATATATGTATATATATAACTGTATATATACAAAACCAAAACCAAAGCGTGTATGTGTGTATATGATTGAGCTTAAAAAGCTTGATCTTGATCTTCATTGTAGCTTAACTTGGTACACATGCGGATGAAGCTTGAACTTGATCTTTAACTATGAATTGCATGTTGCTTCACTCCACAATTCCTCCAACCTCCATTAGATATGATCGTTATGGCGCAATCCATCCATCCTCCAACAACATTGTTTGTCTACAATACATAGGAAAACACAAATACTAGACAAACAACATTAATGGTAAATTGTTTGTTAAACATCATCAAAACAAGAAGGCCAACACTTCTTACTTGGTTGATTTTTTGGATTCTTCTGATTATTAGTATTCCAGTTGCATGCCTTTATTGTTATTACTATCATCACATGTTCTATTTCTATTTCTGTTATCGCATTGACCACGCATATGTTATTATTACTGTTATTGTATTTGTTCCTAGCTTGGGGGATCTTGTCGTGTGTTATACACGCTGACGTACTCCTATTTTCTGGGTGTACGTCAGATTTAGGAGACAGACAGCCTCAGTTTGGAATCGTGCAGGAGCCAGAGGATTCTCAGCCGAGTGCCTTGCAGAAGGAGTAGAAGAACCAGTTGAAGCGTAGTGGTTTTCTTTCGTAATAGTAGTTGGACATTAAAACTCTTTTTACCGTACTTTACTTTAGTCTGATGTTGGATTTAGTTGTTTTAGCAGTACTTTCCTTTCATTTCTATTGGACTATGTATTTTTATATTTTTAGTTGGACCATTTTGTAATAAGGGCGTGTTTGACCCAACTCTGTGTCCTGGATGATATTCTATTTGTGATATGTATCTTTTCCATTCTAAGTTGTTCATTATACTCTTGCTATGTGTGATCGGGGACCTGTGACTTCGTATATTATATTTTTGACGCTTAGCGTATTAGATTGAGTAGAAAGAGTTTTATTATTTATTTCTACTCAACCTAATACGTCGCGAGCTTGTTCACGTTCCGATTCCCGGGTATTTTGGGAAGCGGGGCGTGACATCTTTGCTAGCTACAGCCTCCAAAATAATTATAGGTTCATGAAAATGCTCAGTATACATACCATGCCAGACGGTTGGACAGTTCTTCCATGTCCAGTACATGCAGTCGATGCTCCCAAGCATACCAGGAAAACCTCGTTGTGAACCTTCCTCAATCATGTGTGCAATGTCTTCATTAGTCGGTGAACGAAGGTATTCCTCTCCAAAGATGTCGATAATCAATCGAACGAACCTCTTCAGGCTCTCAATCGACATACTTTCACCGATCCGAACGTAGTCGTCAACAGAGTCAGCGGATGCTCCATATGCGAGTATTCGCATAGCTACAGTAATCTTTTGAAGGCTAGATAATCCCAACTGTCCAACACCATTCCTCTTTTGGATGAAGTACTCATCATGTTCGACGACTACGTTGTGGATTCGAAGGAATAATGAACACGACATTCTGAATCTTCGACGAAAATAATGAAGAGGATAGATTGGTATGTCTGCAAAATAATCTTAGAACAACTGATTGTGGCCTTCCAGTCGGTTTCGTTGAAGCACAATTTTTTTTGTGTTGACGTGCAGTTCTAACTTTCTCTTATTCTTCTTCCTCGACAAAAGCAACTCCCATAATAAAGAACGTCTTCATCATTTCATCATCGCTTGAGCTAGATGAGCTAGACATTTTGTTGTGGGAGATGATGGGTTGATGTGAGAAGACGTCGAATTTTATGGGAATCAGTTGGTTGACGGTCAAAGTGTGTGATACCTCGAACTTCGTGCCCAACAGATAGGATCTGTCAGTTGCCAGTGAAAGTGTATGCTCCCTCGAAGATCGTGTCCAACGAATATGAATCTGTCGGTTGTCGGTGGAAATATAGGCAATCTCGAAGAGCACGGGTTATCTCGAAGACCATGCCTAGTGGATAGGATTATGTTGGTTGTCGATGAAAGTACGCGCTCCCTCGAAGACCGTGTCCAACGGTTAGGAATCAAATAAAAGAGGTTTAAATATAATTAAAAGTAATGAGTAACAAAAATAAAATAAAGAGGGGTTTTTTTTATATTATTGGAGCTTCTAACTAGGAGCTTGTTGGAGATCAACATTAGTTAGGAGAGTGATGTGACATTGAAATTGATGGGCCATGAACTTGAAAGAGTTTGAGAGCTCTCCAACAAGGGCAGCTAGGAGCTTGTTAGAGATGCTCTTAGCCCTACAGTTTAGAGAGGAAACTCCCTCACGTACCGCTTGCATCACCACACGTGCGACCCACCTCAAAATCCTCACCGTCCACACCCAATACAAAAACAAAACCCTAGTCCCCAGTCTACCCCTCTCTCCCTCTCAGATATTTTCTAGGGCCAAAGTCGCCGCCTTTGGCCCCCAAAAAGATCCCAATCTCTCTCCCCTCAAACCCTAGAGAGAGAAAAACGAGAGAGAGAAAAGTTTCGATCCCACAATGGACTCCGACCAAGGAAAGCTCTTCATCGGAGGGATATCTTGGGACACCACCGAGGAAAAATTGAAGGAGTATTTTGGGAATTATGGCGAGGTTCTCCAGGCCGTGATCATGAGGGACAAGATGACGGGGAGGCCAAGGGGTTTTGGGTTCGTCGTGTTCGCGGATCCCTCGATTTTGGATAGGGTTCTTCAGGATAAACATAATATTGATGGAAGAATGGTAAATGAGTTGATCTCTTGTTCTTGTTGTTAAGATGATTTCTTTTGTTAGGGTTTCTTCTTTTCTGTGGATTTTGGTTGTGGGTTTTGATTTATGAGTTGATTGGTTGAGTTTTGATGTGGTTGCTGATCTAGGGTTTTGGTGATCTGTGAGTATTTTGTGAAATATACATTGTAAAATATAATTCCTAATTTATCTTATTACTGCTTAGATCTCTTGCTTACTAAGCTAATATAATTCATTTCTTATTGTTTTGTTTGGGTTTTTTGGTCAAATATCAGGCACAGATTCAATAACTGACAATATGATGAACACCTTACATTTTATGGGTAATTTTTTGTGTAATGAATACCTTTGCTGATAAAAACTTAACCTTGTTACGTTTACATGCATGCTTAATTATCTTGCTGCTATACAATGCTCTGAAAATTTAAGTATATAATGTGTAAAGGTGAAACGATAGGTTGTGTTCCTGCTTCAATTTAACTGTATTTTGCTAGTAAAATCTAGTGGAGAATTTGATATTGTATAATGAGCACGGTAGCAGTTTTTGTTAGTTCTCTTTGCTGTTTCTGTTTAATGCTCAACATATACTCTGATTATTGTTGTTTGTTGGCAAGTATAGTATATTTTGTTTGTTGATTTTGCAGGATGTGTGCATATGCCAACTTGGTTCGAGTCTCTAGCCTTCTAAGTTTGTTGTTTACGCATTCATGTACTATTTTGTTGCATTGTTTTTTTATCCTCAGGAAAGCATGCCGTTTTGGGCAGAGAAATATCTTCAAGATAAAATATCTTGCGTAATTTTATTCCCTTGTTCAATGATTTATGCAGCGATTTTCTTTTGTCATATGAATATCTTCTATGATTTCCCTTTTATCTTCTGTGATCTCTGTTTCTTTCTTTTTGGTGTTTTCACTTGCCTCTGCATGTCTTTTGGTATGATATAACGTATGTTCAGTTGCAGCCTTGTACATTCTCTTTGAAATAGTTTGTGTTCTGTATTTTAATCTTTGTTTTGGTCATTCAGGTGGAAGCTAAAAGAGCTCTCTCCAGGGAGGAGCAGCACACCACTGGGCGATCTGGAAACTCCAATTCAGGTAGAATGGGCGGTGGAGCCGGTGGCGGCGGTGGAAACCTTAGGACTAAGAAAATTTTTGTTGGAGGGTTGCCTCCCACGCTAACTGAAGATGAATTCCGTCAGTATTTCCAAAACTACGGCAACGTTGCTGATGTTGTCGTCATGTATGACCAAAACACCCAGCGACCTCGTGGGTTTGGATTCATCTCCTTTGACAACGAGGATGCAGTTGACCGTGTTCTTCACAAGACCTTCCATGAACTGAATGGGAAAATGGTGGAGGTCAAGCGCGCCCTTCCCAAAGATGCAAACATGGGTGGTGGTGCTGGTGGCCGTTCTGCAGGTGGTGGCGGATCCTATCAGTCTTATGGTGGTGGTTCTGGTGGCAATCCTAGTTCATATGACAGTAGAATGGATGCAAATAGGTATATGCAACCACAAGCAGCTTCTGGTGGTTACCCTTCTTATGGATCATCAGGATACGGAGCACCTAGTTATGGATATGGTACAGCAAACAATGGTGTAGGATATGGTGGATATAGTGTCGGAGGATACGGTGGGTCCACTGGTGGATACGGTGCGCCTTCAGGTCCTTATGGAAACCCTAGTGCTCCTACTGGCGGTTATATGAGTGCTCCACCCGGTGCTCCAAGGAGCCCATGGAATAATCAGGCTCCTACAGGTTATGGGTCCTCAGGCTATGGAATGCTCGCCCGGTAGTGGCGTGGATCTGCTGCAGGCACTCGACTGGACATCGCCAAATAACAGCCACTGGCTATGGAAACCAGGGTTATGGTTATGGAGGTGGTTATGGTGGAGTTGATGCGTCTTATGGTAATCAGGGCGGGTACGGTGCTGTTGGTGGTCGTGGAGGTGCTGCTGCAAATAATCCGGCGGGTGGTGCAGAACAAGGAGCAGGTTCTGGGTATATGGGTTCTAGTGCCGGTGGAGGCTATGGTGATGCAAATGGCAACTCAGGATATTCCAACTCTTGGAGGTCTGATCCTTCACAAGGCGGTTATGGAGCTGGTCAGGTCGGTGGCCAACCTGGCGGGCCTGCTGGTTATAACCAGAGATTGATGACAATTGCTCTTGAGGATGGCTTGCGGAGGAATCGGATTTTGTGACGGTTGGAATGCTCGAATCTCAGTAGTTTTTAGTAGTAATGGTAGTATTAGTTGGGGCTATTTGTGTGCGTACCATTGCCTAGTATCGTTAGTAGTTTGCCTGAGTACTATTTATCTTGCTTTGCTTGTTGACTAGTTCTTAAGTTTGGTATGTTGAGTATTATCTGGATTTAGTTGCTCGTTACCTTGCCTCTAGTTGTAATGCTAGAGTAGCATATTTCATAAGATTTGTCTTTTACTTATCTGGATAATTTTAGTTTGAAGTACAAGTTTTATGGTGTTAAATGCTTCTGCCTTGTTATTATCTCTACTTTTTACTGTTTATCTTTTGGTACATGACAAGGATAAAGAATTAAAGTTATAGCTATGTTTCAGAATTTACTGACATTATGTGCAAGAGTAAGCTTTATAATAGCAACAGTAATATTCTCAGAGTATTGATAGAGTAATGGAGACTGCTAATGGAAGATGAAGCCAGACCGTTTTCTCCTCCCTGACATGTGATACAAGAGTAGAGCCTTCATTGTATCATGAGTAGCTTTATATTGAGTATGGAATGCTAGAGATGTAGAGAATAGTGGAGATTGCTAGTAGAGGGTGAAGTTTGTCTGTTGAAATCATATACATAGCGTGTCAGGACATTGTAGTTGAGAAATGCATGGGAATGATAGCACACTTGTTTGTTCTTCAGTAGCTTCTTTGACAATTATCTATGAGGTGGATCTTTTCTACAGTAGCAGCTGTAATTTTCTCATGATTATATATCAAGTAAGGGGAATGCTTGTTCATAAAATGTACATAAATTTCTGAAGTAGAGCTTTTACAGTATCATCGGTAGCTTTGTTAAGAGTAGAGATGTAGAAAGTAGTGGATATATTAGAGGATGAATCTGTTTTGAGTAGAGAAGTTGGCATCATAGCTGTAGTAGTGATATACAGAAACAAAGGAATAATCCTTCTTTCTGCATTTTCCCTTGTGTACAGGGATATGGTGCTCTCTCACACTGATTCTGCTACCACTACTGCTATGGTACTGACTGCTTACTTGAAGGCAGAGGGAGGTTGAAGAAAACCATTTTTGAGTACTTGCTTTCCAGTTGCTTGTGCTGAGGTTACATTTGATCGGCGATGCATTGATTGTCTGGTGGTAATCAGTGAATAATGAAACTCATTTACAGTATCATCGGTAGCTTTGTTAAGAGTAGAGATGTAGAAAGTAGAGCTTTTACAGTATCATCGGCAGCTTTGTTATGAGTAGAGATGTAGAAAGCAGTGGATATATTAGAGGATGAATCTGTTTTGAGTAGAGAAGTTGGCATCATAGCTGTAGTAGTGATATACAGAAACAAAGGAATAATCCTTCTTTCTGCATTTTCCCTTGTGTACAGGGATATGGTGCTCTCTCACATTGATTCTGCTACCACTACTGCTATGGTACCGACTGCTTACTTGAAGGCAGAGGGAGGTTGAAGAAAACCATTTTTGAGTACTTGCTTTCCCGTTGCTTGTGCTGAGGTTACATTTGTTCGGCGATGCATTGATTGTCTGGTGGTAATCAGTGAATAATGAAACTCATTTTTTGATTCTGACCTCTTCTTTTATTTGTTCTTTGTTTTTGTTCTTCTTGATGCTTTAAAAGTTGAAAAAGGTTCATGAGATTTCATCAAAGCAGAAGTATTTTTTTTTGTAATGTACTAGGTTGTAGATCTCTTTTTGAATCCCTCTTTTGAGATTTTTTTTGGTGTTAATTGTGTGTGATTGTTATGAATGAATGATGTTTGAAGGGGTGATTTCTCTCTCTGATCTGTGGTGTTTCCTTGCGCAAACAATTTGTTTTGTGTCATGCTGATTTGATGGTGATATACTTGGATGGGTTAACTTAGGAGGCATGCAGGCATATATTAAATTGTTTCCATGTCAACTAAATTGTTTCTCACGAGGTTAAACCTTATATGTTGATTGTTTACGTTTTGTGAGGCTGTGAGGCCAGTAATGAACTCAATCGGTATCAGTTTTAATTGAAAGATTTGCTCCACTGTTTGAAATTTGCCCTACCAAAAGTTCAATAGCTGGGTGTCACTGATTTTGAGTATTGTATGTCTTACTTTAGGTGCAGGTAGAGAGAAGTCCTGGTGTAGTTAACATCAAGGAGTTGATATTTAGTTTCCTATTATATTAAGGATCATAAATAAACAAGCTTTTGTTTCCAGTGCATTCTATTTTGACAACAATGTAATCTGCAGCATATCTACACAACGGGCACGCTGTGTACCCTGCAGTTGCATAGGCTATTGCTGCATTTGCATGTAACTATCTTAAAAATTGATTGTTTCACACCCATCACGGTTGATCTGGATGGTTAGGAGGTTCCTATATGGTTGTCACAGTTTGGTTTGTTTTTTGGTTGCATTATCCCGGGGAAAGAAAAAAGAATTTATTGCACTATAATTGACCAATGCAATACGAGTAGAGGAAACTAGCTACAAGTTGACAGCTCATTTTGCAAAAGGGGTTGCCAACTCGTTGTCAGGGGTGAGTAAACGGTTGTTTTAGACGGTTTTGACTATTTCTTTTCAAACCGAACCGACCTGACCCGAACTAGAGTCAAACCCGACCCGTACCTAACCGTGTTAAATCGATGCGGCGTTGCTGCGGTTTGTTTGGTTTGGGCTTAGACATGTAAAGTTAAAGGATTATTAGCTAAAGTAGAAGACTATGTCTCATATGAACCTTTCAGTCATTAGCCAAAGTAGAAGACTATTGCTCATATGAACCTTTCAGTCATCTCATATACCAAAGTGAAGAGGAAACTCATTAAATCGATAACTTTGCGAACTAAAATTAAATATTTATCAATTAATATACATAAAAATGTTGAGTATAAATTATCTATTCACCTTGAATAAGCATAAAATTTTAGACAATTATATTGAGGGCGGTTGGTTTGATTATTTCAGTTTCAAATATTTTAGAACCGGACCGAACATTAGTTTTTCTAAAATCCCATTGAACAACCGAAATTCGGTTGGTCTAATCTGTTTGCGCCGAAGTGTGCTCACTTGTACTCACTGTCATGTGAGCCTACACCGATGTGACTAGTAGTGGTGCTTATAAAAAATACTGTAGCAAAAAAAAAAAAGGAAAAAAGAAAAATATGAAAGGCAACGACTTGCGCGATAGTCATAATTGTTAACTTTTTGAGCTACAAATGCGGTTGAAGTTATAATTTTAATTGCAACTAACCCCTAAGGGGCTGTTTGGTTCCCTGTTTTTGAGGGAAATGCTCTCTTGAAAGCCTGTCAAAAGTATCAAAAGTGTCATTTTTTAGCAGGCTTTCAGTCTAAATCTTCTTTTTTAGAGACGATTTTGGCTGAAAGCCTGCCAAAAAGTGATACTTTTAGTATTTTTGACAGGCTTTCAAGAGAGCCTTTCCCTCAAAAACAGAGAACCAAACCGCCCCTAACAGAAGTCCAGAAATCTCTAACAACTCAAACATGGCACCCAGCTAACTAATTGCTATTACAGCTGTGTTGCCGTGTTGGACGACGACAGTTTACAATAAGGTACTTGCATTGCGAGTTCAATTTTGCAATGAACTAATCCGTATAGCATATACTTCACATATTTGCAATGAAGACCAAAATCCTGCAGAGCACTCCACCTACCGAAGAAGGATGGATCACATCTTCTCTGTTCTTTATCTCTAATCGCATGAGAAATCTAGAAAGAAAAAAAAAAATGACAGGAATTTAAACCTGTAATAGCAAATGTAGGATAATACCCAATATCATTTCTTTTTTACCCGAGAACTACAAGAATAAAACCAATGAGTGGACTTAAAGAAAAATCGTAAAGGTAAATGTTTTCGGAGAAAGCCAGAAAGGATCAGTATGCAGATGGAATGCCTTTGAATGGATCACTGAATGCTTTAAGGTTGCCTGGGCGAGAGAAAACGATCTGCGAAATTTCGTAGTTTTTCATTAGTATTTACCAAAAAACAATACAAGGGGCACCTAATAAAAATAAAAATAAATAAGAATATTTCTGTCATCTGTGAAGTTGTATACGGTATACAAAAATTACAAGCATGCATTTTTTCTTTAACAGAATCTAACATGGATTTTCATGGTTTTGTTCAGAAAACTATTGTGAACTTTGTCACAATTTATCAATTCCTTAATAGTACTGGCTTAAGTGATTACGTGATTCTAAAGAGATATTTTATAAAGAAAATTATCCCCAAATCTTGTATAAACTGCATAACACACCTCCATTATCTATTAAAAAAAACTTCCTCTTTCTTATTATCAAGTTTGATTAAGGCAGACGCATACCTGATAATTTCCAAGCGTCAGCGATTTAAAACCAGCTGCACAATATATGAAGTAGTATTCCCATGTCCTTAAGAACTTCTCGTCAAACCCCAGGGCAAAAATCTCACTGAAAAAAGAAATATAGAAAAGGCTTATGCATGACAATATGTAAACTTTTATGTCATATGCCGAAAAGAATTAACGGTAAGAACTGTGCATGTCTTCATCATCAGATTATATAAATAATTTATTCGTTGAAACAGAAGAAAAATCAAACATATCAAAGAAAATTGATTAGTGCAATCTTTTGATTATAACTAGACAATAAACACCCAAAAGCACCCATCTTACTACTAATTTGATTATGGAAATACCTCTTTTTGGCCATGAAATTATCCCTCCAGCATCTCAATGTTTGGTAATAATGTATGCCCATATTCTCCACATGTTCCACACTATGATATACAATACAAGCTTAAGTAAGTTTCCAAGATAAAACATTATACACTTTTGTAAACACATAACAAAGCTATGAGGATCTGTAATGTATCTGTAACAATTACCAGAACCTTGAAGAAGCAGCCATGGCTGATGTTACTCTACTCAGAGAAGGAAGACACCCACCAGGGAAAATGTACTCCTTTATAAAGTCAGAACTTCTCCTATATTCATCATATCTTTCATCTGGAATTGAGATAAACTGTACCCAAGGGCTCTATTGTAAGAATTTTATAGTGAGAGTGAACAATAAAATAAAATTACAGTGGGGGAAAAAAATCAGGAAAGGGGAATCTTCAGGGATTATTTCGGTATTGTTACATTACGGTGAGAAAAACAAATCAATAAAGGGGAATCTTCAGGGATTATTTCGGTATTGTTACATTTGAAACCTAAATAAGTGCACATTTTGAGCCCAGCTGTCCTTGCTACCAAAGGTTTACATGCTTACATATATTGCGCATCTATCAAAAATCAATCATAACAAGATGATTAGCAAACTGTATAAATTTATCCTTCTCCTTTTATCTTGAAGAATGTCATGATTAACTTTGTGCCTGAAGAAAATTCTGACACAGTTCATCCCATTGCCTTTAAATAAAATTTTGTTGAATCATACGGAGTAAACATTATAAGAATTTTTTTTATTGATATGTAATTTTTTAACAAAAATATTCACCTGAAGGACAAATAGACCATCTTCAGCCAAAATCGATTCACAACGTCCAAAGAATTCTTCCATGTACTCATGCCCAACTGCTTCTAACATCTCACTGCAAAAATTGATTTGGTAAGGCCAAAACTATTTGTGCATTGGTGAGCACGCAAATGCAAAATTATGTCGCAAGAAGATGAAGCTGTTTGGAATCCATACCAAGATATAATTCTGTCATATTTGTGAAAGCTCGGTAATTGGCGGTAATCACAGAGCAAGAATGTAATTTTGTCCTGAAAAAAGATGTACCAAGTAAAATATTTCCAATCTCCATCTATCCTCAACTGCTATATAAATAATCTTAAAATTGCACTTGACCTAAATGTGAATTCCTATGATCAATTTAATAGCTTTAAAGGAGGAATATGAAAAGAGTTTGTAATACATTATATATATGAATTATGAGGAATATGAAAAGAGTTTGTAATACATTATATATATGAATTATGACAAAGAAGAACACAAGCTCAACGAGATCAACTTTCTCTTATATATTGGAAAATACAAAGCAAAGAAAAAAAGATACTGTGGTTTAGTACTTCATATTAATCGAATTCCTGATGAAAATAGATTTAAGGGTTAAAGTGAGATAAAAACCTCTAAACCTGCATCTTTCACTCTTCTTTTGGCAAGTTTGAGTTGCTCTGCAGACAAGGTGATGCCGGTGTATTTACATCCAGTTCGCTTAACAACTTCTATTGCTAGACTTCCCCAACCGCATCCAATCTCAAGAATTTCATGTTTGCTTTCAATTCTAGCCTAAGTTTTGAGTAAGGGGAAAAAAAGACTCAGGATACCCAGTGGAAAACTAAATCATTCAAATGAATGCGTCAAGTCTAAAGGATCTTAAGGAAAGTACCTTATCAATCAAAAGGGACAGTTTTCGTAGCTGAGCAACTTTCAAGTCTTCATTCTCCATCTGTAAATGATATTGCAAATGCAGTACAGAACCAGCTGAGAACTCAAAATAACATAGCACTGTAAAGTCGATCTATAAGGAGATCTGAACCTTGAAAATTGCACAAGAATATGTCATCGTCTCGTCTAAGAATAGAGAGAAAAATTCATTGCTCTGCATACACAAAGAAGAAAAGGATATTGTCAAGTTCTAATTTGTCGGGGGGAAAATAATATAGAAGGATTGATGGTACTTTACAAAGAAGTAACGACACAAGGATACACAAATTGAAAGCTTGATTTTGCATGAAGAAAAGAACATTCTAAGTTTCTGACCTTCTAAATCTTTCCAAGGAGAGAAAAACAATCCAAGGAATCAGCAACATATATCAGGGCATTCCTAATTTTACTATATCAAAACTTAGCAAATATGAGATACAAAATTAAATAATTCATGGCAATGAGTTTACTAGATACGTTGTTTTAACTGTGATGGAACAGTATGTTAAAGAAGACGCAATTGCGTAAAATAGTTTGAATTGATCTCCCAATACCCTGCAACTGCAAGCAACACCCAATATGAAAATAAATGTACTTTGATGAGAAGGGATACCTTTCATTTATAAATTTTCATCTTCCAAGAAGTAATCACACGGCTTCTTTTTGTTTCAGTAACTCAGAATTCTCTACCAGATCACTTCCAAGTCCATAAACTGAATGCAAACACATATAGTGTCTTTTGCTTTTATTTATAGTTGACAATAACAAAATAATCTGATACACTACAAGATCTGTAATGTTTATACTTTATATTTAATACTATGACAGATTTTTATTCCTTCTTTTGTTTCTTCTTTTTACACTATTCTATTAACAACTAATACCTATTGTTTCATTGTAAATTTTTGCTACTGCTAACTAGTGCAATTATGCTATAAATTTGTAAACAGTGAGACAGAGTAAAACACCTATGGCGAGTAATCTGAAAAACAATATAAGCACCACTATTCAGTCACATAATCTCAAATAACTAACCAGATCATAGTGACGAGAGATATTACGACGAGCTTGCGTGAGACTGTTTTGCCTTGAAACATGATGATAAAAATATCTGGCTGATGAAACTCCAGCTGTTAAAAATAATGGTGTCCACCAACCTCTGAAAATTTTAATCAGAAATATTCAATTAACAAAACTATATAAAATACTAACTCATGTTTATAATATAGAAAAAATTGTTCTGAACCACCTTTTATTTAAACTCTTGCTTGATGGATTTGTAAGATCTCTGTTACAAATAAGAATCTGCAAAAAGTAATCAACGTCGATCACGGGATCAACTCAGTAGGGAAAACTGATTCTGTTAATCAAGTATACCAGAAGAAGATCTAGAAGGCCTTCTTGCTTGTCCACAAGGGAAAAGTACCCATTTATATATGCATCTGCAAGTCCTAAATCAGCTTGTGTAGCAATCTGTAAACATGACGAGTGCTAGTAAATTGCCGCACTAATATCAGATGCAAATTCATAATTGTTTCTGATTTATGCCAAATGATTGAGGACTTATACAAGAAGTTACACTAAAAAAAATTACAGAATGGGGGGGAAAACCTTCCAGTAGAACAAAGGAGTGTGAACTTTCAAGACGGATTTCATGTGACTTTTCGTGTTGATTCCTTCAAAAACAAAAATTGTACCTCCTTCTTCTAGCAACCTGCACAAATTAAGTTCTCATGCTCTTTTATTTGTTAATTTAATTTTGTAAAATTTAAGCAAAAAGCACCATACCTTTAGGTGAAAGTACTATAGTTTCACAATGTTTTATTGGGATGACATGAATTTACTCCTTTTTTAGTTGCTGGAACACTATCTTGAGAACTTGTTTATTCCAAAAAAAAAGTAATAAAACGTTGTATAAAAATAAATATAAATTTCATAAATCTCCTGAAAAAAGTAAAGCTGGTGTAGCTTGCACATATAACTTGCACGTCCTGATTAACAAAACGGAAAGAAGACACATAAATTCTATCCGGAAGTTGAGAAGTTCAACTTTATTGAATGGAAACCTTGATGCTCCTAAAAGAGAATATGTCGTATAAGCAAAATCAGTGAAGTGGGATATTTTAAGTTTTTTAAATTATTATTACTTCACTAGAATCAAATGAAAACTTCATTTTTTTTTTATCATGGTGATATGAAAACTTCATTTTTTTATCATGGTGATTGATCTCTGGTCCCATCTCAACCTAAGACCAGTTGTGTATCATGGCCTAGGGAGTGAAAATGACCTTTAAATCACATGCAAGATAACATGACGATAAGCAAATGATTTGTTGGTTAATCACGCCTATGCTACTCTAAGTGACAGAAATGAGGAAGAAAAGTGTGCACAAGATCTCTATGGACCACAATAACTTGAGACCAATAACTACTGCAAACTTACGTCAAGCAACCAGTCGATATATAACGTTCAAGAAATCTAGTAACTATAAGTCTTGCTCCAGTTTCCATCAAAGAAGGTACCATATGTGTTGGATTTTTCAAAGGATTATATTCCTTTCCAAGAACACCGTGTGCAGCAACTCTACCAGCCTGACAGATAACCCCAAGAACTCATTAGCTGGAGCCCGTGCGATAGGAAGCATCCATAAACAAAGTAGCAAATTGAAAAGGATATAATAAAACTGTTTCAAACTTCAAAGTATATTATAAAAAAATATTCTATCAAATCAAAGCTTGTATTACACACTAAATTCTATAGGTACTGTTGTGTCATAAGTACCTTTAATCCATCTTCGTGGAAACCATAGCCTGCAAAGAAAATATGACTGACATTTACATTTGATAAGTTTTACAAATATGAGTGATAAGGTATGCAACAAAATGAAAATATGCAGAACTTCTATTAAGCATGATGAACACGCCAATCATTTTGCACCATGAGTTCTCAAATTTGAGTACAAATCTTGTTTTGGAAAAGAAAGCTTCTATTCTTTGATTGCAACCCTACGCCTAATGAAATGCATGCTGATAGTAGTTTGTACATCTTCTTTCTCCCTAAGAGATACATTATTGTTTATGTCAACAACTTATTCATGTGAAATTCATAACTTTCAATTAGAAGAGAAATCACAGATACCTTGATATGCACCACAAAACCAAATTCCTCTTTTGCCCTGAATTTTTTCAAGCTCAAGTGAAGCTTTTGATGCTGCCACTGAAGGAACAGGATGGCTTGTCCTCCATTTAAGTTCAGTATGCTGAGGAGTACAGGGAGGATTGAGAGTCACAAGGAAAGGAGGTTCAGTTGGACCAAGATTCTACAAAACGCAAAAGAAATTCAATTAGTTTTTTTTTGTGCTTAATAGGTCACTTACAGAAACATTATGACAGTGCAATTAACCAACAGAAGAACCTTTATACACCTGGAGCACATTGAGCCAGTACGAAAGACAAACACCACTGTTGGTTGTTCCGAGAAAATTCCAGGCACTCCATGCTGCTGGGTTCTGGGGCATCATTTTTGTGTCGCGATGAAGATATATATCACTGACATGGAACAATAAACATAAACATTCACTAAATAAATATCAGACTAATCAAATTGAAAAAATGATCCCCTTCTACAGCTGGACTTTTCCAAGATATCAAATACTTAATTACTCCCAGATACGCATCCTCTGAAGGCTATACAGGTCCTTATCATGTTCAATCTGTACAAAAATTATTTATCAT
This sequence comes from Asparagus officinalis, assembly GCF_001876935.1. Taxonomy (NCBI): domain Eukaryota; kingdom Viridiplantae; phylum Streptophyta; class Magnoliopsida; order Asparagales; family Asparagaceae; genus Asparagus; species Asparagus officinalis. Next base: position 14,289,784 of record NC_033794.1, on the reverse strand, counting down.
TTTGATCCTTTTTCATGTTTAATGCTTACTATAGGTGTTAACTTTAGATCTAAAAGATAGGATAGAATAGAGAGTACCTGTACATATATCTAAAAGCACCAAGTATTCTTGATTCCTCATATGTTGCTCCTGTTCCTAAAATTTTCAAAGCGTCTGGTGCGTGGACGCTAATTATGCATCCATCATATATCTCTTCTGAATTATCTACCAATAACACACGACAGCCTGCCACCATAAACCAAATGTTTCAGGACAAGTATATCGAAGTATTTTTATTGTGTCATGCACACGCAAGCAAATGAACTCAAGTATATGTACACAAGGACAGGTATACATGCACATTATATGAGGAAATTAGCAATAACCATATCCATCTTTTCGCTGTCTAACCCATGTTTGTTTATGCGTGATGCAGTTTTTATAGCTGTATCAAGCCTGTGATGCTATTGCTCCTAATTAGCATATTCATTTGTCACCGTTGTACATGTCTCCAGACTATCTTAATCAATTCTCCTCATTTTGTTCTCAAAGAAAGCTATCGTTGATTTCTCACAGAGGTACTTATTACTTATCCTATTTTTAGTGTATAGACTTGTCCATCTTAATTTTTTATTCAGCCTCAATTGCTATCCTAAACATCTTACTCTATCATCCTACATTTTGATCTGTAAACGATGACTGGTTGTAGGGCCATTGAGGGGGGAAAAAATTATATCTAACATGTTTAATAGCTTAAGCATATTAAAGTGACAATATTTTGAAATTTGACACAACACACATATTTACCACAGCTTAAGGACATTGTGCCCATGCACAATGGTTCTACAGAGAGAGAGAGAGAGAGAGAGAGAGAGAGAGAGAGAGAGAGAGAGAGAGAGAGAGAGAGAGGGGGGGGGGGGGGGGGGGGGCCGCCAGGCTCACATCCTCAGTTGCACTGCACAACCAGTTTTAATATGACAATCTCTATTCTCCAGCTCTTCTCTAACCTGCTCCAAGTCAAATTGTGCACTCAAACTGAAGATTAACATGTAAAAGAAAAGACAAATAGCAATAGCTTCAATAAATTCATAACGATCACGAACAAAACTCAAAGGAACATCTACCTTGTTGACATAATGATGCGAACGCCCCTTGACTGTGAGCCATTGGGGACGACCAAAGAGCTGAAGTGCGCACAAATATTTATATCTAGTGGTTAGTACATATGTGAAAGTTAAAAAAAAAAAAAACTTATGTTTTGTTTCTCACATTCAAAAACCTTTTTTGACATGGTAAATTTCACGAAAAACTATCACGTCTTTGCGGGTTTCTGCACAAAGCTACCATAAACTTTTTTTATTTGAGAAAACTACCAAATTTTTTTCACTAAACTTCCTGTAATAATTTTTTCAGTGAACTATCATGCATTTAAGCTGGTCTGTCACATGCTTCACAATACAGGCGGCATATTTTGGACAATCTACCCTTATCTACTTTATATACATGATCCTATTCCCCTCTCCTACATTCAAGAATAATTACGCGTTATTCGAGCTGATAGGTCATTACCAAAAATTTCCAATAGTTCATGATATTTTTCTGCCGTCTTAACAGTTCATGATAGACCTCTAATAAAAAAAGATTACGGTAGTTTTGTGCAAAACCCTACCCTATACATGACACACTTCAAGATTATTTGCACATAGATTAAGGTTGCTTAATATCAAATCTCACAAATTAGATGTGATCAAGAAATAAGAAATGTGATGATACCTGAAGTAGATGATGATTCCTGCAAAATGAGAGCACAGAGAAAGCCGAGAATCTCATCACTCCCTCAGAAGAGCATGACCAGATTGAAGCACAAATGGGTACCTTAAAAAAAAATCATTATCAATTGACCCAAGTAAAAATGAGCTTTTTTTGGGCAACATTTTAAAAATGGGCTTACAAGATAAGCAGTCTGAAACAACTGAGAGTATCCATGTGACTTGATGAACTGCTCCAGGGTTTCACCTCGGCCCAAATCAGGATTGTTCTCATGATCCTCAAGATACCTTTTTTTTCATGCGCAAAATTAATAAAGCTCAATTGGGTTTTCTCGATTGAAACTAATTCAAAGAGTGATTGTAGACTTATTGGGATCCATAAACTTTTAATATGCAAATTTAGAGAGATTCCTAAAGAATTTGAGGGGATTTAACATGTTTTATGAAATGCGCGATAGAGAATGAAGCCCAGAACGGAGCTTTCTTCTGAAGTGTTGTTAATGGAAAAGTTCACACATGTTTTAACCTTGACACCCCAAGTTCAAAAATTCTTCAACTTCAATACCCCAAATTTTAGGACATCATAGCGTAAAAAAAAAGAAAAAAGAAAAAAAAAATCAAAGTTCAAAAAGATGTAGACATCGGGTCGCGAAATGTCAGAAAAAGACTTTGGGGTATCAAACTGAAAGAAGTGTACACTTCGGAGTATCGAAGTTCATCACAGTGTAAACTTCAAGAGTACCAAAGTGCAAATAACCAATTGTAAAACTTTTCAATAACTGTCATGCCTGACGACAACTGCGGCTAGTTGTTCAAGTGTTTGGACAGTTTTTGCACTTACGCACTTAACTACATTGTTCTTATGAGCTTTGTAGGCTGTTACGTAGAAATAAGTATAGTTTAGACCTTTTTTTATTTAAGACTGTGAACCTCGTTAGCAATAATTTTCAATAGTTCATAATGTTCTTACACTATTGAAAGTTCCTATCTGATTTCTCTAATTAAAATTTTATATAGTTTCGAAATTGAGATTACTCACTTAAGAACATCAGCTTTAAACTTGACAATTTCACGGATCATTTGCCAAAAATAAGGATTAATTGCATTTCTTTTTTGTGCAAATAAACCGGATAATCCATTTCTGCTCCCCCATTCACAACCCTTCCCTTCATCAAGACTGACGGAAAATGACATGTCAGAAATCTCCATTTCAATTCCAAGGGTCTCAAAGAACTCCATCATGTTCGGATATGTTACCTATAATGACAAATAAAAAATAATTTAGTATACAAATACATATTTAAATGAGATATGTATATCTTCTCTAATGCAAACAGATGCAGATATGAAGCAGAAATAGACACAACAATGTCCATACAAAAACATATCCACAAGTTAATAATCTTATATTAAGGAAGAAATCAAGTGTCGACCTAACACTGTTAATTTTGGACCACTATGTTGGGGAAATACCCGGGGCTACGCTAAACCCCTTTAACAGCGAAAAACGTAGTATAAAGAAAAATACACCAAGTTTTACGATGTTCGGCAAACTTGCCTACGTCATCGGGAGCCACACAATTAATTTCTTATAAATCAACAAGAAATTACAATACAAGAACAGATCTCAAACCTGAGATCCCTCAACAAACGGAAGTTTGTTACTGTAGCTACAGTAATAACTCTCTTCTTTAAATCCCCTTTCAATTCTCTCTTTAATTTCTCTTAAAATCTCCCCTCAAGTTCACTGTTGAGAGAGTCGGGGAGAGTGAGAGAGCGAGAGAGAGAGAGAGAGAGAGAGAGAGAGAGAGAGAGAGAGAGCAGAAGAGAAGCGCCGTCACCAAGAAAAATTCACGAGAGAGAAGGAGAGAAGAAGCACACGAGATCACAAGCTAAAAATTCGCGAGAGAGAAGAAGAGAAGAAGCACACGAGATCTCAGGCTAGGGTTCCTTTTATAGGTGAACCCTAACGCCAGGATGGCGATAGCCAGCTAGGCTGTCGCCAGCCATGCGAGCGCTCGATCTCGCTTGCAGGCCACCAACCTCACCTGCAAGGAGCCCGCGCTCGAGCTCGCCTGAAACATGAGCGCTCGAGCTCGCCTGGATCTCGCCCGCTGCTCGCATGCAAAGTCCCAAGTTCGCCTTCGGATCTGGGGGAGAGAGAGAGAGAGAGAGAGAGAGAGAGAGAGAGAGAGAGAGAGAGAGAGAGAGAGAGCAGAAGAGAAGCGCCGTCACCAAGAAAAATTCACGAGAGAGAAGGAGAGAAGAAGCACACGAGATCACAAGCTAAAAATTCGCGAGAGAGAAGAAGAGAAGAAGCACACGAGATCTCAGGCTAGGGTTCCTTTTATAGGTGAACCCTAACGCCAGGATGGCGATAGCCAGCTAGGCTGTCGCCAGCCATGCGAGCGCTCGATCTCGCTTGCAGGCCACCAACCTCACCTGCAAGGAGCCCGCGCTCGAGCTCGCCTGAAACATGAGCGCTCGAGCTCGCCTGGATCTCGCCCGCTGCTCGCATGCAAAGTCCCAAGTTCGCCTTCGGATCTCGCCCTCGCCTGTGCCACGCTCGAGCTCACCTGACGTAAGCCTCGAGTTTGCCCGACAGAGCTCGACTCATGCTCATCGCCTGCAGGTAGGTTTGGGCTACACCCAAATCCAACAATCTCCCATTAGGAGATCAAACCATCGTCAGCAGGCTATCTCAATAAGCATCTTCTCCTGTGTGGCTCCACCCTAATCACTTATGCATGAAGGCCAACTGAAGTTACGTACAACTCCAGTTTCTGAATGATCATCGTCTTTGTTAACATATCTACTGGATTCTTGCTTCCTGAAATCTTCTCCAGTTTTAATATGTCATCTTCCAATAAGGATATGATTAAGTGGTATCGAAGCCCAATGTGCTTCGTTCTAGAATGAAATGCGAAATTCTTAGCCAAGTGTATCACACTCTATCACTGTGTAAAACATTCTTCTCGTGTTTGAATCCCAACTCTGTTAATAAACCCTGAAGCCATATCATCTCTTTACTCGCTTCAGTCACTGCTACATACTCAGCTTCTGTAGTGGATAGAGTGATAATCTTCTGTATCTGTAGCATCCAACTAACACCTGTAGTTCCGACAATGAATACATAGCCGGTGGTGCTTCTTCGGTGATCAACTTCACCTCCAAAGTCTGCATCGACGTACCCTTATGCTTCCACTTCTTCCTTACCAAAATACAAACACTTCTGTGTGGTGCCTCGTAGATACCTCAGATTCCACTTGATTGCTTTCCAATGAGCTTTTCCTGGATTTAACATAAACCGACTGACCACTCTCACTGTATGGTCAATGTCTGGTCTCGTAAGACCATTGCGTATATCAAGCTTCCAATGGCTGAGGTGTAAGGAACCTTAGCCATACTCTCTTTCTGTTCATCTGACTAAGAAAATTGATCCTTTGATAGACGAAAATGGTTGGTCAAGGGTGTGCTGACTGACTTGGCATCGCCCATATTGAATCTCTGCAAAACACGATTGATGTACTCTATCTGAGACAACTGCAAGAACCCTTTCTTCTTGTCTCTCGTGATTTGCATTCCAAGGATCTTCTTTGCTGGACCTAAGTCTTTTATGTCAAACTCTTTTGACAATTGCTACTTTAAACTCCTGATGTCCTCCATATTTGCACCTGCAACCAACATATCATCAACATATAGCAGTAAGATAATATAACTGAACTGATATCTTTTGAAGTAGAAATAGTGGTCGATGTTGAACTTCTGGAAATCTTCCTTGTGCATGAAGCCGTCAAACTTTTTGTATAACTATCTTAGGGCTTGTTTCAGGCCATACAAGCTCTTCTTGAGTTTGTACACCAAGTTCATCTTCTTTTCTTCTAAGAAACCTTCTGGTTGGTCCATGTATATCTCCTATTCTAGATCTTCATGAAGAAATTGTATCTTCACGTCCAACTGCTCGAGATAAAGATTTTTAATAGCTACAATATTCATCACTGTCCTGATAGTATTTAATTTTACCACGGGAGTAAAAATATCGGTGTAGTCAATTCCTTCCTTCTGCTGAAATTCTTTAATAACTAGACGGGCCTTATATCTTCTGGAGCCATCCTGCTCCTCTTTCACCTGATATACCCATTTGTTGTGAAGTGTCCTTACCCGTGGGCAACTCAGGTAGTTCCCACGTCTAGTTTGAGATGAGAGATTTCATCTCATCTTTCATGGCAATCTCCCACTTACTCACATCTCCACTCTGACAAGCTTCATCATAGCTTTCATGCTCCCCTCCATCTGTTAGCAACAAATAGTTTATATATCTCTTGTCGGGCACAGGAGACCGAGAAGATCTTCTTAATATCGGAGCTTGTGTGTCGGGCTCCTGCGCATCGTTCTGTCTAACAGGCTCTTCTGGCTGAGGACATTCTGTACTGGGTTCTTTCGAGAGGTTACTCGGGACATCATATACATCTATAAATATTGACTCGCTCTCTGAGTCATCTATCTTATGCATATTCTTGTACATCACCTTCTCGTTGAATATCACATCTCTGCTGCGGATCACTTTCTTATTTTTTTATTGTCCCAAATGCGGTAGCCGAAGTCATCTTCACCATAGCCGATGAAAGTGTATTTCTTTAACTTGGGATCAAGCTTATTCCTGCGTTGATCACTAATATGCACGTAAGCTACGCAACCAAAAACTTTGAGATGTGAGAGTTTTACTTCCTTTCCGCACCATACCCCTCTGGTATTCTGTGCTCCAATGAAACCGATGGAACTTAGTTGATCAAGTAAGCTGCTGTATTGATCGCTTCTGTCTAGAATTGCTTTGGTAGACCTGACTGTATACAGATATTTCTGGCTCTCTCTGTCAACGTTTTGTTCATCCGCTCAACTACACCATTTTGCTGAGGCGTGTCGGGCATGGTTCTCTCCATTCTGACCCCGTGCTCATAGCAGAACTTTTTGAATCCGGTGTCTTCATAATCATCATCATTGTCGGTCCTGAGCTTCTTTATTCTCAGACTAGTCTCATTCTCGATCATGTCTTTCTATTTTCTGAAAGCCTCAAATACTTCTGATTTATGCTTCAGAAAGTAAACCCATACTTTTCGAGAGTGATCATCGATAATAGTCATGAAGTTGTGTTTCTCACCAATGGATACGGTGGTGGTTGGTCCCCAAATATCTAAGTGAACGAGCTCTAGCTTCTCTTTCCTGGGGGTTCTGCCACTTGTCTAAAAGCTGACTCTCTTCTGCTTTCTAAGTATGTATTCTTCACATATATCCATCTCCACTGACTGTGGTCCTGGGAGTTTTTCCTTTATGTGCATGATTTTCATCCCCTTCTCACTCATATGATCGAGTCTCTAGTGCCACAGCTTTGAAGTCTCATTACCTGCTGTAACTGAGATCAAACAACGTGCATCTGTTGTCATATACAGGGTACCAGTCTTCTTACCTCGGGTAATCGTTATTGCACCCTTTAAGATCTTCCAATCATCACCATGGAAGGTCATAGTGTATCCTTCGCTAGCCAACTAAACTACATATATTAAGTTCTTTCTCAAGTCCGAAATATGCCTGACATCCTTCAACTCCTATACTGACCCGTTTAACTTAATTTTTACTACACCTTTGCCCATAATAGCACACGGTTGATCATCACCAATGTATACATATCCAAGATTTCCAGAAATATACTTTTCAAAGAATTCTTTCTGAGAAGTAGCATGGAACGACACTCCTGAATCTAACACCCAAGATTCATCCTTTCTCTCCAAAGAGCATATCAATGCGTCGTCTCCTCCTGAGGTGGAAGTGACATTCACCTCTGCCTTCGCATCCTTCTCCTTTTGTGTACTCTTGCACTGATTCTTATAATGCCCGGTCTTTTCATAATTCCAACATTCGATAGCCTTCAAGCTGTTACTTGGATTCCTTAACTTGGACCTCCTGTCCTTTGATCTACCTTTGTAGTTTGATTTGCCTCGTCCGTTTCCTCTGGTTGAATTTTTATCTCTTGACTCTGTATGTAATACTGAAGAGGTTATAGCTTCACCCGACTCTCTCCGTCGGATCTCCTCACTGAGAACTAGATCACAAACATCGTCGAACTTTAACTTATTGCTTCCCGATGAACTACTCACAACCGTGACTGTAGCGTTCTAGCTTTCTGGTAGGAAAGACAAAAGGATCAACGCTCGAACTTCCTCATCAAACTCAATTTCAACTGAACTCAATTGAGTTGTGATCATGTTGAGTTTATTGAGGTGTTGTGCTACTGACACATGTTCCGCCATTCTCAGATTGAATAACCACCTCATCAAATAAACTTTGTTTACGGTTGATGGCTTCCCATATATATTTGAGAGTGCTGTCATAAGACCCGCCGTGGTCTTTTCCTTCGCAATATTAAACGCAACATTAAGAGTCAACGTTAATATGATAACTCCGAGGGCTTGTCTGTCTAGAAGGTTCCACTCATCTTCCTTCATAGAATCCGGCTTCTTACCCGAGAGGGGTGTTTTCGTCGAAAGTCGCATTCATTATCGATTTCATTATAACTTTAATCATTTACAACGAATTCAAATAACAAAAATAAAAGTTACAACTCTCTTGAAAATAAACACAAGAATCGTTTATCGGCTCTTACTTGCGTGGGTTCTTCGCCGGTGCCGGGGTTTATCCGTGGACGACCACGGATCGGATCCGGTTGTCGAAAAATTAACGGATCTCCTTCTTCACCAAGAAAGTATTTGCTTAAAGCTCTGAAATCGACCAAGCGAAATCAGTAGCTCTTCTCGAGATTAAGACTAAGCCTAATCTCAAGGAGAAATCGACCAAGCGAAATCAGTAGCTCTTCTCGAGATTAAGACTAAGCCTAATCTCAAGGAACGGACGTACGGGGCTTCGGATTAAGACTAAGCCTAATCTCAAGGAACGGACGTACGGGGCTTCGGATCCTTCGAAAGACTTCTTCTTTATATTAAAGTTCGTCGGGATCTCGTTGGTCTTCGCTTAAATTTCATGCTCCTTGACTCTTCAATCCAGCAGCACCTCGTCCTCTTGATAAAATTCTAGCTCTATAAAATGGTGGCATTAGGCTGATATTTATAGGTCTCGGGTGCTGGTATTTGGATGAGAATGAGTGATTTGGTCTTATCTTCAGTTAACAACAGCCTAACCATGTTTGTGGATGATATCAAATTAGTTAGGAACCCCTGGAACAGATAAATCCCGTGAAAACCGCTTTAAAAACGTCAAAAATACGTTTCGGGCTCTGCTGACTCGCGGGGGGTGTGGGTCGGCAAGGTCTGACCCGCGCTTGCGCGAGTCGGACAGATCTGACCCGTGCTGGCGCGGGTCGGCCTGTGCCGTCCCGCGCTGGTGTAGGTCCGTCACCTCCGCCAAGCTCTTTCTCTTTTGGCGCTTTTCTTTTCGGGACTTGTACTTTTTACCATTTCATGTATTTGGTCGACTCGTTGACTTGTACGCTTCGTTGCGGGACTGACCATCGAACATGTCGATTACTTGGGGCTGCCTGACGTACGCGTGTTGGCCGACGCGCACGAGCTGATTGACGCACGCGTGTTGAGCTGATTGACGTGCATGTGTTGACCAACGCGTATGAGTTGATTGACGCGCGTGTTGACCGACGCGCACGAGCTGATTGACGCGCACGTGTTGATCGACACGCGCGAGCCGATTGGGTAGACCTTCTTGACTCGTCCACTCTTTGCTTCGAGTTTCGTGCGGGCTCTCATAGGTAATTTTAGACGCCTATAGGGGGTTGATATAGATTTTTTGATTTAGATAATCCTCAATCTGTATTTTTTAGAATCCGAAATCTGTTCCATCAAACTTCTCTAATCTCACTTTTCCTTCATCTGCGACCATTGCTCCCACTTGAATCTGACTTCCTCTAAATTGTTTCAGTCTTTAATACCAGGTTTTGGGGAAATACCCGGGGCTACGCTAAACCCCTTTAACAGTGAAAAATACAGTATAGAAAAAAATACACCAAGATTTATGAGGTTCAACAAACTTGTTTACGTTCTCGGGAGCCACACAATTAATTTCTTATTAATCAACAAGAAATTACAATACAAGAGCAGATTTCAAACTTGAGATTCCGCAAAAAATGAAACTTTGTTACTGTAGCTACAGTGATAACCCTCTTCTTCAAATCCCCTTTCAATTCTCTCTTTAATTTCTCTTAAAATCTCCCCTCAAATTCACTGTTGAGAGAGAGAGAGAGAGAGAGAGAGAGAGAGAGAGAGAGAGGAGAAGAGAAGCTCCGCCACCAAGAAAAATTCGCGAGAGAGAAGGAGAGAAGAGGAGAAGAGAAGCTCCGCCACCAAGAAAAATTCGCGAGAGAGAAGGAGAGAAGAAGCACACGAGATCTCGAGTTAGGGTTCCTTTTATAGGTGAACCCTAACGTCAGGCTGGTAACAGGCTGTCGCCAGCCATGCGTGCGTCGAGCTCGCTTGCGGGCCACCAACCTCGCCTGCAAGGAGGCTGCGCTCGAGCTCGCCTGAAGCAAGAGCGCTCGAGCTCGCCTGGATCTTTCCCGTTGCTCGTTTGCAGAGTCCCAAGTTCGCCTTCAGATCTCGCCCTCGCCCGCGCCACGCTCGAGCTCGCCTGACGCAAGCCTCGAGCTTGCCTGATAGAACTCAACTTGAGCTCGTCGCCTACAGGTAGGTTTTGGCTACACCCAAATCCAACACACTATAATTTGTTAGACTGATTCAAGAATTCTAATCTATGTATGAAGATATCATTCCTTATGATCAGACTTTCTAATAAATACTTTATCTATAAATCAATGGCTAAATGGCACTTAAATGCCCTAATGTTTTACTATCTGTACACATAAATACCCTAAGTTATAAAAAGTAACATAAAAATATCCTAATGTTTTACTATCTGTACACCGTTACTTTTGACTAAAATGCACTTCATTAAAACATTAGTAATAAATTAAAGGGGTAGATAAAATAGTAATTAAAGCAATAACTAGGAGCAATACAATAATAAAATTCTTGTGTACTATGCTTATGGAAATATTCCTAGGAATATTTTGTTATGTATTTAACAGAAGGTAATAATGTGCTACTTTTTGACAATTTAGGGTATTTTTATGCTACTTTTTACAACTTAGGCTATTTAAATGTAAAGGTAATGAAATATTAGTGTATTTAAGTGCTATTTAGCTGTGTTAGAATTAATATAGAATTATAATCCTCAATCCTTACCATAACTTTGGAGTTTTGGTATAATGGTTAGAAGGACTTAATTTAAGATGATATCAGAGCAAACTAAGTTCGAATCTTGTTGGCAAATAATTTAATGCAGATTTTGAAAAATTGTAACCGCTGCGTGGTCTAGGATTTCTGTCCATTAAAAGGACGCTCAACGTGTGAAGGCATGTTAGAATTAGTATAAAATTATATTCCTCGACTCTCATCATAACTTTAGAGTTTTGATATAATAGTTAGAGGCAATTAATTTAGGAAGCTCTAAATCAATCTCCAATCTCATATTTACACAAGGAGCCTCATTTTATTATTTGGTTTTGTATGTGTGAGACATTGATAGGATATTTGATATGTTCATATTCTCATCCAACAGGATACATATAAGGATACGTATTAGAACTTCGAATAATCTGAAACCATATATACATTTGTGATTTGTACATTTCTGCACGTGAAACAGAGCCTATTAATTAGTTGCATGTGAACCATGGCTGAGTGTTTTTGTTTTTTCATGAATCAATCATTGAATTAGGGTAAAATACAAATGATTAATATTTTCTCTTGAGTCATTTTCTTTGTATGTATCTTTTCACAAGTTTTCTTTGAGAATATGATATTTTGAATTTTTTATTTTTTCCCACATCAGTCCCGTTTGGTAAAGGGTTAAACGAGGAGCTAAGGAGAGTTAACTCCTTCTTAACCTGTCAAACACGAAAGAATTACACAAGGTGTAAATTGAGTTAACATGTCATAATTGACCAAATGCAAAAAATAGTAGAAGTGTTTGCAAATCCCTCCAGAGGGTTAAAATGAGTTTACCCCTCAAAATGAGGGGTTTAGAAATTCACCGATTAGAGGGATTATGAGTAATATTCTTAGGTCTCAGGTTAGACTCTCCTGAGAAGCACCCACAAGAATTTAATTTTTTTAAAATACCTGAGGCAATGCATTGGGTTATGCCTCTTACACATACCCGGGGGTTTGACACTCATAGTTCGAAGGATCGTGGGGACGTTCCCTCGCTAAACCCAAATAATACTAATACTAATAATAATAATAAGAGGGATTATGAAATAACATCTCTATTTATAAAGAACATTGTCATAATATTTTTTAATTCCCAAACATAAAAATAAGCATAAGATTAAATAAACTAACCTAACAACTTAACAGATGGGGAAAAAAATTAACCCTTCAAATTAACGAATTGGCTAACCATGGTAACTCTGCCCTTAGTTCCTTTTATTTACCCCTAATAGGGCCAAATGGTTCACGTATAATCTTTTCTTCGTTTAACCAGGACAAACGCTTGGGCCCTACTATCAAATACTAGGGACGGCCCAACTGCTCTGAAAAGACCGCATAGCTGCGCTAAGATGGGCCCCTAACTAAAAAAGACAATCTCTGCAGAAAAGGAATCCGCAGCTTTAGACCAGCATATGTGGTCATAGAGAAATCCCAAATACCCATTTAATTATTTTCTTGGGTGATTAGGCACTTATTAGTCCTAAACCCTTTTTATTATTGTTTATATACTATATATTAAAACAAGGTTACTTTTATGTTATTGGTTAATGTGAGTGTCATCTGATATCAATGTGACACAGAAATCACTCATGTTTTAATATGTCACACAGAAACATTTTGTAATTCTCTTATAGATGTCGAATATGCATCCAACATAGATAATACAAAGACAACTCTATTTTAAGGTTTAAGGGTCTTTAAAAAAAATAGAATAATAAATGGCTGAATCTCTGCGCGCGGAAGAGGGGGTGTATTTTGCAATTGACCTTTTTTTATCCAAAATCTCATGATAACAGTACTCGGATAGATACTCCAAGTATACCTAGACAACTTTGGAAAATACAGTATTAAATAACTTTTTTTTAGGGAGCAACCAAAGCAACACAAGTATATCGTGAATCAGTAGACTCTCAATGGATAAGGTGAAACATTATTAGTTTTTTTTTGTATGTAAACACATCATTATGAGTTTTAATTATTATGCGCTAGCTAGGACACTTGCTAAAATCATAGGGGTTTTATTTGGAATCTCTTTAGCTATCCTATTTCTTTAGGCATGTGTAATTACTCTCTTTTATATTTCCAACTTTGCAATTTCCTTTTACTAAGTTAAACACCGCTTAATGTATGTCGTAATTTTGTCTCTACCATTCGCCCATTTAGCCTATGCTAATTAGTCGTAAGTTCCGAATGAAAACATTATCATCTAAAATAATCTCACAATAGTAATCCAGAAAAATTAATCTACGTATAGTAGAATCCAAATATGTCGGAAAAGTTAAAAAAAAAAAAAATCCTATTTTCGTTTATTTCTTTATAATTTTTCTTTCATGTTCTCTCTTTTTTGCTTTTTATATGCAAATAACGGGTCTAAATGTAACAAAACATTCTCCAAAATAAAAAAATCGCAGACACATGCGTATATGCTCTTTTTTTTTAAGAATGTAAGGACAAACCCTCTTGAGATTGCTGTTTTTTTAATCTAAATCATTAATTATTTAATGAGTAATTGTGCTATATATTATATCAGACGCTTACTCTATTGCACTCAAAGAAAAAAAAATCATAACACCCTGATAAATAATCAATGATTGTAATTAAGTAGAGGCCCCTCCACTTTTTTTTTAATTTTTTTGACGCTGCAGAGGATCCGAATCATTAAAACATTAAAGCACAACACCGGAGGAGGCTCTCTAGTAACTCACCCGATTGAAGACCATGAATCCAAGGTCTACATCGACTCCGTCGACCGCAACGGTCTTCGCGTGCCCGCCTAGATGATCCTCCTCCTCGTAGAGCACGACGTTGACGCCGGCATCGGCGAGCTCGTAGGCGGCCACGAGGCCGCTGATTCCGGCACCTACCACGGCGACCCGCATTTTGTCTCTTACTAATTTCAAGAACCTTGGCGACGCTCAAAAAGACCAACTCGAGGAGAGGAGAGGAGAGGAGAGTTCTGTTCCCGGGCTTTGTAGGTGGTTTTTAAAAGGATAAGGTGTTATATTACAAAATAGAGGAAAAAGGAAAAGATATTTGGGAAATATTTTTTAAGAAATTAAAGGATTGGTAAGTGGATTCTAGATGCTTTCTATACGGTTTTAGCTATTCCTTAAAGGTTCTTCGTGTAGTTCATTAAGGTGGGGATGTTTGATATTTTTACCCCCCATAAGTGTAGGTAGTAAGCAGGGGTGCCATGTTGAATTTGATAATCTGGTGGGGGGAAAAGATCATATAGTACTCGGAGACCGCCTATAGAGAAAGTAAAACGCAACATATATAAGTTTTACTATCAATTTCAAATAAATACTAGTAGCTCGCCGTGTCAGTGGAAAAGTAAATATCGGTGTAAAAAATATTAGAAACCTATGCGGCCAGCAAGTTTAAATTGGGTGTCGGAGCACGCGGATAAATTTAGTGAACTTAAAAGCAAAAGGGGGAGTGAGAATATCAAGGTCTTAACGGATACGGATCTAACCACGTCGGGTACAATTTCGAAAGGAAATCTAAACCCGTGGAGGGTTATCCTCCTCGGGCTTATCTCGACAGACTTCAACTTGTGCACGTGGTCATGTTATTAACCGACAAAAGAGACAAGAAAAAAAAATATTAATCTTTTAGCACAAATAAAATGTAATGGGAGCGGTAAATTAGGTGAGAGCATTATTATTGGGAAACAATTGTATTTGTGCGCCAAATTAAGAATCAGCACGTGATCGACTTAACTCATTGACCAAAATTAAGCGTGGGTTAAGCTATTTTTTCAAGCTAATTTTTTTTTGGATTCGGATCCTCTCCACTATCTAAAAGGTAGTGGATGGACCACTACATAATCACAACCATTGATTATCTAGTTGGTGATTGTGATTTTTTTCTTTGAGTGCAAATTAGGAATGAGTGCAATACACGGAGGTATGGTGAATGTTAGATTTAGATTGTATCATAACCGCGTACTAAGTAATTAGCGATTGGGATTAAAAGTAGTGGTCTCTCCACTACTTTTTTGTAGTGGAGAGGATCCAAATCTATTTTTTTCTACACCTTTTTTTTTCTATTCCTAAAATACCCTTATCTTCTCCTCATGCTAACATTTTCCTCCATTCTTTTTTTTCTTCTACGGTTATGCCTCCTCCCTTTCTCTTCATTCTAAATTTGTGCGACCTTCATCCTCCTCTTTCCTTTGCCCATCATCCTCCACCCTCCTCTCTTCTCTATCCCAACTTCATTTCCCTCTCTCATCTTTCCTCCAACATAACTCAATTCTCGATCGTCCCTCTTCTTCTACTTTTCCTCCTCTTTAATTTTCTCCTTCCTCTTCTATCATTTGTCCCGTCTTTACCTTCATCATCTCTTCTTCAATTTTATTTCCACTTTCCTTCTCCTCTTCTTTCGTGCATCTCCACCTTTCTCCTCTCTCCTGCCTTCTCCTCTGTTTCGCAATAGCTGCCGCATCACTCAAATACCATTATCTTTGAAAGTGACGCCGAAATTAACACTCAACGGTCAAACTTAGCACCTGATAGTTAAACTTAACACTTAACTATAAAACTTTAAGTTGAAGCCTTAAAATTAATAGATAAACTTTTAATTTAACATGTGAGGTGTAACATGAACTAGCAATTAAGCTTTTTCGCTGCCACATCATCTCCTCCGCTATTTTTCTCTTTCCTCAATGTTTGTTAGTTGTTACTCATTATTTTTCCACAACTGTCATTGTAACCTTCAAAGGTTGTCTTTTTAGCTAAGATGATCATTTTTTAGAGTTAACTTTAGATTTAGAGTGTTAATTTTAAATTTCAAGTGTCAAAGTCTTTATTTAACACTAACAAATGGGTAATGGTGGAGGAAAGAGGAATATGATTGAGGAAAGAGAAAAAGAAATGAGAGTGTTAACATATAAGTACATGCATTGCGGAAAATTAGATAATCTTAGTTATAACATATAAATTATAACATATAACTTTAATTGTTTGACAAATAAAAAGTAAAAATAGATATATTTGACAGTAACTATATAATCTTAGTTATAACATATATAAATTATAACAGATAATTAGACTTTCTTTTGTCAAAGCGAAAATAGAAAAAGAAATGAGAAATGAGTAATATGATTTAAAATCATTGATGAGCTAGAAAGCGGGAGGGCGCCATGGCCCCTCTAGCGTCGTTGTATATGCATGTAACATATATGTACATGCCTACATTATGTATATATATACACATATACCCTTTGAGCCTTATATTAGCGTAGAATCTTTCATATTCTGAGATCAGTCAGTCAAGTCATTAAAATTTCTCTTAGATTCCCGAATTTTTAAGTTATTTTAGAAGTAGTACCTCAAATCATTGAAATTATATTAGGTTCCCCAATTCCCATTTTCAAAGTAATCCTTCTACTTGTTACTTTTACTCTTGATTGGAGAGATTAATTTCAAAATTATCATACTCACTTTAAAAACACGAGTTCAGGAAAATCTTTCAATGGTCAATATTACCCTTTATTATTTTGAATATTTCATTTATATCTTAATCTATCATAATCATAATTACATCCTATCCTAATCTTACGTGAATTCTCTATAACTTAACAATTTAAAAAATAATATTTAATAAAATATATAAAATATCTTTATGGTATTAGTTTGTTAAGATAAAGAAATTATACGTAGCTCACATACTATAATACATGAAGTATTACAAAAAAACCCTAAAAAGTTTTAAAATTGCACAAAATATATTGAAAAGTTTAAAATTATAAAAACCATCACGATGTCTCAAAACTTAGAATAACAAACATGTAATTAAGAAATTAACAGCACTTTGCGAAGAATTTAAAATTTACAGTTAGCACCTTATAATGTCTCAAAAATTATAGAAACACCCTCAAAAGTTCACAAACAAGCACCCAGAAATTCTAAAATTTCATAACTTGTAAACAACATAGATGAATTTAAGAGATTATCATGATGCACCCAAAAATTTCTAACATTTCAAAACTTAAATCAACAAACATGAAATTAAGAAATTAATAGCAGTCTCTGAAGAATTTAAAATTTTTAATTAACACCCTCAATATCTCAAAATTTATGGAAACAACCTCAAAAGTTTAAATTATAAAAACTCACCCTAAAATTCTAAAATTTAAAAATTTACAAATAATAAAAAATGAATTCAAGATATTACCCTCAGACACCTAAAATTTTAAAATTTATCAAAATTAACCGTAAAGTTACAAAAATTGAAAAAAATAACTCCTTCAAAATTTAAAAATCATAAAAAACTCTAAATTTTCAAAATTTTTAACAATTACACATCAAATCTAGAAACTATTAGTAGATCGCTAAAAATTTAAAATTTTTTAAAATTAATCTATAGTTTTAATAATGTAAAAAACACCATCAAAAATTTAAAGTTGGAAGAAATATCCTGACATTTAAAAAAATTACCACCGATACATGAAACATAAAAGTTACAACTAATAAAGTTAAAAAAAATATTTTTAAAAAAAACTATCCCAAAGTTTTAAAAACTATAAATCACACCCTCAAAGTTCAAAACTATAAAAAATGACTAAAATTTTAAAATTTGGCAAAGAAAAATGTAATTGTTGGTATGTTTTTCATTAAGATACGTGAGTGAGTGAGTGTGTGTGTATGTGTGTGTGTGTGAGAGTGAGTGAGTGAGTGAGTGAGTGAGTGTGTGTTTGCGTAATTTTCAATTTAGGGTTTACTATCGATCCCTTTTCAGCATCTAAAAATAGTATAAGTTGATACTGGTAAACAAAAGTAATAATAATTGATTAAAACATTTGGCTAAGGAATAAAAATTTAAAAAATATTATAGCTTAAAATCATCGCCATTATATAAATTAAAGTAACTGTATATAATTTTACTAATAGGTTAGAGCAGAAAAAATACATTAGTAAATTAATTGATAAATGTTTAAATCCGTAAAAATAATAAAATCTTATAATATAATATCTTAGTATTAATTAATTATAATTTAGAAACATTAATTTCTAATGTTAATAATATTTATAAGGTAAAAGAATATAATGAATTACATATAGAGAAACTATCAGGATGTTCAGAAATACCCTTCAAAAGAATTAACTTATTTCCATTGCAAATGAGAAAGTAACGAAAATAAATTTAAAATTCAAAAAAATATCCAAAAATCACTTGAATTGGCATTAATATAAAATATATCTATTAAAGAAGTACTAACTGAGTTGTGTTAAAAAATAATTTAATAACTTTATCCTAATCAAAAAAGAATTCTCATGGAAGATATAAAAAAAATTAGTAAGTATTCACAAATTTCATACTTTGTTCTTCAAATACTAAATAAATTAAATACTAATATTTATGGCAAAATGGTAATGAAAATGCAAGTATTTAGTTTTGATCTTTGTGAAAAATAACAGGGATAGAGCAAAGGTAATATTATTGGCATAACATAAACTCTTATTGGATGCACATCAGAAGAATTCGTTGTAGGAAAAAAAGAGGTAGTTTCTAATCTTATTTAAGTACTAAATTAGGATCACAAAGAATTTCATATATATATATATATATATATATATATATATATATATATATATATATATATATATATATAGAGTAATATGGGTATGCTTGCTCAAGCACAAAAAATTGTGCTTGGTAGTGATGTGTCACATCCCCCTCCACTCATTCAAATATGGGACACATTCACATGGGTAGTGAGTGGATGAGGATGTGACACATCACTACCAAGCACAAAATTTGTGCTTGGTACCAAGCATACCCATTTTTCTCATATATATATATATATATATATATATATAATTAACACTTATTCTTCTCATTAAAGTCTATATTTTAAGCAGTTTGTGTTAAACATCGGAAATACATTTGACTTATTTGAAAAGTTAAATAAGTAAATAAAAGATTAACAAGCCCAAGAAAGATAACAACATAAAAAAATACAATTCTAGCTTGATGTCACAATCGATATAGATGATGAAGCTACTACTCTAGAATTGCCTAAGAAAAAGAAAAAGGTGAAGAATGATTGGTCTTAGCTCAATAAAAAATAAAACAGAAGGAATAAAAGACAATTTTTTCTTAAATATATTATAGAATAGTTTAATTATTTTGAGTGAAATTGGGAATCTTTATAAGAGAGTTTCATGAACTTTTTTTTAGTATTTTTATATGTTTATACGGATGCTTTTATCATATAAAAGTATACTAGAGTTAGCATTAATTTTTAATTTATAATTTTTTATGAAGTCTATCAATGGTTAGGAACAAACTTTATAGTTCTTTTATATCATTTTAGCATACTGTTAATCAATTATTTTACCTTATTGGTATTAAATATTCATCTAACACTATTTTAATATTTTCACTTTTGCAACACTATATTTTCTCAAGTAAAGCTTGGTTTCATATCGGTCAAAATAATATAAAAATTTAAATTAGCTTTAAATTATATTTGTTTTCTGTCAATTCAAATATCAAAGTAAAAATTTAAATTGGGAGTAGCACATTTAAACAAACATAAAGAAAATCACGATATAAAAGTTTAGAGATAAAAGTGAGCACAAACTATTAATGTGGAACTGATGAACAAATTTTAGTTAAAAAATAAGTCAAAAATACTTAATCATGATATTTAACCACGTGCATTGCACGCGTATAAAATCTAGTATAAATAAAGTTATGGGTGAAGGGAAGAGAATAACTAACTAGCTAAGCTAGTGACATGTGGATGAGAGAGATTAAGCGAATTAAGTAACATATTAGTTAATATAATGGAGTCTCATCCCCAATTAAAACAAAATGTTCTTTTTTTCCTTTCTTCTCAAACTCATTTTCTGGAGTTCAATGTCAAATACATACATCACCAATGAGTTGATACATTGAAGTGTTGTGGGCTTGCAATTGACATATTTTCGAAAAGAAAAAAATGCTTTAGAAAGATTGAAGGATTTTCATTCTATGGATCGATATGTCAAAATGATTTAAGTATTCATGATAAATCTTTCTTTAAACTTCTATTCTACATTCTTTTTTTACCTACTCATGATATGAGTCGCCGTGTGAGCACCTTTGATCGCGAAATTATCAAATGTGAGTTTGAGAAAAAAACAATAACGACACACAAAACAATTCAATTGGCGAAGGAAAATACATCCTCTAGATTATGAAGAATATAAAGATTACAAAATCTCTCCCTCACAATCTCACTAGAATAAAGAACAAACTCTCTATTCTCTCTAAACCCTAATCTCTTAATTAGAATCTCTCTTCTGCTAATCTTCTCTAATGTTTAGAAACCCTAAATGATCCCTATTTATATGTCTAACAATATGGATGGTAAAATCGTAAATAACTAACCCCAATGAAACTTGGAATACACGTCAAAAGGAATCCAGATTCACCCAGAAAACGTGATCCGGTCAACAGGCTTGCTTGGTTCGGTCGACCGGCCAGAGAGAGGGGTTTTAAATCCTGTAGCGTGCACGTTTTCGATCGACCATCATTGGTCGGTCGGTCGACCGATATGGCCTTGTCGGTCGACCGGTGTTAACCATTTGGTCAACCGGCCAGAGCCTGTTCTTCCATTTCCTGATTTCTTCTGTTTTTCCTACATTTGACTACTTTTCCTCCTTCGACGACTCCGCCCACACTTTGATTCTCAAGCTACCCTGAGAATAGTCTATCCTTAAGCTCCCATGAAGATCGCTAAGATCCCGAAGTAAGGAAGAAGATACACCCGTATTATGGCTCCCCTTTAGGAACTTGAAGTCTCATTCAAGTTAGAATTTCACCTAAGGGAACTCGCGAGCCCTCCTTCCCTCTTGAACCACCTGGTCTTGCTAGGAACCTGACCTTGATGTTCGATCAGAAATGAATCCTTCATCCCGCGTCTCATCGTAGACACCTTCCTCTCTAAAATGTAATCCTTTTTCAGCGGATCTTCTCTATCAAACCATAAGTCTTCAACATGCGGTAAGATCACTTTGTCCTCACCCTTATCGTCTAACAATGGAGGCTCAAACAACTTCAAGTACTCGGTCACCGAATACATACCTAAGTAAGGTGACAAATCTAGCTTGAAGACGTTGTCACCAATCTGATCAAGAATCTGGAACAGACCATATCATATAGGCTTCAACTTCTCCCCTTCTCTTTTTAGCCGCTCCTTACTTAACTTCAGCCACATTATGTCACCTGTGCTAAAATTACAAGGGACTCAATATTAATTATGTTTTACCTTGTACTTTGCTTGTGACTTATTCAACTGAGCTTCAACCATTGCATGAATCTATGTAATCTTCTCTAGAAATTGTTGAGCATGTTGTCTTTCGCTCCCTTCTTTGCCGTTGGTCATAGCTTCACTAGAGAATACTAAGTCGAATAGACTTGGAGGTAAAAACCCATAACACATCTCAAATGGTGACTTTCCTGAAGATCTATGAATATCCCTGTTGAAAGCAAACTGAAGGTATAGTAAGCTCTCATCCCAAGTCTTAGGATGCCTGGAATTATACCCCCGCAACATGTGAACCATAGTCCGGTTGACTACTTCTGTTTGCCAGACTGTTTGTGGATGAAAGACCGTGCTCTTCTTCAATTTAGTGTCCATCAAACTCCACAAAGAATCCCAAAAGTGCCCGAGAAACCAGCTATCTCGATCTAAAATAATCAAACTCGGCAACCAAAAATGTTTTCACATATGTTCAAAGAACAATTGCGCTGTACCCGCTCTCGTCACGGTCTTCTTCCAAGGAATCAAGATCACCATCTTACTGAATCGGTCCACCACAATAAACAAGTAATCATACTCGCGCTTGGTCATCGGCAAACCTCCTAAGAAATCCATAGATATACTCTCCCACAGTCTTGAATGTACCGGTAATGGTAGATACAATCCCCGCTTCCTATTAGAAGGCTTTGATATGCAACATAGCTTACACCCTCCAACATACTTGGTAGCGTCCTCTAACATCTTTGGCCAAAAGACATGGTGTCGTAGATTGAGAAGCGTCTTCTGAATCCCAAAATGACCTTGCACACGTGATGTATGTGCCTTTCAAATCCACTACAATCGATCGCCATCCTCTAGAATGCAAAGTGACGTCCCATGATACAACAAACCATCTGCTCTAATCTCATACTCTCCCCTTCGACCAGCCTTGTCTGTTCGAACACATTGTCAAAATCTCTGGTGGATGTGTACATCTGTACATACTCTAAAGGAACCAAGGGATGAATACACATCGCCACCAATAAAGCTCTAATCGGCGGTCGAGATTGTTCGCGTCGAAAGTTGTTTTTATTGCTGAATCCATTACGCGTTTATCGATTATAAATTCAAAGTAAAATTAGTCTTTTTATAAGACTTTCTTACACAATGATAAAAAAAATGCAACTCTTTTTAAACACACGCAGAGGACGTTTATCACCCGCTGCTAGCGTGAGATTTTTGTCTGTACCGGGGTTTATCCGTGGACCACCACGGATCAGATCTGGTTAATCAGAATAAAAGATCAATGCTCTTTCTTCACAAAGAAAACAATCGCAGAAGTAAATTATCTCAACCAAACGAGATTTCTACTCTTCTTGAGATCAAAACCAATTTTGATCCGGAAGAAAGGGGAATGGACCTCAGATCTCTCGAACCCTTCCTCTTTATGTTGAAGAACTTCACCAAGATTTACTAGCCTCGCTGAAATTCGTCAGAACCTTACCCTAACTCCTCTAAAATTCATGGCTTCTTTCAGATCTATTTTTATAAGGGTACTAGGGGTGTATTTATAGATTCTAAATATTGTGTTTGTGGATAGGATCGAAGAACAACCGTTATTATCCATTTAGGTGGGTTTTAGGTTGTGTAATAGCTTCCACACATTTAAGGATAACCCCACATATTTTTGGATGATCTCAAGAAGTTCTAGAAGCCAATCTTATCAGAAAATACGTCGGGAGCTGACCTGAGCGTGAGTCACTTCGAAGTGACTCGGATCCTCCGAGATAGTTTGTACTATCTTCGGTATTTTGGCTTTAATTCTCTCGTCCTACATCGAAATGAAGTAATTCAAGATGAATTGAAAATCTGACGAAGAGAGTTACAACCTTTGTCTTTTGAGATTTTTCGGATTCAAATCTCATTATGGTCAAAATTTTACTTCTTCGTGCAGGTAACTCTAGAGCCCTCCTGATTGTATTTGCTTCGTCGTTTCACACGTTTCGATGTTTCACGTGCGTTCCTTCGCTTCTTTTTACAGCATCAGATGATCCTCTTTGACTTGGATAATCCTTTTTGGCTCGGATAATAGCATTCATCATCTTCTCTCTATTTCGAACTACGTGCAGGAACCTATAGGTAATTTTTAATGCCTACAGATACCCCCTCTAAAGTGTTTTAGGCTTATTTTTTTTAGAGGAGCTTGAAATACTTTGGATATGATAGGCCCAACATTCAATTCTTAGACTTTTTAAACTTGTTAGGGCATAAATATGTACCAAAAATTACAAGTGCATAACTAATCAAGTTATAATATAAAGATTTATCGATCCCACGAGGAAGGTGCTTGTAAGAAATTATTAGAATCGATTCTTATGTTGTGTGCGTGAAAGTTAGGAGTGATAAAAATTATGATTATGGAGAGATATAAAGAGTGTTGTGAATATGTATAAAAGTCAATAAATAAGATTTTGGATGATAGAAATGAAGAGTGGATGTGATAAAAGAATAAATGAAATCATAAGGAAAGAAAAATAAAGGAAATAAAAATCAAGAAACAAATAAGAGAAAATCAAAAACTAAGAAAAAAATCATGAAAGAAAAGATGGAGGATTCAATTAAATATATGAGAAATTTAGAATTGAATCCACTAGTTAATTTTAATTATAAAATATGAACTATTCTCTTTTTATCATATTTCAGTTTAGATTTATTAAGCGTAGGCTATCAAACCATTTAAGGAAATTATAACCTATCAAATTATCATATAAGCAAAATTAATAATCATGACAAAAATAACAACAAGATATTAATTCTAGAATTCATAAGCATAACCTATCAAACCACTCAAGATAAACATAGATTATCAAATTCTTCTTCTACCAATTAGTTCTCTAGTTGATTATCCTATACATGATCATTTTAAGTGCAAAAAAATAATTAGCATAATATAAAAGAAATTAGACTAGTTTTATACAATTCTAAAATTCCTACAAGAGTTTTTTCCTCATCTTAAGAAATAAAAGCAAGAAAAAAAAAGAACTAACTACAAAGAAGAAAAATGAAAATAAGGAAATCTACACTATGAACATGAAATAAATCTAACTAAATTATAAAAGAAATAAAAATTTAGATTATGCAAGAAAATAAATCTACTCTATAAATTAAAATGCAAAATAAATAAAGACAAGAAAATAAATCTACTCTACAAGACATAAATGTAAATATAAACTAATAAACAATAAGAAAGAAATTACTAAAAAAATAAAAAAATAAAATAAAAAACCTTCAAATTGATCTTCATCTCTATCATCATAATCAAACAAAGAGAAAAAATTTTAAAATGGTGAAAAAAATTCTTTTATTGATTGTAACAAAAAGTTATAATTTTGGAAGGTCTTCTCAATTGAGAGTAACTCTCCTCTCCAAATGGAGTTATAAAATTTTTTACACCCTTAACCCTCACTCTTTATCCCTATTTATAGTATACATCAATGAATGTGAGCCCTTGGATCGAATTCTTATCCAAAACCCTTGAATTTCAGTCGTTGATTCGTAACAGACTGTCGTTGGCATCAATACCATCATCGATGCTGGCATCGATGAGGGCACCGATGCTGGCATCGATACCGCCATCATCTTCATCTCTATCATCATAATCAAACAAAGAGAAAAAATTTTAAAATGGTGAAAAAAATTCTTTTATTGATTGTAACAAAAAGTTATAATTTTGGAAGGTCTTCTCAATTGAGAGTAACTCTCCTCTCCAAATGGAGTTATAAAATTTTTTACACCCTTAACCCTCACTCTTTATCCCTATTTATAGTATACATCAATGAATGTGAGCCCTTGGATCGAATTCTTATCCAAAACCCTTGAATTTCAGTCGTTGATTCGTAACAGACTGTCGTTGGCATCAATACCATCATCGATGCTGGCATCGATGAGGGCATCGATGCTGGCATCGATACCGCCATCGATGCGGGCATCGATCCCGCCATCGATGCTGGTATCGATGCGCATTGCTCTTCAATGTTGGCCGAAGTTTTCTTCTTTCATTTGACTTTGGGCTTGGGCTTTTTGACTCTTGCATATATTCTTCATTTAATACATGAGCTTTGTTGAGAGATATGGTTGTTGGGCTTTATTTTTGATTAACCTATAGTTAAAAATAAAAACAATTATTAATGGTATATTTATTCATATAAAATAGATAATGAGGGTATAAAATTATAATAAAATATGATTATCAGCCTTCAATTCTTAGACTTCTTCATCTTTCAGTCTATTCAGTATTTTGTTGAATAGCTAAAATTCTTCCGGTGCTGTGTTTATCGTCTGACCGTTGTCGAAATCTTGAATTAGAATCGGAGTGTTGGTTTCTGAATTAGCTCATGTCGATGGATCGATGTTGAGTTGATCATCTTTGTCGGGAATTCGTATCTGAATCATGATTAAACTCCCAGGGATTATCCTATGACCTGAAATTTTTCTGAGACTTATTTCGGCGAATCTATCACTGCGTTGATCAGCATTGACCTTCATTATAGCGTGTTGTCCGACGTTAACACAATTTATACTTGTATGTTTACTGGAGTCTACACAGTTTAAGCTCGACTGACGTTGTAACGCATGGCAGGCCCAAGTGTAGAGGTTACATGACCAACCGTTAATACTGGTTCATCTGTAGGTACGGATCTTACCCTTACGTCCCACTACTTATTTGCTTAACCATAGGGGAGTTTTGGTTATGAGACCAGCTATTGGAGCTGATAGAACTACCATTACGAATGCTTTAAAGGTTCCTCATGGAGGCTTCGACTAGAATTGATGTTGTCCCGGGTGTTTAAGTCACGAGACCAACTGATGAAGCTGGTGCGTTAATGACTATCATACTTATAGGATTTTTAGCAAATCCTCAGCCATCAACGGATTTGATAACTCTCTATCGTCTACCGTTTGAGTCGGGCTAGCATGCTGATTGTCTAAGCTCGTTCCACATGTAACATTATGCTAAAGGAGTTAACTCTCTTAGACTTAGTGTTATGATATCAAATATATAGACTTTGTTATTGTTACGTGAATAGGCTACCCGGCAACGCGTGTTGGGCGTAGACTTGAACAATCATTATCTCGGGTTATCCTTAAAAATGTTATGTGTAATATCCTCCAAGAACTTCCTGTTGGAAATAAATAAAGCAGTTTATCCTCATATACCCGTTGGAGGTTGGGAAAACAGTTTATACTCGTATACCTATTAGAGTATGGGAGCAGTTTAACCTCATATACCTGTTGGAGGATTTCATTCTCATTTGGCTTATTTTGCCATCATGATAGTGGCATCAACTAAGGCTTGAATGCTATTTTTCAGAGTAATACAAGTCTTGGTGGGGTGATGAACCCTCCTGTGATATGCACAATACTTCGGATCCTAAATTTTGTTTGCTTCCTCCTGATTTATAATCGTTGGTTGCTTGATTTTGTTGTTGGCGAGGAGGTACTTGAAGATAGCTCATCATCTTCGAAAGAATAATCCTCTTGGAACTTCAGATTAAGAGTCCCTTGCTACCTCCAAGGTTGCTGTTAATGAATGTTGATAGAAGTTGCAGGTGCTTTAGCCGTCGGTTGGCCTCTTTCCGTTTTCTTCCTTTTGAGAAAGCGTTCGGCATGTTCACCATGTAGTTTTAACCCTTTTTAAGTTTTGGATGGTACGACACCCAATGCTTCCAGGACATCAATGGAAAGATTATTGTTGCATATCTACAAGATGAACTCCTCTGTGATAGAATCCCTACAATTCATTGCCTTGTTGCGGAAGTGTTTGACTAGTATACAAGGCTAAACTGTTTCCCAAACCTCTAACTGGTACACGAGGCTAAACTGTTCCCTACCTTTGATGGGAAGTTCCTGGAGAATACTACACATAATATTCTTAAGGATAACCCAAAACCAATAAATTCTTAATCATGATAAAAAATAATTAAGAATCTCCCACTCTAGCTATTTAATTATTTTCAAGATGATTAAAACTCTCCCTCTGTGACTTCTCAAGCACTCTTTTATCGTGATAAGATTCAATGACTTCATCCGATCAACCTTCCCTCACAAAACCCTCACGGTCTAATTATGAAGTGCTTAATCCCTCACTGATCACAATTAACGGTGGGTCCACTAAAAATTATTTCTGGTTTGATCCACTCAAACTCCTACTGTGTCTGTACACTCAATACTTTTATTGTTAGAGTCTGGACACAGTATTAAAAGTTTCAAACCCCATTGTGTTAAAGTCCTTGTAACTTGACACCTGAAACTCCCACTGTGATCGCCAGCGTGTTCGCGTCAAAAGTTGTTTTCATTGCTAAATCCATTACACATTTATCGATTACAGATTCAAAGTAAAATTAGTCTTTTTATAAGACTTTCTTACATAATAAAATAAAAAAATACAACTCTCTTCAAACACACGCAGATGATGTTTATTATCCGCTGCTTGCGTGGGATCTTTGCCTGAATCTTTGCCTGTGCCGGCGTTTATCCGTGGACCATCGTGGATCAGATTCGGTTGATTGGAATAAAAGATCAATACTCTTGCTTCATAAAGGAAACAATCGTAGAAATAAATAATCTTGACCAAGAGAGATTACTATTTTTCTTGAGATCAAAACCAAGTTTGATCCAGAGGAAAGGGGAATGAGCCTCAGATCTCTTGAACTCTCACTCTTTATACTGGAGAACTTCGCCAAGATTTGCTAGTCTCTCTAAAATTCATCAGAACCTCACCCTAACTCCTCTGAAATTCATGGTTCCCTTCAGATCTGCCATTATGAGGGTGCTAGGGGTGTATTTATAGATTCTAAATGCTGTGTTTGAGAATATGATTGAAGAACAATTATTATTATTCGTTTAGGTAGGTTTTTCGGTTGTGTAACAGCTTTCACACATTTAAGAATAACCTCACATGTTTATGGATGACCCTAAGGAGTTCTAGAAGCTAATCTTATCAGAAAACACGTCGGGAGCTGACCCGGCCGCACCCTAAGGAGTTCTAGAAGCTAATCTTATCAGAAAACACGTCGGGAGCTGACCCGGCCGCGAGTCACTTCGAAGTGACTCAGATTCTTCGAGATAGTTTGTACTATCTTTGGTATTTTGGCTTTAATTCTCTTGTCTAACCTCAGAATAAAGCGATTTAAGATGCGTTAGAAATTTGACGAAGAGAGCTACAACCTTCGTCTTTTGAGATTTTTCGTATTCAAATCTCATCATGGTCAAAATTTCACTTCTTCATGTGGGTTACTGTAGAACCCTCCTGATTGTATTTGCTTCATCGTTTTACATGTTTCAACATTTCACGTGCATTCCTTTGCTTCTTTTTATAGTATTGAATGATCTAATTTGACTTGGATAATCCTCTTTGACTCACATAATAGCGTTCATTACCTTCTCTCTGTTTCGAACTACGTGCGGGAATCTATAGGTAATTTTTGACGCATACAGAGATAACATATCGGCCAACTTGTTCGTCGCCCATTTCTTGTACCTAATGATGATATTGAATGCTATCAAATAGGATATCCACTTTATGTGTTGTGTCTGTTGCAGCTTTGTCTGGGCATGTAGAAACTCCAATGGCTTGTGATTTGAGTGCATAACCACCTCCTTACCCAACAAATACACCCTCCAATGCTTGATAACCTGATTGAGTGCATAAAACTCCTTATCATAGGTAGGATAGTTCAGAATAGCATCCGTAAACATCTCAGAATGGTATTCCATCGGCTTCCTATCCTGTGTCAATACAGCGCCCATAGAATAACTAGAACGTCGGTCTCTACCTCGAAGGTCATCTGTAAATTAGGCAACGCTAACACTGGTGCCTCCGAGATCTTCTTCTTCAGTAACTGAAAAGTCTCCTCATGCGTCTGCCCTTACTCAAACTGAACATTCACCTTCGTAAGGCCATGTAAAGGTACCACATAAGTAAAAAAATGTTGAATAAACTTGTGCAAATATTAGCAAGCCCCGTGAAGCTTCTCACCTTCGTTACTGTCCTAAGCGTTGACCACTTCGTGATCACCTCCACCTTGCTTGGATCTATCCTCCGATGGCCCTTCTATACGATGAGGCCGAGATATACTAGCTTGTCCTTCCCAAATTCGCACTTCTTCCCATTGAGCTTCAACTGTCCATTTTGCAGCACCTTAAAAACCTTCTCTACATGAACAATATGCTCCTCCTAGGTCCTGCTGTACACCAAGATATCATCAAGGTAAATTATCACAAAATCCTCTATAAAAGGTTGCAACAAATCATTCATGAGCCTCATAAAGGTTGCTAGAGCGTTGCATAACCCAAACGGTATCACCAATCACTCGAACATACACTGTTTGGTCTTGAACATAGTTTTCCAAGTGTCATCCTCTCGAATCCTCACCTAGTGGTAGCCAAAATTAAGATCTAGCTTCGTGAAAAACCTCGCCCCCTCTAACTAGTCCATAAGATCATCTATCTATGGTAGTGGGTAACAATTTTTGACTGTTATCTTGTTAAGCGCCCGATAATCCATGCACATGCGCCAGCCTTCATCCTTCTTGGGCACCAACAAAACTGGTGACCCGCAAGGCGAACAACTCGGTACTATCACTCCCATCTCCAAAAGCTCCTAAACTTGTTTCTTGATCTCCTCGGATTCCTGTACAGATGTGCGATAGAGACCTATATTCGATAATAAACTCTCTCCCGTCAACATAATCTCGTGCTCCACACTCCGTCTCGGTGGTAGTCCCGTGATCTCTGAAAACAAGTCCGCATACTTGGCCTTCACCCTGTCA
Source organism: Asparagus officinalis (assembly GCF_001876935.1). Lineage (NCBI taxonomy): Eukaryota > Viridiplantae > Streptophyta > Magnoliopsida > Asparagales > Asparagaceae > Asparagus > Asparagus officinalis. Next base: position 14,259,678 of record NC_033794.1, on the reverse strand, counting down.
AAATCTTCCTCATGAAGCTTGCTCAAGGTAGTCAAGCACACCCTACTCAGCTGCTTATCATAAGGTCTAATGAACAATAAAATAAACTTTTTGCTCACATTCACTAGCCTCTTCGCTTGAGTCATTGTCAGCAAACTTATCTCCTGCAGGAGAGATGTTGAATGAATTATGAAATGCTCACCATCTTTGGTGAACATATACTTCTGGGCTCGCGTGTCATTGATCGCGTACCTTTCCCACAAATAAGGATTACCTAGTATAACTTGGCAAACATCCAATGGAATGATGTTGCACGTGACCTCATCAATATATGACTCGTGGAGTGCAAATCTGAAAGTGCATTGATTGATCACACTCGGCTCCGCCTCCTTCTGAATCCACCCTAAATGATATCGTTTCGGATGCTTGACCGTCTTCAAACCCAATTTCTGAACCAGGGCCTCAGATATCAAATTCTTCTGACTCCCTGAATCAACCAAGCTGGTCTTCACCTACAATTTAAGAACAAAGAGTTGCTCCCTGGGGTTTTCGTCTTCCTTCACAGCCAGTTTTCCTGTCATAAGGTTGAGCCTGTTGTTGGGTTCTGTTATCCCGGGGACTTTCTTCGGACCCTGTGCCACCACATATGTCTTTTTCTCCTCCTTTTTCTTTAACCCTTTCAGCTTCAGATGATGATACTTCTCCTAACATCAATCAGCTACGTACCATGTCTGCTTGCAGTGATTACAAGTCAATCTTGTCTTCCCTGGGTCACCCTTCTTCTTCTCCTTCTTAGGTTAGGAGTCACTAGACTTGCCCCCTGCTTGTTTGACATCCCTATTTGTCTCGTTGCCTTTCTTCTGCTTGCTCTCAATGGTAATATCTTTCATGCTTGCCTTTGCAATCAACTCAACCGTGAATAGCTTCATCTCCTTCTAGATATATTCGTTCAAACCCGCCATATACTTCATAAAGACTAAGTACTCATCCTCACAATGTTGAGGACCATCACTTGTTGTTGAAACTTAGTCGTGTATTCTTGAATGGTTTGATTGAATCTTTGGTGCAAGCCATACCACTTATACATGAGTTGATAACTCTGATCGAGTTTGAACTCTTGAAAAAGAGTTGATTTGAACCGAAAGTTCGGTTAATAGCCAAGGATCAAAGCTCTCTGTTGCTGAAGTTGAAGATGATCTTCGTTGGAAGATGATGTCGATCTCCTCAAAAGCCTGTCTCCAATGGTTGATCCAAGCCAAGAAAAATAGAACCTGTGTGGTTCAAATGCCAAAAATCCAACCGGACCCCTGGAACCCCTGAACTGAATTGATCTTCAGTTATTTATAGAGGATTAAGGGGGTGAAACCGCCCCTTAAATCTCTCCTAAGTGGGGTGTAACAGCCCCCAAATCGTGGGAAACGGTTTTAGAACCGTTCAACTCATGTTGAATGAGTCAAACGCCCACGTTGGCGTTCAGGACCCTAACCTCACGTCTTATGATTGAGACGCGAGGTTGGGTGTTGACTGAACATCCAAAACACGAGGGTCGCTCACGTTTCGCTTGTTGTAACGCGGGTCCGACTCCAGCGTTTTGATGTTGGGACGCGGGGTTCGACCCTGGCGTTTTGATGTTGTAACGCGGGTTTCGACCCTGGCGTTTTGATGTTGTAACGCGAGTTTCGACCCTGGCGTTTTGATGTTGTAACGCGGGTTCGACCTCGGCGTTTTGATGTTGATACACGGGGAGGACCTCCGCGTCTTGCCTTGCAGAGATTATCACCAAGTAATCTCTTTTTGTCATAGCGTTGCAAAGATCATTGTCTTGTAATCTTCGTCTTGGCTCCTTGAGAATATGAGAGTCGTCAGATTGCAACTCCCGATGTTGATTGTGAAGGCTATTGAAGTAGAGCTTCCATCAGTTGTCGTGAAGGTCGTCAGATTGTAACCTTCAGCGATCTACGCGAAAGTCTTCAGATTACAGCCTTCTGGAAGTCGTCAGATTGTAACTTCCATCATCGGTGGTTGATGGGGGATAAGCTATCTATTGTGATTTTTAGACAGCCTACAGAACCCCCTCCAAAGTTTTCGAAAGTTCACGGTTGACTGGGACGAATTTTCGGAATACTTTGGATCTTAACTCTGATCTTGGAGCTGTTGATTCCTTATCGTAAATGAGTCGTTCTCTGCACTCGCTTCGAAGGTATCTTGGTTGAAGGAATTTTCCACATAGGACCTGTATGAAGGTATGCGTCATAATCCTGCTTCTGGAATGCGGGGTGAACCCTGCATTTTGGACTTGAGACGCGGGCCTGACTTCGGCGTTTTGATATTTGTAACCCGGGCGTGACCTCGGCGTCATGATTTTTGTAACGCGGGTCTGACATCTGCATTTCTAAAGTTGGAACCCGGGTGTGACCTTGGCGTCATGATTTTTGCAACGCGGGTCTGACCTCGGCGTTTTGACCTGAGACATGGAAGTGGCTTCCGTGTATTTTTGACTAAGTCTTTGAAACTTGTCTTTAGCTTATCCGTTTCAAGTCTCGGCTCACGTCCATTAAGCTGATGGGCCTTTAAACATGCATAGGATTTTTGGCAAACCCTCAGCCATCAACGGATTTGATAAGCCTTTACCGACTACCGTTTGAATCGGGCTAGCATGTGGATTGTCTAAGTCCGTTCCACATGTAACGTTGTGCTAAGAGAATGAACCCTCTTAGACTTGATGCTATGATTTTGAATACATAGACTTTGTCATTTTTTTCTTCCTGTGTTATATTTTCACTTGAAACACTGAAAGAAAATT
>NC_033794.1:14247158-14256216 GCF_001876935.1 Asparagus officinalis | reverse complement strand
GTTTTTGTCAGAGGTGTGATGTTAACGTGACGAGGTTGTGTTGCGATTGGAGCAACTTTGTGGACTTATCATCCTATTGAAGAGGATTGATAAGTGAATTTGTCAAAGGTTTAGTGTTAACGTGACAGGATTTGTGTTGCGATTGTAGCAACTTTGTGGACTTATCATCCTATTGACGAGGATTGAAGTGAATTTTGTTAGAGGTATGGTGTTAACATGACAAGAGAATGTTGCGATCGGAGCAACTTTATGGACTTATCATCCTATTGACGAGGATTGATAAGTGAATTTGTCAGAGGTTTAGTATTAACGTGACAAGAGAATGTTGCGATCGGAGCAACTTTGTGGACTTATCATCCTATTGACGAGGATTGATAAGTGGATTGTCAGAGGTGTGATATTAACGTGACAGGATGATGTTGCGATTGGAGCAATTTTGTGGACTAATCATCCTATTGACGAGGATTGATCAGTGGATTTTGTCAGAGTTTGATGTTAACTTGACAGGAATGTGTTGCGATCGGAGCAACTTTGTGGACTTATCATCCTATTGACGAGGATTGATAAGTGGGTTGTCAGAGGTATGATGTTAACATGACAGGGATGTGTTGCGATTGGAGCAACTTTGTGGACTTATCATCCTATTGACGAGGATTGATAAGTGGATTTTGTCAGAGGTATATTTATCGCTCTATTGGGGAGAGTCGATAAGTGGATTGTCAGAGGTTTGGTGTTAACATGACGGGAATTTGTTACGATCAGAGTAACTTTATGGACTTATCATCCTATTGAAGAAGATTGATAAGTGAATTTTGTCAGAGGTATGGTGTTAACGTGACAAGAGAATGTTGCGATCGGAGCAACTTTATGGACTTATCATCCTATTGATGAGGATTGATAAGTGAATTTGTCAGAGGTTTAGTGTTAACGTGACAAGAGAATGTTGCGATCGGAGCAACTTTGTGGACTTATCATCCTATTGACGAGGATTGATAAGTGGATTGTCAGAGGTATAATGTTAACGTGACAGGATGATGTTGCGATTTGGAGCAACTTTGTGGACTTATCATCCTATTGACGAGGATTGATAAATGGATTTGTCAGAGGTATAGTGTTAACGTGACAGGATGTGTGTTGCGATTGGAGCAACTTTGTGGACTTATCATCCTATTGACGAGGATTGATAAGTGAATTGTCAGAGGTATGTGATTTGAATTTGATTTTGAAGACTTAGTGTCTTGCTGGGGAAGATCACGATTTGAGCAATTTTGGGGACTTATCATCCTATTGACGAGGATTGATAAGTTGATTGTTGTCAGAGGTATATTGTTAACGTGACAAATTGGGAGTGATGCAAGTTGAATGCATACTCTGTGGGGATGATAATCGTCAGAAGTGTAATGTTAACTCGACGATGTGAAAGATTCGTTACTCTTAATCCAATGGATTCCAAGTAACCAACCCCCAGTCTTGATTAAGACTTAGCAGGGGAAGAAAAAGAGGTAGACAAGGCACATTGCCTAGTGAGGCACTATCCATGAAGTCGAAATAGAGGCACATCACCTGGTAGGCCATTATCTGATGAGTTTGACTATCAGAGGTAACTGTTAACGTGATAGTTTTTTTTTTGTAGACCCGCCATCCTACTTGAAGAGGATTGGCAATAGAATTTGGAGGGAATGGACTATCAGAGGTAATCATTAACGTGATAGTTTTGATAGACCCGCCATCCTATTTGAAGAGGATTGGTGGGGGAATTTGGAGAAAGCAGACTATCAGAGGTGATCATTAACGTGATAGTTTTAGTGGACCTGTCATCCTATTGAAGCGGTCTATTAAACATAACAACTCAGAAAATTTATTACTCAGAATCCAATGAACTACAAATACATCACCTGGTAGGCCATTATCTGATGAGTTTGACTATCAGAGGTAAATGTTAACGTGATAGTTTTGTGGACTTGTCATCCTATTGAAGCGGATTGACAAGTTGATGGACGTGATAGTTTTGGTAGATTCTGTGGTTGACAGAGGTATTCTATTAAACATAACAACTCAGAAACTTTATTACTCATAATCCAATGAACTACAAATAAACCAACCCCCAGTCTTGAACAAGTGCAGGGGGAAGAAGGAGTAGGCCACTATCTAATGAGTTTGACTATCAGAGGTAATTGTTAACGTGATAGTTGTTGTGGACCCGGTACCCTACTGAAGAGGATTAGCTTCAGTGATCGTAGTATCTTCTGGTTCTGACTGGGAAGAATGAGCTTGGTCCGATTGCTCAGGAGAAGATTGGGCTTGGTCCGATTGCTCGGGCTGATCTTGCCCACTTTGTTCTTCAGCTTTGATCCTGGCAATAATCTTCTGAGCCTGTTCGCCTTGAGAGATCAGTTGTCTCCAAGATCTGCCCACTTTTGGATACATCCGGCAGGCAATTTTCTGAACCATTCAAAGGCAACTCCCTTGAGGGTGCCAATGAATAATCGAGCCAGTATGGCGTCGTTTGATATCACATTCCCAGTCTGTGACTTGAAATGATAGATATGTTGGTTCGGTGATCCCGTGCCGTCAAAAGCTTGTAGCGTCGGGACTTCAAATTTTGGAGGATAAGGGGCTGCGTCCCATTCGGCAGGGTAGGGCCTGACAACTCCCTCATCTTGGAGCTCGCTTCTGTTAGCAATGACATTGAGGCGGGCTTCCAATTCCTCGATTTTAGCCGACTGAGGATTTTGCTCATACTCCGTCTCTCTTCCTTCATCAGAGGAAGATTCCAGGTTGTGGGCTTCTTGGTCAGAAGCCGTGTCATCAACCATTTTTCCCTTCCCTTTGCTTGTGTGAGGTCGGGACGAAGACGTTCTTTCCCTTCGGGAAGATTCTTGCCTGAGTGGCGAATCTGTCTTCTGAGATTTGGCCTTGTCTGCGACGAGTTGAGTCAACAGGGCCAGGAGTTCATTGATGGCCTCTTGCTGAGATTTGAGCATGGCCTCCTGCTCATCAAGTCTCTTCGCGAGATCTTCATGGTTTCCCGTCATATAAGCGTAGCTCTCATGTTCAACAAAAGAGCTTGATGACTGGGACTCTGCAATGGCTGAGTGTTCATCATTGGAATTGGTTCCCCTGGCTAAACTCCGATAGTTGACAGGGGGAATGGCTCCTGTTCGCGTCCGAGTATGTTGATAAACTCCATCAGACTTATTCAGGAAGTCTTTCAAGCCAGGAGACTGATCGTTCTCTGACTCATCGGAACTAGGAACTGATGATCTCCCTCTGCCGATCATGTTAGAAGTGACTCTAAGGTATTCATCCTCAGAAGTCTTCTTCTTGTGTGAACGCCGTCGTTGGTTGGGTAAAGCAACGTTCGTAAATTGGTTGAACACCAGCAGTTGGGCCGCATATGAGCAGCATTGGCGTCCCGAGAGGACCGTAGGAATCAGTCGTTCACATTGAAATAAACGAATGACTTGTTGTATCGATCTTTCTCTCGATGTGAACTCTCCCGAATCTGTTATAAAGATTCGAGGAGAATTACTCATTGATTGTGAGGTTTGAACTGGAACCCCCAGTCCATGATTGGACAGGACTGGCTCTTGGTGAATATGGATCTGGTTGAGATGCCCTGAATCCATAAACTTCTTATATCCGCCCCTCAACCTAGTCGCGCTACGCAGAGTATTCGGGGGTTCGGGGCAGCGCCCCGAAGCTCCACGATATACACCAGGCGCGGTATTGGATTTGGAACTTGGGACGCGAGGGTCGCGTTTGGCATCTGAGACGCGAAGGTCGTGTTTAGCACTTGAGACGCGAAGGTCGCGTTTGGCACTTGAAACACGAGGGTCGCGTCTGGCACTTAAAACACGAAGGTCGCGTTTTGGTTTGGCGACATGAGGGTCGCGTCTGGCACTTGAAACGCGAAGGTCGCGTTTTGGTTTGGCGACATGAGGGTCGCGTTCTTCATTGTCGACACGAGGGTCGTGTTTTGACTTGGAAACGCGAAGTTGAAGTTCGCATTCAGCGAAGGCTTGAGGTCCGCATTTTGGCTGTAAAACGCGCCATTGAGGACCGCGTTCAGTCTGGTTCTCGCGAAGCTCATGTTTGGTCTCATAAACGCGAAGTTCAGGGTCGCGTTTAGGCTCACGAATGCGAAGTTCGCGTTGGTTGGAGGATCGATTTTCTCGAAGTTGTGCCCGTCGCTGAGACCTTCTTCTTCGACGAGCAGCATTCTTCTTGGCCTGTTTCAAGGCTTTTGCAGCAACGTCGTTGATGTTTATGGAGCTGGTATCCTCTATAGGCCGTTTATGGCCTGTAGCACGTTGTGCTGACGCGGAGGTGGGATATTCAACTCGCTGTGCGAGTTCAGCAGAGGCCGAGCCCGCTCCTGGAGCGGAGGGGCTGTTCGACGAATTTTGGCCAAAGGAGAGGACTTTCTTTGGCGTTCCAGCAACAGTTGGAGATTTAGTCTCCTTGGAAACTTTGTGGATCTTGCGCATAGCCTTGGGGCTAAGGGATCCAGAGGAGATAGCCTTCTCAAACTTGGCTTGATCAAACTCTACCACGAGAGTTTCGACGATTGTTCCAGTGAGATGAACATCGGATTGCGCCACCACTTCTTCATCAGAGAAGCTTGTCCCCAGCGGAGTCGCCATCTTTTGTATGGGGAAAATTTGCAAAGAAGAGAATAAAGAAAAATTGACTTGTATTCCTTTGATTCCGGTTACAACTTGATTACAAAAGAGAGGAGAACGAAATTGGTTCTTCCTCTTTGTTTAAAACTGGGTTCTTCACGGTGGCGATGGAGTGCCTCCCTCGAATGCTCGCGTCGAGTTTGCTCTCCGTTGACGATCCGCACGTCTTGATTCACTGGAACGATGTCTTCTCCTCACGATTTGACGTTGTGGAGAACTTGCATGGCAAGTTTAAAACTCTTAATGAGTTGATAACTCTGATCGAGTTTGAACTCTTGAAAAAGAGTTGATTTGAACCGAAAGTTCGGTTAATAGCCAAGGATCAAAGCTCTCTGTTGCTGAAGTTGAAGATGATCTTCGTTGGAAGATGATGTCGATCGTTTTGATGTTGTCACGCGGGGTTCGACCCTGGCGTTTTGATGTTGAGACGCGGGGTTCGACCCTGGCGTTTTGATGTTGAGACGCGGGGTTCGACCCTGGCGTTTTGATGTTGTAACGCGGGGTTCGACCCTGGCGTTTTGATGTTGTAACGCGGGTTTCGACCCTGGCGTTTTGATGTTGTAACGCGGGTTTCGACCCTGGCGTTTTGATGTTGTAACGCGGGTTCGACCTCGGCGTTTTGATGTTGATACACGGGGAGGACCTCCGCGTCTTGCCTTGCAGAGATTATCACCAAGTAATCTCTTTTTGTCATAGCGTTGTAAAGATCATTGTCTTGTAATCTTCGTCTTGGCTCCTTGAGAATATGAGAGTCGTCAGATTGTAACTCCAGATGTTGATTGTGAAGGCTGTTGAAGTAGAGCTTCCATCAGTTATCGTGAAGGTCGTCAGATTGTAACCTTCAGCGATCTACGCGAAAGTCTTCAGATTACAGCCTTCTGGAAGTCGTCAGATTGTAACTTTCATCATCGGTGGTTGATGGGGGATAAGCTATCTATTGTGATTTTTAGACAGCCTACACCAACGCTCTTTAAGAAATTCCACCGGGTAGAACTGCTTTCTTAGCAACTCTTTGAACTTGTTCCATGACACCACTTTCTTTTCCTACTTGCAATAGGATTTCCACCACGTTAACGTGTGCCCTGAAAGCTTCAATGTCGCAAAAACTATCTTCTCTTTTGACGAATAGCCATAAAGAGTAAAGTAAGTCTCCATACGCTCGATCCAATCATCAAGCCTTTCGACGTTAACACTCTCATCATAAATATGAATCTCTACTCTGAAATCAATCTTTAGATTTTGGTAAGGACCCTTACCCCCTTGATGTGGAACAACCCTAACAGCCTTGACCTCCTCATCGGAATCTGAATTTTCACTCTCCCCACCGGACTCTATAGGTTTCTTCTTGGACTTCAAAGAAGATTCCCCTTTTTTGTCCCCTCCATGGATGAGATCGATGAGTTGTGTAAGAGTCGACTCGATTGTTTCGATCTGTTTTTCCAATGCATCAAGCCTCGCTGAGTTGTTGTTATTCGCCATATTCTTCTTCCTCGATTTCTGGACCTCTTCCAAAGCTATAAGGATCTCACCTAGCTTCTTGTATTATAATCGAGTAAGGACCATACACAGAACACCCCCTTCACAGGATCTGAAGGCTCTGATACCAACTTGATACGAGTTACCGTGCGAGCACTTTTGATCGTGGAATTATCAAATGTGAGTTTGAGAAGAAAACAATAACGACACACAAAAAAATTCAATTGGTGAAGAAAAATATCTTCTCTAGATTATGAAGAATTAAAAGATTACAAAATCTCTTCCTTATAATCTCACTAGAATAAAGAACAATCTCTCTATTTTATCTAATCCCTAATCTCTCGATTAGAATCTCTCTTCTGTTAATCTCCTCTGATATTTAGAAACCCTAAACAATCCCTATTTATACGTCTAACAACATGTATGATAAAAATCGTAAATAACCAAGCCCAATAAAACTTGGAATATGCGTCAAAAAGAATCCAGATTCACCCAGGAAACACGATCCGGTCGACCGGCCAGAGAGAGGGTTTTTAGACCCTACAGCGTGCATGTTTTCGGTCAACCGCTATTGGTCAGTCGGTCGACCGATATGGCCTTGTCGATTGACTAGTGTTAACCATTCGGTCCACCGGCCAGAGCCTGTTCTTCCATTTCTTAGTTTCTTCTGTTTTTCCTACTTTTGACTCCTTTTTCCGCCTTCGACGACTCCGCCGACGCTTCTATTCTCAAGCTACCCTGAGAATCGTCTATCCTCATGCTCCCATGAGGATCGCTAAGCTCCCAAAGCAAGGAAAAAGATACACCCGTATCAACTCACATATATAAAAATTTTAGTATATATTGTTATATATGATGACTTTTTATTAATGTAATGTATGATTATTGTATTTTGCCCCCCTAACAAAACAATCTTTCCTCCGCCACTACCTCCAATCACCAAATTTGTTTCCTCCTCCTTGCTTAATCGGGATGTAGAGCAGGGAAGGGAAAATTATAAAAAGAGCATTTTCATGCAGGGGACCATCTTGCCCTTAAAACAGAGATCAATTGGACGGTTGAGATTTGAATTTACATAAATTCCCCTTCATATCCTTTCCTTTATTAGAACTCACGAGCATAATGAAATAACTTCCACTCCATTTTCATTAATAAAGTCTCAAATAATGCTCTTTTCTTACTTTCACCTAGCTCCACTTCTCTTCACTTCCATTTTTCTATCTTCACCGCCCTTCCCTTCCCCAAGTGAACTCTCAAACGCAATGTAACAGACAAAATTATGTATTATATCTCACATATTTTTACTTTTAACACTCTCATTACAGATTGAATAATGATAAGTACACTGTCTTTACAATATAAGACGAAGTGTGGACTCCATTAACAAGTCGTCAATCTTGAAAAAAATTAAAGAGAACCGACTCCATGCTTCTCTCTCTTGTATAGAAGTAGTATACAAATAGTAGTGTAGTTATCACTACACAAATAGTTTACCAAATCAAAGAAGGATAAAGTAAATTGGGGAGCAGCTAAATCAACACATGTATATCGTGAAGGACAGTTTTAGATTAAGAGATTCTCAATGGAAATGTGAAAACTATAGATCTTTAGGTCTGTAATTCCAAAAAGTTCTTATATTCTATTTAAAATCTATCATATGCTAGTACTCTTGCTAAATCTATGCGGGCGGTAATTTTAAGCTTATTTCTTATAGGCTTATCTAGTTACTCTTTTCATACTTCTGACTTTGTAATTTTTCATTATGCTAGTACTCTTTTTTCATACTTGCTTATCTAGTTGACTCAAAGCTATATAGTCCTCCCTGTGGTATCTTCATCTTTTGCTCGAGGCCAAAAGGCACAGGCAAAATGAGACCGGTCTGGACCCGGGCCCGACCCGAAACAATGCCGGTCGAGGCACCAAAACCGGGCCGGGCGGCCCAGGCCCGAACCCGGACCCGGCCGCAACGGTCACCAGAGGTGATATTTGCTAGAAAATGCCGGGTCGGGCCAACGGTACACTCTAGTGCCGTTGGGCACCAGCCCGGCTCGGCCCGATAAAAAATGATCGTTTGATCGGCTCGGCTTGGGCAGCCCGGTCAACAAACGTCAAAAAATTCATCGTTTTGGCCGGCCGGCCATAATGGTCAAAACGTGCGTTTTGACTGTTTTGCCCTTAAAAACGGTCAAAAAACGACTAGAATATTAGGGTTTTTTGTCATTTGCCTAGGGAGGTTGCCTCTATAAATAGATGGGGGTTTTTACTTCTTCTCCTCACACCAAAACTCATCTACTTCTCTCTAATACTCTCTTATACAATCTTATACTCTCTTATCATCTCTTATATTTTCTAATACTTCCATCAAATAGCTTCTGGATCTGATTATGAAGAGCAAAACCTATCTCCTACTGATCCAAAAATAAGTCCTCCTACAACAACTACTCCTCCTATCGGTGTTAATCCTGAATCTGGTGGCGACGAATCTGCACCAAGAGCTCCTAAAAAGTCGTTATCCGATGTGTGGAAATTTTTTTGAGAAGATAGACGTCACTAAGGATGAACACGATAGGATCATCACCCAGAAGGCTAAATGTGCGTTGTTTGGCCAGACTTTCCAAGCTCATCATAAGAGCGACACCAACCACCTCTAACGCCATATAGAAAAACACAACAATCTATAATTTCTCAATCCTCCTCTTCTGGTAGTCTCGGGAGTTGGAATTATGATGCTGCCCGAGCTAGAAAATACGTAATCAGGTTTATCGTTCTTAAAAACCTTCCTTTTAAATTAGTAAAAGATGATAAATTTAAAGATTTGTTTAGATATGGTTTTTATCCCGTATTTACAAAGTTTTCTCGTCAAACCTGTCAACGTGATATTTTAAAATATTATCAGC
>NC_033794.1:14205377-14247148 GCF_001876935.1 Asparagus officinalis | reverse complement strand
AACAAGGAAAATTAATTTCTTAGTTTAAAAATTTAAACTGTAAATTTTCTTTAACTTTAGAAATTTGGACATCTAGAGTGCAAACTAGTTATTTATGTATCACATCATACTGGATTGATGAAAATTAGAAAATATTTAAAAGAGTTGTTTCTTTTATTACAATTGAAGAGTTACATACTAGTATTAATATTACAAATTTAATAATTGAAGAACTTATAAAACTAGAAATTGCTCAAAGAATATTTTCTCTTTCACTAGATAATGCAAGTAATAACAATGTAGCTGTCACTACTGGATTTTCAACCTTTAGCGACGGACATATCCGTCGCTATAGGTCAATATTCCGTCGCTAAAAGTTTTAGCGACGGAAAAAAAAGTTTCCGTCGCTAAAACTTCGACGCTATAACAGGGGTGCCTAAAAACACTTTTAGCGACGGAATTTCTAGAAAAAGGTTAGATGTATCTGTCATATCAAAACAACTCTGTCATATTTTAAATTTAATTGTTCAAAGTATATTTTTAGAAATTAAACTCATGATAGAAAAAGGTTAGAACAATTATTAATATGCATAATGCTTCTGAAATAAGAATTAAAAGATAGAAACAATATTGTAAAAGAAAAAAATATAAGCCCAGACTAATTCCAAAAGATGTTGACCATAGGTGGAATTCCACCTATACAATGTTAAGTGTAGTAATAGAATATAAAAAAATTATAAATGATTTTATAAATTTTTATGCTTCTAGTTCTAGCTCTGGTAGTACTTATGGAATAACTGAATTATAAATGATTTTATAAATTTTTATGCTTCTAGTTCTAGCTCTGGTAGTACTTATGGAATAACTGAAGATGAATGGACTAGTTCTAGCTCTGGTAGTACTTATGGAATAACTGAAGATGAATGGATAATTATATGTAATTTAAATGATGCTACAATGTTATTATCTGGCTGTTATTATCCAACAATTACTTTAGCTACTTTACAAATTTTAAATATTCAATTTTTTTTTGCCAAATATCGTATGGATGATACCTTTGGAGATATAATTTTTTAAATGGAGAGAAAATTTAATAAGTATTTTAGGTCTATTCCTCATATTTTTGGTTTTGGGATTCTTATTGATCCATGTTTGAAGGATATTGGCATTCGAAGTTTGTTATAATCATTGTATGGTGGACAGATTATAGACTTAGATGATGAATCCACCCTTACTGCTACTTCTCATTATTTAGCTATTAAAAATTATTTTCAAACATTATATGATGAGAATGCAGCTAGGCATGGTGTAGCTGCACAACAGTCTACAGTTCCGGCGCCTTCGAGCACATGCCGAGGTAAAAGTGTAAGTTTTGATAGGTATGCAATGGTAGCTGAACTAACTCGTGGATCTGAACTTGGATCAGCATTAGAGGTTTCTGAAATAGATGAATATTTATCTGCTTCCTTAGTTAAATATCAAGGAAATGCTTTAGATATTTTTCAATGGTGGAGAGTATATTGATCAGTTTCATATCCTATACTTTTCACCATGGTTCGTGACTTACTAACAGTGCAAGTTTTGACGGTAGCTTCGGAATCCGCCTTCAGCACAATAGGACGTTTGATCGACGACCACAGGACATGTTTAGATCTGTATACTGTACAAGCGGTGATGTGCTTACAAAATTGGTAGAGGTACGAGAAACGAACGCAAGACATCGATCAGATAGCTATAATTGAAGATAAATTTGAAGAGTTAGGACTAGCAGATAGGTATAAAGATTAGATAATATTCATCAAATTATAATTTTTATTTCTTAGCTTTAAATTTATAATGAATTATTTCGAAAAAAGTTACAAATGATAGTGATATAGGTGAGTAGGTGCCAATTTAGTTGGGATGTACTCATCTATTGTGATGTGACGAATTCCGAAATAAATTTATACTTGTAAAGGATTTACTGATTATTAATAAAGAAGTTATTTTTATCATCTTTTATTTTTATAATTTTTTATACTTGTAATTTATGTTATTTTAAGTTATTAAAAAATTTATGTCATTTTCTGTAATTTTTATGTATATTTTATGATTTGTGAAGATTTTTAAAAAAATTAAAAAAAAAGAACATGGCCGACGGAGCCCGGCCCGCTCGGGCTCGGGCCCGGGTTTCGGTTTTGCCCAGCCCGGATGGACATCCCTAGCTCTCAGTAGGCAATCACTCTTCGAAAGGAAGGTTTTTGGAGTGTGGCTAAAATACCTATATCCCTCTAATGTAGCTGCATGTAGGAGCGGATGTATATAAAATCTTAGGGATGTTGTTGCACCCCTAAGACTATGCAAGTTGCATTCTAATATCTTGTGAAGCACCCTTAAAGAGCCTCTCAGATTGATTCTCGTGCGATCCGGGACAGTGCTCGGTCACAGAGGGCTCAGGGCAAGACCCGCCAACTTGATACAGAAGGTCACAGGGCCTTTAGTTCTGCTGGAGAGGCTTCAGGCGGAGATCCCGAAAATTACGAGGCAGCGTGCATTGCACGTGGTCAAATATCTTAATTATTTATTTTAAGTTTATTTATTACTATAACATGGTTATAAAAAAAGTTTATAATTATCATAATATATTTATTTTTTTTATATTTCCATGTGTAAAATCTTGTTAGATTTAACATTTTATCTTCCAGAAAATAGTGATGTTTAAATCCTTAAAATATTATTGATTTAAGATTAATTAGTAATTTAAATGTATAATTTCAAAATATTAATGATGTAAGGGACCGATATGAAAAAACTATTATTATTAATAAAGAAAATAAATTCTTGAATTCATCAAAGAAAATTATAGGTTTTATCCAATCATTAAGGATTTTGTTTAGTTATAAAAAAATCACTTCCACCTATTGTTTATCGGGCGACCAAGTGTTATATATATTCAAGAACTTTTTTCTAGAAGTTTCTAAGTTAGAATGTACAAATTCAATCAAGAAAGAAAACATAAATTATGTGATCAATTCCAAAATATAATAGTGTACTCTTTTTACATCTCAAAACTATTAATTTATATGTCAAAACGATTACTCCCTAGTTTCTAAAAATTATAAGTATAATTTGAGAACGATTTATACATATTATGCACCCATATTGATTGTATTTTAACAAATAATTCATATCCATACAATATTAAACAATATTCAAAAAATTATGTTAAGGAATTAGAAGAATACAGTTTCCACAACAATACTCATATCCGAGCTATGAGCTTCATAAACTTATAAGAAGATGAGTAATATAAAATAACAAATTAATTTACTTTATCCATTAATTTATTATAAATTATGAAAGACAAGGGGAATCAGAAGGATCACATATCCATCTTAAATAAAGATATAGTTTCTCTTAAAGATTTTTATAGCGAAAGATTTTCAGAGTTGATGTATAAGATAAATTTAAGGACAAATAATCCAAATCTATTCATTGAGTGATGGTCTTGCTATAGACTCTACTCTTATAAAATTGATATCACATGTACCTTAAGTTGTGCTTTAGGTTAAATGTTGATTTTGAAAACTCCCTCTCAACTATAGAGTGCATGTCGACATCCCCTCCCCCATTCCCCCCAACAAAAAAGCTATTTGAAACTGAGTAAATCTTCGTCAAGTTTTGGGTGTTTTGTAGGTGATCTATCTCAACGTAAAAAATTCGATTTAACCCCTGTGAACTTTTCTCACTTAAACCTATTCTCTCAAAACTAATATCATTGAGTCTTATCTATTATGTGACAAGTACTTGGCTTGGAAAGATCAAAATATTCTTCAACCATAAAAGAATTACCTTGGTATTTATCAGATAAAAGAAAAAGATGTGATATTGAGGGAAAAAGAATTGTAAATTGGTTGTTGTTCTTTTATTACCGGTTGATCTTTTTAACTAAAATGACTTTCTTCAAGAGGGTATTTTGTCCAAATCACATATTAAAGTAACTATATTCAGGGGGTCTATTGATAGAAGTGTAAAAGATTATAAGAGTTTTTATGAGACATGCTATAGTTGAGTGGTGTTTTCTAAAATAGCACCAAAATTGTGAGAGACTATCTATAACACCCCAATAATAAGGGAATTTATTAAATTGAATCAGTTGAGTGTGTTTTTTGAGAAAATCCCAATAGTTGAGACGAGTTTTAAAAAATTATTCTTTTAAATATGGCTTATTTATAATTTCTCCCTTAAAATTTTAATAATTTAATATTAGACCCTAAAATTATGAGCAATTTTAAATTTTTTAGGGAATAACATAGAATTATTGGATACTTAAAATCAAGGAACTAATATCTAAATAATTTTTACATGTTTGCTCTCATAGGCATTGTATTAAACATCAGTTTGCTCTCATAGACATCGATATATTGGGTTAAAGACTTTATCTTGATAAAATTTTATATTGTTTTCTTTTATTTGATGATTTTTTGATATATCGACCGCTATAAAAAATATGGATGATATATCCTTTTGAAGATATTAAAATAATCATGTCATTTTTAATTTGATTGTGGGCTCGGGTTTGAATCATGTTTGGGAAACAAAATCGAAACCCCCAAAACCCACAAAAGCTGCAATTCTTCTCCAAAATATTTGCATTCTCGGTTCTCCAAAATCTTAAACATACATCTCGATGCAAATTATAATGTTTAAAATTTATTAATATGTTAGACTACATATTATAATATTATGTTATGTATGAATATTATAACATATGACGCCTAATATTGTATACATATTCTCGATTTTTACAATCTGATATCATGGATTTTATATGTTCAATATTTATCTCATGTCCACCACCTTATAGTAGTCCTTCCAAAGTCTATTCTAAAGTTTTCTAAGAGAAGTATATAATTTCAAAAATTAATTCAAAATCTTGAGACTTATTCAAAATATGGTGCTTTTTTAAGCATTGCATTTTGAACCTACATTCCTCTAAGGTTTAATACATTTGATTTGATTATTGTATGCATAAAATTAGAAATCATATTTACTGCTCTATACTTAAAATGATACTATTTATGATAAGGTAAATTATTGTAGTATGAATAGTAAATTTACTCTGCATACTTAAAGAATGACCTAAAGAGTTACCGTTCATGCTACAGTAATTTACTTTACCATTTACTGTAGCATGAATAGTAAATATTTGGATCCTCCTTTATGTATAGAGGAGTAAATAAGCTAAGCATCTGACCTCATATTGTATGATAAATATTATTTATCAATGGGATTATATATAATTGTTTGTAGATAACAAAGGTTTCAATTTTTTATAGGCTTAACTAAACTTAAATAACTTATAGTTTACCAAAATTATACTTATGTACCCTAACTTATATCTTGCTACACTTAAATATCTTAATGTTTTCTAAAATTTTATGTTTGTACCTTTTATCCTGTTACCTAAACATAAAATTGCTCTTTGTAATTTTCCTATATGAGTGTCATGGTATAATTTTAGGACAATTCTATATTTTCTACTCTTTCCATATATGCTTTATTAATATACAATTATCTATTTATATATTATTATAATTACTAATAATTAATATGATGTAGAGTTTTACAATGATGTTGAAAGTTTTAGGGACCAAATTATACAAACTTGAAGTGACATATAATATAATTAATTAACAATGATAATTAATTTAGTTTAGTTAGTAATGAAATGTAATATAAAAAAATATGGGTAATATAGTCCTTGGAAAGTTTTTCAACAACTCTCTCTTTTAAAGGGAGTATGATATATATATGGGAAATATGATTCTAAGGAGCCACCTTAGATTGAATCTAAAGATGCAACTTCAATATTATATTATACACAATATTAACTTATGAGATAAAAAATATACATATTCTACCAAATATAATTTCAATTAATCCCTATATGTATTCATGTTTTGAAATTGTTGCATAATAGCTTCATTCGGAATATCACTAGATACATCTTTTTCTTTTTTTTTTAGCTGAAAAACAGGGACTAAGCCCTGCTCATATATTATAAAAGCACTAAGCAAACTTACAAGGTGGACATACGAGAGTATACCCAACAACAACAAAAAAAAAAGAGAGAGAGAGCCTTCACCAAACAACCAAAAGCCTACTAGAGTTTTACCAAAACATCAAAATCAACTACCCTAACTGCCCATCAGAGGCCTAGAAAAATGTACATCAAAAGTAAAGAGGCTAGAAAATTTAGATAAGTATCTTTACAACAAGAATTGATCTTGAGATCCAGAGGTGGTAGCAATCAAGTTACTTCTTTCTCTTACTGGAAGTTGTCTCCAACATCATCTTCAGCTCTCTTTTTAGCTATTTCGTCGAACTTGAGTTTGATGGCTGCTTTGTGGATTCTTCTTGCCATCCGATCTTCCTCCGCACCTGTCCATAGTAGGGTGTATCTCGCTATATTAGCTGCAAGCTTATTAGGGTTAGGCATAATATCTCTAAAAATAAGATGATTACGACAGTTCCATATCCACCAGCAGCAACAAGGAAGAAGCACTTTCCACACTTTCCTAATATCAAAAGAGATTCCTTGATAATCATTAAGGAGGATCAGGTCGTCAAAATGATGGTACCGAGAGACTGGGTTACTGTTAGGAAGGAGGGCGGCCCAAACTGATGAAGCAAAAGGGCATTTAATAAAAAGGTGGTCCATATCCTCAAGACATGAAGAACAAAATGGACATCGAGGGTCGCCATTCCATCCTTTAGAGACCAAGTTTGCCCTGGTGTTAAGCCTCTGCTTACTAGCAATCCAAAAGAAGACCTTAGTTTTAAGAGGGATCGGGGATATCCAGATGAAGTTGTATAGAGCAGATTTGATACCCCCAGAGGTCAGGGCAGAATAAAAAGATTTGACAGTGAAAATCCCAGAAGAATGTAGGGGCCACCACAAACTATCAGAAGCCAGGCTATCGTAGACAGAGAAGTTATCCAGAAGAGAATGAAGATTAAAAGTTTCCTGTCTATCTTCTGTCGTGATGCCTCTCCTGAGGGTGGCATGCCATTTCCAGTAACAGGGTTAGCACCATTCTTAGAATAGAGGGAGAAGACCACCTTGCTTACAAGAGTCTCTCTGTCGAAGATTTTCCAAATCCATTTAGATAGGAGAGCGATGTTGAAGGATTCAAGGTGAATAACACCCAGACCACCCTCCTTTTTCTGCCTGCAGACAGAACCCCATGAAACCAAATTCCTAACAGACGAGGATAGATGGTTGCCATTCCATAAGAAGTTTCTCCTTATCTTATCTACAGCTTTGATGAGCCACCTTGGTAGCTTGAAGAATGATGAGTAATATAGGGGAATGGTAGATAGAACAGAGTTAAGGAGGGTCAATCTACCACCCAAAGATAGAGTTTTACTTTTCCAAAGGGAGAGTTTTTTAGAGAAGGAATCTAAGAGAGGTTGACATTCTCGCTTGGTGAGTGAACCAGACTTGAGGGGGAGACCTAAATAGGAGAAAGGGAGGGACCCTAATGAACAATTAAGGAGATTGGCAAGCTGGGAGCCCTTGAAAGGGATTTTGCCGAGGTAGAACAGATTGGATTTTATATGATTGATTCTGAGCCCAGAAACATTAGCGAAGATAAGCAAGATGGTCTTTAAGGTGATCATATCCGAGGGAAGAGCTTTAGAAA
Source organism: Asparagus officinalis (assembly GCF_001876935.1). NCBI lineage: Eukaryota > Viridiplantae > Streptophyta > Magnoliopsida > Asparagales > Asparagaceae > Asparagus > Asparagus officinalis. The sequence goes on along the minus strand of NC_033794.1, from coordinate 14,239,481 downwards.
AAATAATGGTGTCGTCTGCAAATTGAAGAGATCTAATCTTATTCAGTTCTCCTCTGAGGTTAAGCTGAGATAGATCACCTGCAGCGATGTTATTGATAAGCATTCTGTTAAGAACATCCACAACCAGAAGAAAGAGCATTGGGGAAAGTGGATCTCCTCAGGTAATGTAAGATATTAAGTTTTCGTTCATCCATTTATCTGGCATTTGAATAAACATATGATTATTTATACTGCATAAATGAGTTTTCCATGAAAGTTGTTGTAATTGATAATATCAATACTAATTAAGTTATAGGCAAATATATCAATGAATATACATCTTGTTTTTCTCTTTGTATAAGAAGAAAACGAGAAAAAGAAAAAAAAAGGGGAAAACTCCCTTTGATATATGATGTGGATCCATTGATACTTTCTTATAAATTAATGGTTGATCTTTATATAGGATCACTCATTTAGGCTTGAGTCGTTGAGAGGTGGTGAGTCACCCATTGTATTTTACTGGCTTCACTTTGCAATGAATAATAAATAATTAAGCTAAAGATGCTTTTTCAATTTTTCATAAGGGGTTTTTGCTTTTAGACCCATTTGTTTACTCCCATTTATCTTTAAACCCAAGTACTATTATTTCTATCTTTAAGCCCAATTCACCTTTTGTATTTATCTTTAAACTCAATCTCCAAAATATAAAAACAAGTGGTGAAAATATAGTATTTTGAAGGTTGAGTTTAAAGATAAATACAAAAGGTGAATTGGACTTAAAGATACAAATAATAGTATTTGGATTTAAAGATAAATGGGAGTAAACAAATGGGTCTAAAAGCAAAAACCCCAAAGGGTGCTGTCAGTTGACTACTTGATACCGCCCTCTTGTATTCATTTGACACCACCCTCATGTAAAGAGATTAGTTGGATTGAAGGCAACATATTTTCTTTTCAATTTTATGATCTTTAAATGAGTGGTTGAGATATGACCATTTGACTATTAAGGATAAAAAATTTATTTTTGGTACCAATGATACTTATACTTCTTATAGAGGTTAATGAGTACCAAATTTCATGTATGTAGCTTACTCATGTTTGCCGTGTGGCGAACTTTACCGTAGATGCTCTTGCTAAGTTGGCGTTGTCTTATGATCATGCCAACTCGGTAATCACTCAAACAATCCTAGAGTCACTAGTGACTATTTTGGAGGTGAATAACTATGGATGTGTTATGTCTCGATTTGCTACTCTTTAATTTTCTTTCCGTTCTTGTCGTTTGTATTAGGAGAAAAAAGAATGATGTGGCTTAATCTCAACTAAATGTGAATTGAGGATCGTTTTTTCCATTATTATCCTGATATACTGTTAGGATAATTTAAACACAGAACCAGGAAATAGAGAGACAATCACAAACACAATATTTACATGGTTCGATCAAATTGATCTACGTCCACGGCAAGAGGGTGTATCACTATATTTCTTTCTCAACATACAACACTCATACAAAATATTGAGAGCTCACAGATTTCTCGTGTGGCTTTCACTCTCTGTCTCTCAAGCTCTGTTCGTTGATTATTTTGATATCAGAGAGGATAAGGGATTTATAGGCTTCATAAGACCACCAATCACGCCTCATGTTTGTTGACAAACAAAAGAAAAACAAAACCGGCCTCTTTATTTGACAAACAAAAGATTTCAACTCGTGATATCTTCTTCTAACCCCTCTACTTCTTCTGATGGATATTTGTCAAAAAACTGCGGCCATTCTTGTTTGTTTCTCATTTAGCACTCAATTTTTCAACCAAGCACTGTCATTGTCAACACGCTACCTACACTTTTGTGGCTTGATGTTTTTGACCAACAATCTCCACCTCGGTAAAGTTTTCCAAAAACTGAGCCGACACCATCCAATCCAAATGTCTCACTTGTTGCGTCCAGGACACCGTGAAACAATTCACGACAACGGACTCAATCCACAACAAGTCGAGACCCAAATAAGAATGCGAACACTCTCCAACCTGGATTGAATTCTCAAACATCCATAACTAGTGAGTTTTCACCCGTCTTGCAAACAATGCCCCAAAAGGGGCCACTTAACAAGTACGAATGCCTCCCAAATTCAAGCAGTGCTTGAACTTGAAGGATGGGATCGGTTTGGTCAACATGTCAGCTGGGTTGTCTGCAGTACCAATCTTCTTCATCGTGATGTTTCTTTCAGCAGTTGCCTCACGAATGAAATGATATCTGACATCAATATGCTTTGTCCTCTCATGATGTGCTGAGTTTTTGCTTAGATGTATTGCGCTCTGATTGTCGCAAAATACAACTGAACTAGCCTCCTGTAGAAGTCCAAGCTCCCTCACGAGATTTCTCAACCAAATGGCCTCTTTTACCGCTTCTGCTGCTGCCATGTATTCTACCTCTGTGGTAGACAAAGTAACTGTCGACTGTAGAGTCGATCTCCAACTAATAGCTGAGCCAGAAAGAGTAAAAAGATAACCAGTCAAAGATCTCCTTTTATCGAGATCACCTGCATAGTCAGAATCCATAAAACCTACAACCGAGGTTCCCAAAGTACTACTATCAAAAACTAAACCCAATTCTGAGGTACCCCTGAGATACCGTAGGATCCACTTTACTGTTTCCCAGTGTGTCTTTCCTGGTTGAGCTATGTATCTGCTTACTACACTAACTGCCTGGGCAATGTCTGGACGAGTGCAAATCATAGCATACATTATGCTACCCACTGCATTAGAGTATGGAACTCGGGACATCACCTTCTTCTCGTTCTCACTTGTAGGTGAATCTGAAGCCGAGAGCCTAAAGTGAGGAGCCAAAGGAGTCGTAACGGGTTTGGCCCTTTTCATCCCAAAGCGTTCAAGCACATTTTCAATATAACTCTTCTGTGAGAGATATAAAGTTCCAGCTTTCCTATCCCTCCTGATCTCCATACCTAAGATCTTCTTTGCTGCACCAAGATCTTTCATCTCAAACTCATCACTGAGTTGTTTCTTCAAAATAAGAATCTGCGACATGTTCTTAGCAGCAATAAGCATGTCATCGACATATAATAGAAGATAAATAAAAGAATCATCTCCTAGATGCATGTAGTACACACAACTATCATAAGTACTTCTTGAGTACCCATGACTAAGCATAAAATTATCAAACCTCTTGTACCACTGTCTGGGAGATTGCTTCAGGCCGTACAAAGATTTCTTCAATCTGCAAACTTGATCTTCTTTACCTTCTACAATGTATCCCTCTGGCTGAGACATATAGATAGTCTCCTCAAGTTCGCCATGCAAAAATGCAGTCTTCACATCAAGCTGCTCAAGCTCCAGATCAAATAGAGCAACTATGGCAAGCAATACACGGATGGAGGTATGCTTCACAACCGGAGAAAACACTTCATCATAGTCAGTTCCCTCCTTTTGTCTATAACCCTTAGCTACCAACCATGCTTTGAATCTAGCATCTTCAACCCCTGGGATCCCTTCTTTCTTTTGAAAATTCACTTGCATCCAATTGCCCTTTTACCCTTAGGTAATTTCACCAAATCCCAAGTCTGATTCTTGTAGAGTGACTCGAGTTCTTCTGTCATAGCCGTGGCCCAGCGTCCAGATTCTCCACATGAGACAGCTTCAGTAAAGTTTGATGGCTCTTGAATACTCATCTCTTCAGCTGTCGTGAGAGCATACGCCACTAATTCAGCATGTGCATATCTTTGAGGAGGTTTGATCTGTCTCCTCTCTCTGCCAGTGGCTATGGAATAAGGTTATTCCGTCTCAGCATCATCAGCATCTGAGCCTGAATCATGTTGCTCTTCTACAGCTATAGGAGCAAATTTTATAGACGACTTTTGAGACGTCTCTCCCTCGAGCTCCACTTGAAGCTCCACCTTATCCATGGTCTTCTCTACATTTCCTGTAGACTCAACAGAAACCTTCCCATGATCAAGCATATATCTTTCATTAAAAGTAACATCTCTACTAATAATGAATTTAGGAGAATCAGGTTCAAGACTCCACAAACGATAGCCTTTAACGCCATCAGCATAACCAATAAATATGCATTTCTTAGCTCTAGGCTCAAGCTTACCCTCTCTAACATGATAGTAAGCGGGACATCCAAATACCTTTAAATTTGAATAGTCATTTGGTTTACCTGACCATACCTCGTTTGGAGTCTTGTGTTCAATGGCGGTAGAAGGAGACCGGTTCACCAAGTAACAAGCTGTGTTAACAGCTTCAGCCCAGAAGTCTTTATCCAACCCAGAGTTTGAGAGCAGACACCTAGCTCTCTTCGTCAATGTTCTATTCATGCGTTCTGCCACCCCATTTTGCTGAGGAGTGTGCCTGACCGTGCGATGTCGTACGATCCCAGAATTTGAGCAGAACTGATTGAACTCACCACTGCAGAACTCTAAGCCATTATCTGTTCGGAGACGTTTAATCTTCTTTCCAGTTTGATTCTCAACAAGTACTTTCCACTTCTTGAAAGTTTCGAACACCTCGCTTTTGCGCCTGAGAAAGTAAACCCAAACTTTTCTGGAAAAATCATCATTAAATGTCAGAAAATAAAGAGCATCACCTTTGGATGGAACCTGAGCAGGTCCCCACAAATCTGAATGGATGTAGTCGAGAGTGCCCTTCGTCGTATGTGAGCCTGTCGAGAAGCTGACCCGAGTTTGCTTCCCAAACACACAATGCTCACAGAAAACCAGTGATGATGTATGATCACCACGAGTAAGCCACGTTTACTCAAAATAGTCATCCCCTTCTCACTCATGTGGCCTAAGCGCATGTGCCACAATTGAGTAGTGTCCCTATTAGCATCAGAGGACACACTTGCAGAGCCTGTCACCATACTACCTTGGAGAACATAAAGACTGTTCACCTTACTACCTTTCATTACAACCAATGAACCCTTAGTAACTCTAAGAGCTCCACCTTCGCCAGTGTAAGAACATCCAATAGAATCCAAAGAACTCAAAGAAATCAGATTTTTCTTTAAGTCCGGGATGTGTCTCACATCTGATAAAGTTCTCACTATCCCATCGTGACACCGGATGCGAACTGTACCAATGCCAACTGTCTTGCAAACTGTATTGTTGCCCATCAAAACTGATCCACCACTTATAGATCTGTAAGTAGTGAACCAATCTTTATTTGGACACATATGAAAAGACGCACCTGTATCCAAGATCCATTCTTTATCGGAACGGCCATCCAAGGGACATACTGTAAGAACCGTCTCAACAACAACGACAATATTAGCCTTTGCCGTATTAGCTGAATCTGAGGTTTCACCACGCTGGTTGTCTTTCTTCTTTAGAGCATAGCATTCTGACTTGTAATGCCCTTTCTTGTGACAGTAGAAACACTCCACATTTTTCTTGTTTGGGGCTGACCTGGACTTTGAGCGATTTCTGGATTGCCCTTTATCACCTTCTCTGGCCTTCGATCTACCTCTGGCTAGCAGACCATCAGCCTGCCCATCGGTACCTCTCCCATTCAACTTTGTTCTCAACTCAGCAGAGTTCAAAGAGGCCTTTACATCCTCAAGACTTATGGATTCTCTTCCATACAACATAGAGTTAACAAAGTTTTCATAAGAGTTAGGCAATGAACATAACACAATGAGAGGCTGGTCTTCATCATCAAGCTTTAGATCCAGGTTTTTCATATCCATGACAATTTTATTAAATTCATCAAGGTGTTCTTGAATGGGTGTACCTTCCTTCATCTTCAATGTGTATAGCCGTTGCTTCAGGTATAATCTCGTAGTAAGAGATTTCTTCAAGTAGAGACTTTCGAGCTTTGACCACAACCCCACCGCCGTTTCCTCATCGGCAACTTCACGAAGCACATTGTCGGATAGTGATAATTGCAAGGCGCTGTGAGCCTTTTCGTCCATCTCTTCGATCTCGGCACTAGTCATATCTTCTGGGTATTTTTCGTCCATCTCTTCGATCTCGGCACTAGTCATATCTTCTGGGTATTTCCCGTCGATAGCTTTAACCATACCTTCACGTCGCAACAAAGCCTTCATCTTTATCCTCCATAGGCCGAAATTGTTCTGGCCATCAAAGATCGACACCGAGAACTTTACAGAAGCCATTGTAGAGGATTGAAAGCTGCCCTGGAACCGAGAAGCTCTGATACTAGTTTGTTAGGATAATTTAAACACAGAACCAGGAAATAGAGAGACAATCACAAACACAATATTTACGTGGTTCGATCAAATTGATCTACGTCCACGGCAAGAGGGTGTATCACTATATTTCTTTCTCAACATACAACACTCATACAAAATATTGAGAGCTCACAGATTTCTCGTGTGGCTTTCACTCTCTGTCTCTCAAGCTCTGTTCGTTGATTATTTTGATATCAGAGAGGATAAGGGATTTATAGGCTTCATAAGACCACCAATCACGCCTCATGTTTGTTGACAAACAAAAGAAAAACAAAACCGGCCTCTTTATTTGACAAACAAAAGATTTCAACTCGTGATATCTTCTTCTAACCCCTCTACTTCTTCTGATGGATATTTGTCAAAAGACTGCGGCCATTCTTGTTTGTTTCTCATTTAGCACTCAATTTTTCAACCAAGCACTGTCATTGTCAACATGCTACCTACACTTTTGTGGCTTGATGTTTTTGACCAACATGCTACCTACACTTTTGTGGCTTGATGTTTTTGACCAACATATACGTAGGCTAGAACCCCCGACTAGCACACACATTGTTCGTTTAGAAAAACAAAATTATTACTGAAATAAAAAATGTAACAGTATCATTTTATTTTAATTAATAGAAATTTTTAGCTAAAATTGATACCCACTTTCCACTTTCATGATGACTTCACCACTTTTTCAGAGGGAAGTAAAATAGGCATTAAAATTTGCGTCTCTCTTTCTTGTGTTGTACTTTCGACTCTTGCGATAAAATATTGAAGTGTTGAAAGTGGATTACTTTTTTATATCTTCATTTTTTTACTTCCATGCAAAGAAACATAGCAAAGAAAAGAAGTATCTAATTATATCTTGACATGACCCTATTAGTATGTATTTCATTCTCATCTTACACTGGAAAAACATCAAAAAATGAGTGCAATTGATTTACAGTCTCTTTCATTTTCACTTTTAGTTTATCAACACTCCCTTAGGCATACATATAAATCAGATCAAAAGATGGATATACTGTGTACATGTCATATACACATTTCTGGGGTGCACAATTCCATGAATGTATTTCCCTGCAATTCACCTCCTCTTAGGCAACTGAAATGTCTTCTTCAAGAACCAGCTAGCAACCTCATCATTCCTATGGCACAGCACCCTGAGCACAGTATTCGGATCTGACCGGTTCCACCGTCCGGTGGTCGGCGGCATCAGCACTCTCACTCCCAAAACGATCGCCCCCATCCCACCTCGGCTCACACGCTGCCGTTGTGAAATCCTCGACCAACTATCAGTTGCCATCCCATCAGCGTCACCACCCCCCTCACACCTCCGCCTCCCTCGTCCACCACCTCTCCGCCACCAGCCCTCTTCCCGATGCACAGAACACCCTCTTCAAGCTATCCAAATCATCGATAATCATATCGTAGTCAGCCCTCCGATACGCCCGAGTACTCCCTCCGGCTAATAGAACCATTAAAAATGCGTCGAATGCCGCTTTCATCACCTCCTGGACTGCCAGTGGCTGAGCGCAGTCGGTCAGGACGGTGACGAGGAGGGAGAGGTTCTGCTTCAGTGTGCGGAGGCCAGGGCCAATACGGGCCTCAGCAACGCCATATGCGTAGAGGCCTTCATAGAAGTAGCGGGCAGAGTCGATGAAAATGAGGCGGTAGGCTGCGACGCGGGAGACATGGAGATGGCGGACTGGATGGAGGAGTGGGAGATGTCGAAGTGAGAGGGACGAGGACGTGTGGCGGTGGCGGTGGTACGGGTGGAGGAGAGGATTTGTCGACAGAGTGGAGGAGGGAAGGAGTAGTGGAGGGTGTTGAGGCGGACATAGAGGCGCTGGGTGCCGCGGCTGGCGAAGGAGGGGCTGTGGTGCGGTCGACGGGTGCAGAGCGAAGGTAGGTGGCAGTGGGCGGAGCGCAGGCGCAGAGGCAAGCTTGTGCCAGAGCTTGATGAAGGTGGGGTCTTGGTTGCAGCGGGTAAGTGGGGGGAGGGTGGGTATGTAGCTCTGCTTGCTCCCTGCACTCACATTAAAGATACAAGTTTATTCTTAACATATGGGACTTAAGTATCAGATGATACTAAATTTGAACAGATACGTTGATTATAAAATGATTTTAGATCAAAGAGTAGAATTTCTCTATCCGATTAGTTACAGTCAATATATTTTGGGGACTATTTGATTTGGGGAAAGAAATGGCAAAAGACAGAAGTGGGTTCCAAAGTATTGTTCATAGTAATGTTTGCTGATGAATAAGGGTGAAATTTGACCCAATAATTATCAAATAATTCATTAACTATTTGTCTAAATATTTTCTCAAACTTCATTATATGGTTGCTCAAGCAAAAGCAAATATGTCTTCGTATTTGTTTACTGAATAAATCAACTATGATAATTGACTTATTAAATCAAACTATGAATGCCCCACCTCGTCCTAGCTACACAAAGAAATTGAGAGGAAGACAAAATAAGATTTTGTTAAAACAAGCATGAAAAATTCCAAAAAGGAGAAAAAAACTACTTACGGATCTGAAAATGGATTTAAATTAAAATGGTAATTTACCTACATGATTAATGTTAATATTGCATGTTTTTAGACTCTTTACTTACCGCATGATGAGACAAAGGAGGTGTAATCCTGGAAAAGGTTTTCCAGTCCATCAACAAGATCCTGAACCAATTCCTCCCTCACCGATGAAGGGATATCAATAAATTCATCAACTGTTACCTTCACAACCATCATCAGATCCACAGCAGACTGTGCATAGGGCTCTGATTTAGACTTCGGATTCCAACTCTGTTGTTATTGCAGACCAACCAGTTCATCCTCATGAACAAAACTTTGCATATGTAGTAAACAAAACATACAACTTAAAATGCTGGATACCAACTCACCTCAGTTTCTTTCGCTCTTAAGAAACACTCCCTCCCGATCCTTAGCCTCTCGTTGATCCAATTCTTCATCAGGTTCTTTACAACAGAATCAACTTCATAGGGAATCATCTCTGTAACAACCCCCTTTCCTCCATCATCACACTCTGATGAGTCCTCAACAACCATTTGGATCAATATCTTCTCGAGTTTTCCAGCAGTTTGCAAGACCCGAATCGATTCATTTGTCAGGGTCGTGATTCTTGCCATGTACTGCTTTAGCACAATACCGAAGCAGCTGTGGATGGTGGCCACTGCAACTGCAGATGGGACAGGATGCCATTGCTTCAGGAGGGGGCTGAAGTTCTCTTTCTCGTAGATGGCTAGGGCTTTGATCTCCTTGGTGAGTTGCAGTAGTACTTCATTTGGATACTCTTCTATTTCCATAACCGTGCTGTCTATTTGCCAATGACCATTTTCAAATATCTGCATGTATCGAGACTGCATGAGTTTCTGCCTTGATGTTGATTGTATTATAGTTCATTATGAGACGAGGAAGGCAGATATTAATTATGGGAGTGGCTTTAGTCCTAGGACATAAATATGCTAGTTATGCCCATGCATATAACTAAACACTATGACATCAATTTAGATTACTCATTCCATTCATTTTGATCTTCATGCCTTGAATGATGTATAAACAAAAAGCTAGGCATAAAGAGTACTCATTATTTGTGCACCATGTGATTGCAAACTAACTGTTTTCTGTCAATGCAACTGAAAGTAATACATGAAAATGAGTCAAAAAGTTGAAACATCAAAAATTTTCAGTTATAGATGTTTTAAGATATGTAGATCTTGATGAACGGAATGGATCATTCCTTGAAATAGCTCCATTAATGCATGAAGAGGTCTAGTATTATCAGAAACCGTTCATTTTCACAACCACTTGATACATGAGCAACATATACCCACTATACATGTTTTTTTATTTATATACCTTTTAAGGTATGTAGATCAAATGAACTGTTATAATTGATGTCTTATCATGTAGTTCCATAAGTGGTAACTTAAACCACTCCCATTAATTAAAACCATTAGGGAGAAAAGGACTATTGAAGCTGACCAAATAGAACTTGGCAACAGTTCATATAATAGGTGACTGTCCAGGATTAACTAACCTTAGCGAAAGCACTCTTCAGAGAAGACCTTATGTACATATCCACTCGACTCTCCAACAAATTCATCGTTATCCCACCATCCCGATCCATCAGCAACCCCCCTCGCATACTAGGGACATCTTCACTAATTTTTGCTATCGACAACGCCAAACTCAGCACATTCTCCATGGTCCCAATCAGCCCCTTCTCAAACCCCTCATGGTAGTTCATCAACTTCTTCTCTGCCCATCCCTGCATCGAACTCAAAGTTGCTGAAAGTATCTTCAGATAACCAGGCTCCCTGTCAGCTTTTTTTATATCGCTGGCCACCTCTGTTAGCATTGCCAGTACTGCACACATCAAGTCTGGCTCAATTTGACCTGTGATCACATACTGCTCAAAAAGGGCCCAAGTGAAACATACATCATGGATCATTTTATTAATACCCAATACCACCCAAGTCTTCTTCATTAGCTCTATTAATTCATCCAATTCATCCAAGACGACAGTCTCATCGCGTAAATCAAAGATTGAATGTATTAGAGAGAGATAGAGGTAGACATTGAGTGGATATCCATCGGCCCAGTGACAAACATCGCTGGTAGGGAAATTGTTAGGGCTTCTCCATGCCAATGTGAGGACAGAACTGCAGAGGGTGCACATTGCTTCAGAGTTCTTGCTCGTGTCGATGGGTTTGAGCTCGCTCATTTGGACGACTTCGCGAAGGCGGAAAGCGGCGGAGTTTGGGTGGTCGAGGGGGGTTGATGGGTGTAAGCTGAGGCCTGTTTCTAAGACCTTGAGTTGTCGGCGTTGCCAATGGTGGTACTCGTTGGTGTCAGTGAATTCGGATGGTTTTAGCTGGCGGAGGAGCTCTAGAGGGAGAACGATAGTTTCTGCTCTTCTGCCCGTCTGCGACAGGGATTGAAAGAGAATGTTATCAACATATACTTGAACTTAAGTAGTTACATGATAACTTTTACATGTAAATTTATGGACTTACACACTCTACTCAGAAAACATTGCACGGAGAGAATTAAGCGTGTGGCTCGTATAGTTGCAAGTAGAGATGTAAAGTGATAAGATCATGATAAGATGACAACATTTTTGTATGAACATGTGCCTGTGTAGGATGGAGCACATCAATGGCAAATATATTCCTCTAAAAACATAATGTGTATATATGTAGACATTGCAAATTCGTGAAAATGCATGCGCACACTTTTCTAAAATTCGAAAAGTAGGATAAGAAAGTATTCTCCACATTTTTTAATCCATTGTACAGAGACGAAGACTCGTCAAATTAAATAGAACTTAATGTGTCTCTTTTTTTTTAATAACGAAACATACCTTAAGTTTACCAATTTAATATACAACTTACTGTTTCTTGTCATCAGGGTTGCATGGATATGCGTAGTACGGGTATTAGTAGGGGTATGGGTATTGTATGTGTGTGTATTAAAGGGATTTGGATCCTCTCCACTACAAAAAAGTAGTGGAGAGACCACAAATTTTAATCTCAAGCGTTGATTATTTAGTAGACGGTTATGATACAATCTAAATCTATCACTTACCATACCCCCGTGTATTTGTACTCATTCCTAATTTGCTCTAAAAGAAAAAATCATAACCATCAACTAGATAATCAATGGCTGTGATTATGTAGTGGTCCCTCCACTATTTTTTTTGTAGTGGAGAGGATCCGAATCCGTATTAAAGTTAATAATGGGAACGGGACACAAGAATTTTGTAAAATGCAGGGTAGAAAGACACGGCTCTATGCCTCTATGTGTGTATTGAAGTTAATAATTTACATGATATCATCATTGTTTTTCAATTCATTATTACCAATGTTTCCCAATCACTTTCCAATGAAACACAGAGGACATTTGCCTCGATATTACACAAATGCTTTTTTTTTCGTTCAACACGTCTGTTTAATATGGTAAATGACGTTGCAAGATAGGTTTATGGTGCTTTATCATCAAACGTTCTACTTTGGTAGCAATAGTTTGTACAATAATCCATGGGAAATAACATTGTAGGTTTGTTTTTTGTAAAAGTCTAAATTGCACTTAAATGCCCTAAAGTTTAACTAACCTTGCACACAAGTGACCCCTCTTTTAAATCCGAGCAAAAAATGCCTCAAAGTATTTAATTATTATAGATAAATACGCCATCGTTAAAAAAAATGGCGTTGACTTTTCTCTCCATATCCAATAATATCACATAACAAATGGTACTAAAATAAAATTTTTAAAAACTTTAGGATATTTAAGTGAGGCCATTTATAAAAATGAGGATATTTATATATAAGATTGGGTAGACGTGTAACATTTTGAAACTTTGAGATACTTTGGGGGCATTTAAGTACACGGCACTGAAATAGGGGGCATTAAAAAACTTTGGGATACTTTGGGGCATTTAAGTACACGGCACTGAAATGGGGGTATTAAAGTACAACGTTGGTGAAACTATACCGCATTTAAGTGCAATTTAACCTAAAAACAAATTTCATCTTTTTGAATCCAAAACCCATCAACATCCAGAAAGTTTAATTCTTTTACCTGGCCAACGAGAGCCCTCATAAGAGCCCTCCTCAACCTAGTGTCCCCTACCTCGCCACCCGCCATCTGCTAGCTCATAATCTCCGCCGACGTCATCCCCTTCATCGCCGTCCGCGTCTTCCCCTTCTTCGGCGACCTGAGGTCCCAGCGCCCTCACATCATCCTCGTCGGAGGCGGCCGCCTTCCTCGCCCCCCCAGCCCCAAACCCCTCTTCACCCCTGCTGCACCACTCCGCATGATTGCCCCTCCCTTCCCTCCGGCTCCGCGGCCTCCGCCGTCATCGGAGTAGACGTGTCGAGCCCGGCCGCCGAGCCCGGCGGCCGAAGGCACGGCAGAGGCGAAAAGAGACCTCGTACACGCGGTCTCGCGAGCTCTATCGACGCGAGGGGGTCGATTGGGCCGAGGGACTGAGGCGGCGAATGGTGTGCAGGGACAGTCCGTGAGGGTGCCGGGCGCCGGCCCATCCTCGAGAGAATCCGGAGGCGGCAGCGCCGCTGGCGGTGCCCGCGGAGGATTGAGAGGAGAGATAAGGGAGAGAGGAGGAATGCAATGGAGACCTTGGGGGATTTGAGAGGGCTGATGGGGGAAATTTGAGGGGATTGAGAGAGGATGCTCTTTATTTTGGGGAGGGAGTTTTGTAGAGTATACTCGCGCGAATGGTCGTGGTAGATTTTTTGAAATAATATAGCCTATTTCTGTAATATAGTCACTTATTTTTGATCTAGTCCCACATCTTAACGTAATTGTTATACTAAGTATCAATCTTGAGGGGTGTTACGACGGAGCGAATACGGCTCGGGATATGACACCTTAGCCATGATCCATATCCCGCTTATCTCCATCTCGGATACGGATACGGATACGAATATACGTCGGTAAAAAAATTGCATATCCATGATCCGCGCAAAATCGGATACGGTTACGGATATATTAGTGCGGATATATAAACGGATATGACATGGCGAGATAATCGAACGGATATGATGAAACTAGAATCGTATTCAGAAAAATATAGTCATGTAGATAAAAAAGAGTTCGTTAAATAATGTTCAATTATGATTGAAACGCTAAGATTAAGACATCTTGATCATCAAAATTAACAATAGCGAATCACATAATCTAAGAATCGAAAACTATCTAAGATGCTATTAACAATATGATATTAACGGATATTTTCGGAATACCGGCGATACAGATATTTCACTACAAACACATAATCCGCAACCATACTCCTATCGTAATAGTTCTGGAGTAGAGCATAATTCGCATCCTCTTTATAAGGATTACGGTTAGCACGATTTTCCTCGATACAGGATAACGGTTTGCCACCTAATCAAATCTAAAAATTAGCAGCTTAAGTCCCTAAATATCCCTATAGACCTTTGCAAATTGTCCTTTAAGTTTAAATGAAATATTCTCGTCAACCTTCGAGGCGCGTTCAAGTCAAATGATAATTTTACCTTTCTATTATGTTTTCCAACCCATTTTTCAATGGGTTTAAACTCAATACCTTACCCACTTTAAATAAAAAAATCTAAATCAACTTGAGTTCTTCTTCTCTAACTTAAAAAAAAAGCGCCATAAATTAAGGTTGAGCTTCACAAAGGCTTCAAACAACAGGGAGAGTGGTTTGGTAATTACAAATGTTGGGTTAGGAGTTAACCCAAACATGGTTAGGTTTTTTAGCTAAAATACTAGTGGAATGAACATTTTGCAAGCTCTTATATAATTTGAGCGAATAAAATGCTAATCCGTCCCCCACATAATTGAAATTGTTATAAGGTCATTCAATTTGTATCCGTTAACCCAATCATTGAAATTAGTGCTTGGAGGACCTAACATCAATTCCAATGATGTAAGGGATCAAAATATTAGGGTTCTGTTTGGCAAAACTAGCTGAAAGCTGCGAGATTATAGCTAAAAGCTGTTAAGCTAGCTGAAAGCTGTGAAATTGTAGCTGAAAGCTGATAGCTGTATAGCTAGCTGATTGACTAGAGCTGTTTGGCAAAAGTAGCTATACAATTAGCTTAAATTTGTTAAATGACTAAAAAGGACATGTAATATTATTGATATAAAATTAGAATTATTAGGGGCAAAAACGGAAGAAAAAAATTAGCAGCTCCTTCCCAAAGACAAACGCTACTTGAGGTAGCTTTTCAAAAGCTACTTACAAAAGACACAATCTCCAAAATAATCTCCTCTTATTTTTTGTCACCAAACAACTCTACTAGTTTATTGACCAAGTCAATAAGACACAATCTCTTAGATAAGATACAATCTCTTGTTGCCAAACAGTGCCTAGAGATTTCGTAGAAAAACTTTTGAATTTTTTCCCCTTATATATACCCTCCAAATATTACGCTTTAAGGGACTCGGTGAAAATGGCCCCCATTCCCTTTTTATAGATAGCTGTGAACATGGTTGTAATTTTTATAATTAATATAAAACTTAGATTTTTTTTTTTTTTTCCAAAAGAGTGTCTCATTATAGTTTGGAAGCAAAAGACCTACTTTTATTTGAAACTTAACCTTAAAAATATCTATAATCTAAAGGGTACATATTGGAAAAAAGGGTTAATGTCACATAACACCCTTAAACTTTGTGGGGTTTTCATGTACTCTTGAATTTTATTTAGCTCACATAATATCCTGAACTTTAGGGTATCCCACAAAAACTCCTCCGACCTTTAACATTTCTCACCAAACTCCCATACATGTAATTTGCCAAAAAAAAACTCTAGGAGAAAAAAAATTCTCAAATTCTAGCATATGTTAGCAACTTATATGCTTTCCTAAATTCTAGATTTTTCTCTACAGAAAATTGTAGTTATTTTGTAAATTTAATATAGGAGAGTCTAATGAGAGAAGTTCAACGTTAACTGGGATTTTATGAGACGTCACATAATTTAGGGGGGTTAAGTGGGATAAGTAAAGTTTAGAGGGTTATATGAAAGCCCCCAGAGTTTGGGGGAATACGTGAAATTAAATTCAAACTGCAAAATGTCATTCTCTCCCTCAAAGCCTCAATCATCCCAAACAATTTTCACAAAGCTGGGCGAAATCAAATTGCCTTACAGACTCTGTCAAAAAGCACAATATTACATCAATTCTAGGGTGATAATTGTCACGACCCCAACTTTTAAACTAGAAGGAATATTGGGGTTGGACTAAACCTGTGAAAATATCCTTCAAAAATCTACATTCATTGAAAGACCACCAAAATAATCTCACAATTAAATTAAAACCAACAACAAATATTATCTATAATCCAAATATCAATATTAATCCAATTAACTTGAGATAAATAAATATTTCCCAACTTGAAAACTCAACCTAAAAGGAAGAATCTTATCATTACAAAACTCCCAATAACAATTAAACATCAAATACTAATTTAACATCCACCTATAAGAAATTTAGCAATCCGCAAATTTATTCATTGCTCTCTTCTAAGAATTTAGAAACCGCCAACTCCATCTAATCTCGAGTCTCTGAAAAGAATGAATAACACAATGAGTTCACAACTCAATAAGTGGATAAATTTATACATTAAATAATAATTTTGCAAAAACTCAAATAATGAGAAGGAAAATATTAAAATAATAAGAAATCATCAATGAACACTAATTGTTGATGTTAAGTAATCAAACAGTCAAATATATGGTGGGAGTGAGATTGATTAGGGGCCGCTCGCTTCTCCGAATATCTAGTTTTGAGTTGAGTTGAGTAGCTTCAGCCTGCACAAGTAGAAACTCGTGAGAGAACGGGGCTTAGTTCCCCGTGGTTCCTCTGTCAGTCAAGTCAGTTGATGAACTTGAGTGGGAAAATAAAGAACTGTGTGAGTTCTTAAGTGTAGTCCAATATACTTCTCAGATATTACTTGGAAAAATAGTCTGAAAAAAATCCCCTCGAAAATTGCCCTCTTCATGTTGAGAATAATACCTCTATTTATAGTAGTGCTGAAAAGGTAGAACGGTCACTTCGGTCGAGCACATGATGGCGGCAAATAAGTATGGTTTGACAATTGCGTCAGCACCTACTTTACAGGTTTCGGTGGTGAGTGGAGGAGAGATCACCTCAGCATGTAATATGAAGTGATTGGGGGCATGGCGGTGCCGACGTGGCCCGATGTATCATGAAGACTATCAGGACTAGAGGTATGATAACGTTTGCCAAACATTTAATGTAACACCGACGTGCTGTCAGCAGGAGAGGCTTGATGTTGAAGTCGTCCTTTAACTTGATCGAGAAGCAATGCCCTTCGAGTCAACCCCCGCGAGGCGTCGAATAACTGGTTGAGTAGGCTCGTACGTAGCGAGTCGTCTTTGACAAGAGGGCTAACAAGTTCCGACATTTGAGTCGATCTAAGGAGATGTCGACTCGGCGGGTCGACTAAGTCGAGATTCTTGGTTGCCCTGACTGTCAATTTGATTTGAGCGGTGCATGTAAGGGGACACATGTCCATTACTGGCAAAAGGCCGTACTTTAGGACTGAAAACACCATAACACTAATATTTCATGAAAATATTCGAAAGCTTAATAATCATGAAATGAAAATAAGCATGTCACGTCTCAATGCAGTCAACACTTAATGTCCTAGTTGACATGGTATCCCCACTTTTATTAATCCCATGGTACTAGGGTATAGAGACTCAAAACTTAGGTTTAGTCGCTAAAATAACCTCATAGAGGCACATGAACCCTGTTTAGATGGCTTACTTATCCCCGACATATACCAATATATTGACTTGAGATGCATATGCTTTGAGAGCAATGAACAAAGTTCGTATAATCAAATATTTTATAAAGTAATTCCAAAGGTCAAATACTAGTAAAACCAACTATATATGCATCTCAACCTACTACTCTAAGAAAAGACATAATTGTCAACAAAGAACATAAAAAAAGCTTATATCAAATGTCCATGTGCATCAGATCCAAACAACACAATAGGAGAGTAAGTCCAAAGGATATATAATCCATCAGAAAAACATACATATATACTTACTATCATTTCTTAGGAAAAATACACAATTCCCAGTGCATAAATTCATAAGTTATCTTAACCCGAAAGACAAACAAAAAAATGTTCACAATGCCTCCTCGAAATCACTTGGAGTCCCTAAAAATACATACATACAACCATCAATACAAACCTCCTACTAAACAATTTATTCATTAAACATACTAAGCTTATTCAACATATTGTTGCGCGCCGTGCGGAAGCGTGCTCGACAACCAAACGAGTCGTGCGATGAGAGAAGAAAACCAAAACCAAACACGAGTGCAATTTACCAAAATATAGCACAAATCAAACCAAACATAAAGATATACATAGTTCAGTAATTGCCTACGTTCACGGGAAGAGGATGAGGAGATTTTACTATATTGAGGAGAAATACAACGGGTTACGACTCACACAATCTCATAAATATAATTCTAACCAAAGATCTCAACTCCCTCATAATATCTCCCTCATAAAGTATTCAAAACAATCCAAAATCTCTCATTCTAAAACCCTAAAAACTGTATTTGTATTTATACCAAACACCAATCCAAAACCAACTGGGAAAAACGAACTAGCCCAATTACTCGCTTCGCAGTCGACCGGGCACAAGCCTGCGGTCGACCGGCCAGAAACCCAAAATTTACCCTGTAAACAACACACTTTTGGTCAACCGCACGAGCGTGGCCGGTCGACCGACCCGAACAGGGTTACGGACCCTGTATTATGCACAGAATCAGTCGACAGGCCTATGTCGTTCGGTCGACCGACCCGCAACCAAACTATAGCTGCTTCTTCTTATTTTTTTATCTGCTTTGCCATTCACTTCAATTCTCCACCTCAGCAAAATTTTCCCAAAACTGAGCCGACACCAACATGAGCACCAATGCGTCGTCTCACCAAATTCGGCTACACCAATATGGTTGCCTACGTACCCCCTCTCCCAAGGGATCAAGCTGCATGTAGTTCATCCAAATAGCCGTAAACGGCCTCAATAATCACGAATTTGCAATAATTTTCTACAATAATCGAACTTGTTGCTCGGAACCACCTTTGTGAGCATATCTGCTGGATTGTCTTTTGTGTGGACCTTCATGAGCTCCACATCCCCATCTTCAAGAACATGTCGAACGAAGTGATAACAAACATCAATGTGCTTCATCCTTGCATAAAAAATCTGATTCTTCGCAAAATAAATAGTACTCATGCTATCACAATAAATGGTGACGGGTCGCTGCAAAACACCAAGATCTTCCAAAAGTCCTTAAAGCCAAATAGCCTCCTTTACAGCCTCCATAATTGCCATATACTCTGTCTCCATCGTCGACAAAGCCACTGTAGACTACAAGATGCATCTCTAACACACTAACGCATGGGTCAAAGTGAACACATATCCCGTCGTAGACCGACGCTTATCCAAAACTCTAGCATAGTCGGAATCTACGTATCCAATACATAGCTGCCCACCACTAGTATCCCGCTCAAACACCAAACTAACGTTGAGCGTATCTCGAATGTACCTCAAAATCCATCTTACAACATCCCAATGATCCGGACCTGAGTCATGCATATACCTCGAAACCATGCTCACTGCCTGTGACAAATCTGGTCTCATACAAACCATGACATACATCAAACTTCTAACTGCGCTCGCATATGGAGTCTTCGACATCAACTCTCTATCTTTAACTATTTTCGGTGAAAGATCGGCTAAAAGCTTTAAATAGGCTCCTAAAGGTACACTAACTGGCTTCGTCTCCATACTCACATTAAACTGCTGTAAAACCTTCTTCAAATAAGCCACTTGTGTCAAACAAATTTGGCCCCTATCTCTGTCTCTATTGATCTCCATCCCTAAAATGTGTTTTGCTTCACCCAAATCCATCATCTCAAACCCGTTCGAAAGCTGAATCTTTAATCTATCTATAGCAGAGCTGGAAGTAGAAGCAACCAATATGTCATCGATATAAAGTAATAAGTAAATGTACGCACCTCCATGCAACTTGTGATAATACACGCAAGGATCAAACTGGCTCCTAATATATGAATGGCTAAGCATAAACCCATCAAATCGCTTATACCACTGTCGAGGAGATTTCTTCAACCCGTATAACGATTTTTTCAACCTACAAACCAATTTCTCCTTCCTTGCAGCTCAGAACCCCCAATGGCTGAGTCATATAGATTTCCTCATCAAGATCACCATAAAAAAATATTATTTTCATATCCAACTAATCTAATGGTAAACTATACTGTGCTACCAATGTTAGCAAAATTCGAATCGAAGAGTGCTTTACTACCGGAGAGAAGACCTCATTGTAGCCAATACCTTCCTCCTGTGCATAGCCATTCGCTACCAACCTAGCTTTGAACCTCACGGGAGTGACCTCAATGCCCTCCTTCTTCGTATACATCCACTTGCTACCAATAGCCTTCCGCCCCTTTTGAAACTCGACAAGCTTCCATGTGTCGTTCATGTGAAGAGACTTTATCTCCTTCTGCATAGCCACCTGCCACAAATCAGCCTCCGAACTCTACTCGGTCTCTCTGAATATAGTAGGAACTATCTCATTGACACTCTCCAACGGAAGTGCATATGCAACGACTGTGTCTGTATACCTCGCTGGCATCGTATGTCTCTCATCGGCCTCCGAACTGCAATAGAATCCTGAACCTGAGCCATCGGTCCCTGATCCTGCTCAACTATACATGTATCATCCAAATTATTATCATGCTCGCATGGCGTCACCTCAGTCGGCACTCTAATGGATACGGCCCCATCTGGACTATGTGTAGCTGCATCAATCTCCACCATCTGTGATATCTCCTCTGTCGATGCGCTCTCAAGCTGATGGGAGCTGAGAAGCTTCAAGATCGAAGCTTCATCAAATGTGATGTATCTACTTAGTACAATCTTCTTACCAACTGAATCCCAAAACTTGTATCCTTTGATACCATGCTTGAATCTCATAAATATAGCCTTCCTAGCCCGAGATTCTAATTTATCAGTCTTTACATGATAAAATGTAGGGCATCCAAATACCTTGAGCTGATCATAAACACGTGCTGGCTCTCCTAACCACATCTCCATAGGGGTTTTTCCTTAATCGCAGATGAAGGCAGCCTATTAATGAGGTGGCTCGCATAAGAAAATGCCTTAGCCCAAAAGATCTTCTTCAAACTACTATGTGACAACGAACATTAGACCTTCTCCAGTAAAGACCGATTCAACCTCTCTGCCACCCCTATTCTGATGCGGTGTATGATTAACTATGAAGTGTCACTCTATGCCCTCGTCTCGACATAACTGCTGAAAGGGGTCTGAAGTGTACTCGTCGTCGTTATCGTATTACAACATCTTGATCTTTTTTCCAGTCTGCAGTTCCAATCTCTTCTTTCACTCCACAAATATCTCTAGAACTTTACTCTTCTTCGTCATGGTGTACACCCAACAACGCCTAGAATAGTTATTAACAAACGTGACGAACCAATGTCGGCCACTAAGTAATATCGTCTTGGTGGGACCCTAAATATCCGTGTGCATGTAGTCCAAGATGCTTCTCGTCCTATGTATGGCTGTCCCGAACTTCACCTTGGTCTTCTTGCCAAGAATACAATGCTCACAGAATTCTATCTTCCTATCTTGGCTTTCTTCAATAGCCTCTGTTTGCACAGTGCCTGCAGTGACTTTTCACCTGAGTGTCCCAACCTATAATGCCAAAGTCTGCTCGCGTTCGTCTCTGAAACAGCTGAAGCTACCTGGCCAATCTCAGTGCTTCTCTTCAGATAATATAAATTCCTACTGCAGACTCTCTTCATCACCACCAAAGATCCCTTAGTAACTTTTACTATAACGTTCTCAAAAGTCACATTGAATCTCTTTGCCTCCAAAGCTCTAACGGAAATAAGATTCTTCTTCAACTGAGGAACAAATCTCACTTCATTCAGCTCACGAACAACTCCATCGTGCATTCGAATCCCGATGATACTTATCCCACAAATACCACATGATTGATCATTTCCTATGACTACCACACCCCCTATCGAGTTTCTCGAATAATGCAAACCAATCTCGTCGGAGAGTCACATGATAAGTAGCACCAAAATCCAGCATCCAATCTGATACATCCGCATGGTTTACTTTTGGAATAATCAATAGAGAAAAGCAGGAATCATTGGAATCATCACCGCGATGTTCACCTCATTGGCCTTCGAGCCATTCTTCTTGCTATTCTCCTTTTCTCTGAGTTTTGGATAATCTCTCTTTTAATATCCTTGTTCCTTGCAGAACGTACACTGATTCTTTGCTAATTGATGGTGGCCCCTTGACTTTGACCTGCTTCGATTACCACCTCTTAGATATAGACTACTTCCTCTCGTCGACAAGGCCTCTCCTGAATTGCTAGCTCGGGAAGACTCTTTATCCTTCCTCCCCAAATCATAATTTGTCAAAGCATTAGTCACTTCACTGTAGGCGATAGAAGATCTACTATTCAACAAAGTGAGCACAAAGTTATCATACTCCTCATCGGGTAAGGAGCCTAACAAAATAACTCCTTGTACTCATCTGATATCTTCTCATCCACGTTCGCCAAGTTCGACAACAACTTTATATAGTTGTTCACATGAGCCGCAGGTGAGGTACTCCTGGACATCTAGAATCTGAATAATTTTCGCAGCAAGTGCAACTGATTCTCAACACTCTTCGTAAGGTACTTGTTGTTAAGAATCTCCCACATCTTCATCGCAGACGTCATCCCAATCACATCATATTTCAACTCTTGTTCCAAACAAGACCTAATCATCCTACAAGCGTTTCTATTCATCTTGTCTCATATCGCCTCATTATATTTCTGTGGCCTCTCATGGACCACGATGGCCTCTTCCAAAATTTGAACATTGAGAGCGTCATTTACGTCGTTCATCCACAAACCAAAATTAATTTCGTCGTCATACTTCACAACACTAATCTTAGTATTTTGAAGTGCAACCTGAATTGTACTCGTCATCGCCTTGCTACTTTCACCAACTTCTTCTCTCATTGCAAACTAACACCAATTGTAAAGAAAGATTCAAAATTTGATAGAATTAAGAAATTACCTAACTAAACCCTAGATAGGATTCCAAACATGATCTCCCAACCACACCAAGAAAGCGATATCTCCAACGGCAACTCCGTAACGCTATCTCCACCGAAGCCTAAAACTCTAAGATCCAAGCTTCCAACAATGAATCTTCGTCCACCCAATGCAAAACCTTAGATTTGAAACCCTAGAGCTTTGATACCAATTGTTATACGCCATGCGGAAGCGTGCTCGACAACCAAACGAGTCAGCGTGCGACGAGAGAAGAAAACCAAAACCAAACACGAGTGCAATTCACCAAAATACGACACAAATCAAACCAAACACAGAGATGTACATGGTTCTGTAATTGCCTATGTTCACAGGGAGAGGATGGGGAGATTTTACTATATGGAGGAGAAATACAACGGGTTACAACTCACACAATCTCACAAATATAATCCTAACCAAAGATCTCAACCCCCTCACAATATCTCCCTCACAAAATGCTCAAAATAATCCAAAATCTCTCATTATAAAACCCTAAAAACCGTGTTTGTATTTATACCAAACACCAATCTAAAACCAACTGGGAAAAACGAACTGGCCCAAGTACCCACTTCGTGGTCGACCGGACACAAGCCTGCGGTCGACCAACCAGAAATCCAAATTTCAGCCATGTAAACAGCACACTTTTGGTCGACCGTACGAGCGTAGCCGGTCGACCGACCCGAACAGGGTTACAGACCCTGTATTGTGCACATAATCGATCGACTGGCCTATGTCGTTCGGTCGACCGATCCGCAACCAAACTGTAGCTGCTTTTTTCTTTTTTTTTGATCTGCTTCGCCGTTCGCTTCACATATCATAATATATTCCTAAAATTTAGCAAACTAGTTTCTGTTTTTGCTTGCTACAAAAAGACAAAAGAACCAATAGCTTCCATCTAAAATCCAAACAACTAATATTGTACATTTTATAAATTACCTGTATACAACCATCTTCGTTAATTTATCATATGGAATGATATAAGATCTCTAGGAGTTAAAAGAAAACAAGTGTTGCGCTATACCTAACACTAGACAAAAGTATTGAATTGTCATGGATTTTGTTCTACGGCTGCAAGCTTAGGACTGCAAGCTTAGGGTTGTTTGATTCCCTGTTTTTGAGAGAAAAAAAAAAATCTCTTGAAAGCCTACCAAAAGTACCAAAAGTATTACTTTTTGGTAGGCTTTTAGCCAAAATCGTCTCTAAAAAGAAGATTTTGACTGAAAGCCTGCCAAAAAGTGACACTTTTGGTACTTTTGGCAGGCTTTCAAGAAAGCCTTTCCCTCAAAAATAGGGAACTAAACAACCCCAATAAGCCTTCGGTTTCAAAACACATCGATAAGCGGTGCCGAGATCCGTCCCAATGAAGGGGACAAAGGAATCCTAGTCTTTGTATACGGGTTTCAAGAAAACACTTGATTAGAATATGCTTTAGCACGAGTATTAGATGTAAAATATGTCAGGCCCATGTCTGAAGCACACAAACAAACAACACAAGGCAATTAAGATTGCTCAACATAAGACAAATATTATGTTGTGTGCCGCGGAAGCCGATTCGACAAGTCAATAGCACACACAAGAACCCAAAATAGATCACAATAGAACACAAGCAATCCAATCACAGCAAGAACACAAGATTTACGTGGTTCGGCAATGTGCTTATGTCCACGGGGCAAGGAGGGGGAGTTTACTAATGGAAATCAAGGGGAGTACAAATTAGGGTTACAAATCTTACCAAAACCCACAAATAAGCCCTCTTAATCTCTCCAAATGGCTCCAACAATAGAATCCCCAAATCTCCTCTTTCAGCAGCTCAAAAATCTTCTCCCACAAACCCTAAAAACGAGTTAAGGGTATTTATACAACTCTAAAACGAAACGGGTCTGGAAACAGAACCCAGGCCCAAACCGCTTCGGCGGTCGACCGTGGCGGTCGACCGCGATGATCGACTGTGGCGGTCGACCGCCTCAATCCCGGACTCAACCTCAATATCCAGAAACTTCTGCCAATCCTGCCAATCCTATAAATCTCCACCTCGACAAATGTTTTGCCAAAACTGAGCCGACAAAAAAAACACTCCAACAGAGAGCTGAAACTATCTCATCCCCAATCAAACTCATACATCTGGCTGTATCTACAAGACTGCCTACGTATCCTCTTGCCTAATAAATCAAGTCGAATGTAGTTCATCCAAATGGCCGCCAACAGCCTCAACAACGAAGAATGTTCAATAAGTTCAAACAATGACCAAACTTCACACCTGGTACAACTTTGGTCTCAACAACGAAGAATGTTCAATAAGTTCAAACAATGACCAAACTTCACACCTGGTACAACTTTGGTCAACATATCAGCAGTTCACACCTGGTACAACTTTGGTCAACATATCAGCAGGGTTGTCCTTAGTGTGGACCTTCTCTAACGTGATATCACCATCATCCAATACATCACGTACAAAATAAAATCTAACATCAATGTGCTTCGTGCGAGCATGGTAGACTTGGTTCTTCGCCAAATAGATAGCTGACATGCTATCACAATATACCTGAATGGTCTCCTGTGTAATCCCCAAATCATCCAACAAATCATGTAGCCACAAAGCCTCCTTCACTGCTTCAGTCACCGCCATATATTCTGCCTCCGTAGTAGAAAGCGCTACTGTAGACTGAAGAGTGCATCTCCAACACACCAGTGCACCAGCTAATGTAAATACATAACCTGTAGTGGACCGACGCTTGTCAATATCTCCGGCATAGTCTAAATCCACGTAGCTAATACAATCCTGTCCTGTCTCATCATTCTTCACAAATATCAACCCAACATCCATGGTACCCTTAATATACCGTAGAATTCACTTCACGGCCTCCCAATGCCCCTTCTCAGGGTTGTGCATGTACCTAGATACCATGCTCATGGCCTGTGACAAATCTGGCCTCGTACACACCATAGCATATATCAAGCTACCCACTGCACTGGTATATGGAACTTTGGACATGTAGTCCTGATCCTCCACTGAAACATGTGACATCAAAGCTGAAAGCTTAAAGTGGAGAACTAATGGAGTACTCACCACCTTGGTATTGCCCTCAAAACTGAATTTCTTCAGCATCTTCTGCAAATAACTCCTCTGTGTAAGCTTCAATCTCCCCTTCACCCTGTCTCGCTCAATCTCCATACCCAATATCTTCTTAGCCTCTCCCAGATCCTTCATCTCAAATTCAGATGACAACTCTTTTTTAATTTCCCAATAGCTGAAGTGTTTCTGGAAGCAATGAGCATATCATCAACATATAATAACAAATAAATGTGCTCACCATCCTGTAGCTTGCACATATACACACACGGGTCATAAGGGCTCCTCGTGTACCCTCGGCCAATCATAAAGCTATCAAATCTCTTGTACCACTGTCGCGGTGATTGCTTCAGTCCATAAAGAGATTTCTTCAATTTGCACACCAAATTTTCCCTTCCTGCAGCTTTAAACCCCATAGGTTGTGTCATGTAGATCTTCTCATCTAAGTCTCCATGTAGAAATGCCGTCTTCACGTCCATTTGGACCAAATCCAAATCCAGCTGTGCTACGAATACCAATAGAATCCGAATAGACGAATGCTTCACAACGAGTGAAAATACCTCGTTGTAATCGACGCCCTCAAGCTGTGCATATCCCTTGGGTACCAATCTGGTTTTGAACCAAATGTCCCCAATAGAAGATCCTTTCTTCTTAGCATACACCCACTTGCAACCAATAGCTTTCTTACCCTTAGGTAGCTTTGCAAGTTCCCAAGTGTTGTTCTTCTGAAGAGATTGCATCTCCTCCTCCATAGCATTCCTCCACCTAATAGAATTAGTACTAGACTCTGTCTCCCTGAATGTGGCAGAAACCAAATCATCAACGACCTCCACAGATAAATCATATGCCACCATAACAGCATCATATCTAGCTGGCCAACGAATCTCTCTCCTTGGTCTATCTGTTGCAATGGACCCCTGAGCATGACCCTGCTCCTGAGTCTCACCATCCACTGTATCCTCCAAATACCCGACTGTCATCTCAACTCTTTCCAGTGCCACCTCTGTAGGAGTCTTAATGGACACATTGCTGACTGAAGTGGGTGGAGTCACATCATCCTCTACCTACTGCGATATCCCTCCTGTCTGATCTTCCTCCACCTGCTGAGGAACTCGAGGCTTCATCATGTACTCCTCCACCTGCTGAGGAACTCGAGGCTTCATCATGTACGCCTCATCAAATGTGACATCTCTGCTAATGACCATCTTCTTGTCTCATCAAATGTGACATCTCTGCTAATGACCATCTTCTTGTCTTGTGGATCCCATAATTTAAAGCCTTTGTCACCTTCTCTAAATCCCACAAAGACAACCTTCCTCGCTCTCGGATTCAACTTCCCATCACTAACATGGAAATAAGCTGGACACCTAAATATCCGAAGAGTCTCATAATCACTAGCCACAGAACTAGACCAACGCTCCATTGGAGTCTTCCCCTCTATCGCAGTGCATGGCAACCTGTTAATGAGATGGCTCGCATAAACTAACGTCTCGGCCCAAAAGGATCTAGCCAATCCACTCTGCATCATCATACATCGCACCTTCTCTAGCAAGGTACGGTTCAGCCTCTCAGCCACTCCATTCTATTAAAGTATCTCTCTAACTATGAAGTATCATCTAATGACGTGATCCCGGCAAAACTACAGAAATGGATCACTCTTATACTCTCCACCATTGTCTGAACGAAGAGTCTTCATCTTTCTACTTGTCTGCAGCTCCACTTTCTTTTTCCACTCCACAAATATATCCAGGACCTCATGTTTATGGTTCATGGTATATACCCAATTCCTTCTGGAATAATTATCAATAAAAGTGACAAAATAATTTATCCCACCAAGTGATGTGTGGTTGGAAGGGCCCCAAACATCTGTGTGAATGTAATCCAATATACCTTGGGTGTTATGAATTGCGATGCCAAACTTCACTTTAGTCTTCTTCCCAAGTATGCAATGCTCACACAGCTCCATCTTGCAGGTCTTTGCACCTCTCAATAGCCCATGTTTTGTCAATGACTGTAGGAACTTATCACCTTTGTGTCCAAGCCTCATGTGCCATAGTGTAGTAGTATCCTCCTCTGTGGTAATAGAAGCAGCTAGACCCCCTGTAACTGTCTTGCCCTTCAAGTAGTATAGGTTGTTTTCCTTGACACCTCGCATCACCACCATGGATCCCTTCATGACCTTCAAAGTAGCATCCTCTAAGATCACTCTGTAACCAGCTGTCTCCAAAGTCCCAAGAGAAATGATATTCTTCATCAACTGCGGCACGAACCTCACTTCTTTCAACTCCCTAGTCACCCCGTCATGCATTCTGATCCGGACTGAACCAATCCCACTAATAGGACAAATGTGATCGTTCCTCATGAGCACCATGTCTCCTCTCTCCAACTCCTCAAAGTTGGTAAACCAATCCCTCTTAGGGCAAATGTGAAATGTAGCTCCCAAATCAAGCATCCACTCCGTAGAGTCGGCATAACAAACAGACGGTAGTGCGGGACAAGAATAACCGAAAGAATCTGATGTTAGCCCTTATGTTTTGATGATGTTTTACAACCACCATTATCGGTACTAATGGCCTATTGAGTGCAAATGTAGTAATTTCATTTATCAAGCTCGTTAGTGCCATTAATGGAGGATGGATGGAATATATGCTACAACGATGATATCCAAAGGAGGAGGAGGCATAATGATGAAGCAATGTTAATTCAAGAACAACAAATCCATAAAGAAGCTTCATCAAACTTAAAGCTATCAAGACTCAAGAACTATACTCTATGTGAGGATATTAGCTTGTTTTCTATTTTCTCTCTAGTGCTAGAATGTAGGCAAAGAGTTACTGATTTCACTTGAAGCTATTGAAAATCACACACACGTTTTCATACTTATGTTTTTTAAGCATTTTTCACAAAATACTATTTTTCATAAGTATGAGGACCTATCTGCAAAATTATTTCTCCAAACAGTTTGTTTTCAGTATTAAAAACATTTTACAAAGTTTTATAATTTTCAGAGGTCAAATAAATATTTTACAAATATTTTAGTTTGAGTCAAAAAATCAGTCTGTGCAAATGTATCAGAATGCGGTCGACCGGACCGGTCGACCGCACCTATGAGCATTCGTTACTGGACTCCAGAGAGTTTGTCGATCGACCGGCGCGGTCGACCGAAAGCTCAAATTTTTGGTCGGTCGACCGCGCCGGTCGACCGATGAAGTCTCTGTTTGTTTTTACTTGTTTTCAAACCTGCCTCCGGTCGACCGAATTTTCGGTCGGTCGACCGAACCATTTTTCCGGTCGACCGAACCATTTTTCCGGTCGACCGAACCATTTTTCCGGTCGACCGAACCATTTTTCCGGTCGACCGAACCAGTTTTTCGGTCGACCGAAAATCCCTTCGGTCAACCGAAAGTTATCTTCGGTCAGCCGCGACTTTTTTTCAAACGGTCATTTGCCTTGAACACTGTGCTTTCACTTATTAGTGTTTGGCACAGTCTGAGATAAGGGTCTGAAAAAGAGATTACTTTCTTAACTGGGAAGATTGGGTTTAGTTTTTAAATTGATTAATCTCTTCTATTTAAACCCCAGACTTCTTCTTATTCCTTGCCCTAACGTTTTGCAAAAACCAGAGAGACTGCTGTCTTCTTGAGAGAATTTTCAAATCTGTTTTCTCTGTGGTTTTTGTGTGTGTTCACTTCCCAGCTTCAGTAATCCTTCTCTTTGCCATAAGGGCTGTGTAAAGAGAGAGTCTTGCATCTTTTGCTTCTGCTGTGTGAGTGAGATCTTGTGTAGATCAACTGTGAGGGAGTGATCTGTTGAGATCAAACTGTGTAGTGAGAGATCGTGTGGGATCGCTGTGTAGACGAAGTTCCGGCTTCCAAACCGGGTGTGTAGTGGATTTCTCCTCGAGAGTGGGGAGCGGGGACGTAGGTCAGCGGGCCGAACCTCGTTAACACATCGCGCGTCAAGGATAACGATTCCTAACTCTATCTCTCTTACTTTGATTGCATTTCTGTTTTGTGGATTGCTTGTGTTTATTTTTATTGCATATTAGAGCCTCTTGACCCTAATCACCCCCCTCTAGGGTCCAACATCTGAATCTGAAATGTCGCCAATAACTTTAGTAACATTCACCTCTGAAGCTTGTACAACTTTTCCCCTTTGCTTTCCAGCTCTATCCTTCAACTTTGGACACTCATTCTTTCAATGTCCCTCTTCTTTGCAAAATACACATTGATTTCTACCAACACTTTTATGGTCACCCCTATTCTTTGATTTTGAGCGGTTGAGCCTTTGACGGTTTGGACTACGGCCACGAACTGCTAGTGCATCACCCGATGCCTTCTCGGAGGGCTCAGCATCATTCTTCCTCAGCTCATAATTTACCAATGCCGAGGTAACCTCCTTGTAGCTAACTGTAGTTCGTCCATTTATCATAGTGAGAACAAACATACTAAACTCATCATCCGGCAACGAACACAATAGTAACATCGCCTTGTTTTCATCCTCCACCATGATATCTATATTTGCCATATCCGAAATTAGCTTTGTGAAGTTGTTAACATGCTCCCGAATGGAAACTCCCCTTTTCATCTTGAATTGGTAGAACCTCTTCTTCAAGTGAATCCGATTCTCAATGCTCTTCGTCAAATATTTTTCATTAAGTGTTTCCCAAAATCTCTTCGCCGATGTCTCGTTCATCACATCATAAATGAGATCCAGCGTCAAGCATGACCGCATAGCCTCACAAGCCCTACTGTGCATTTTCTTCCAAACCCTATCCTCCATATCATCGTGTTTATCTTGTAGCTCAAGAGTCTCCTCTAAATTTTGTGCATCTAAGGCGTCCATAACTTGACACCTCCACAAACCGAAGTTGATATTACCGTCGAACTTTGGAACATCAATTTTAGTGTATTGATGCTCAAATTTTGGATCGTTTTTGTCAAAGCCGACCCCGATGTACTAGTAGAATTTGAACTAGCATTGCTTGTATCACCCATATTGTAGATCTACTCTCCAAACAAGAATTCAACAGTGAATCATTCAAACAAAACTCCCAAATCCAACCCGGAGCTCTGATACCACTTGTTATGCGCCGCAAGAACCCAAAATAGATCACAATATAACACAAGCAGTCCAATCGCAGCAAGAACGCAAGATTTACGTGGTTCGGTAATGTGCCTACGTCCACGGGGCAAGGAGGGGAGAGTTTTACTAATGGAAATCAATGAGAGTACAAATTAGGGTTACAAATCTTACCAAAACCCACAAATAAGCCCTCTTAATCTCTCCAAATGACTCCAACAATAGAAGCCCCAAATCTCCTCTTTCAGCAGCTCAAAAATCTTCTCCCACAAACCCTAAAAACGAGTTAAGGGTATTTATACAACTCTCAAACGAAACGGGTTTGAAACCCAGAATTCAGCCCAACCGCTTCGGCGGTCGACCGCCTCAATCCCAGACTTAACCTCAATATCCAGAAACTTCTGCCAATCCTGCTAATCCTACATATTATACATAAACCCTCATAATCATATCTATGTATGATGCTAAAGATAGGATTGGAAAAGAGGTAATACTGTGACAAAACTTTCTCGATTCAAACACACCTGCCTTGAATGCCCTAGGGCTTTTTTTTTTTTCTTTCATCACTATGGAGAAGAGAGCGAGAGAGATAAATATAGAGGTGGCGAGATAAAATTTACACAGGGTAGGGTTTCCTATATAAGCGATTAATTTGCATCTAACCCCCTTTCTTATTATGTAATTGCTCATGCTATTATTATACTAACGATTAACATATACATAAAAGCCCTCAAATACTTGACATTTACAAACTAAATAGAACTAACTCGATATCTTTGATAGTTGCTTAGATAATTTATTCTCAATTATATCTATATATTATCAACTGAAAAGTTTGGATCATTACAATAATACTGGTAATTCTAGTTTTCATGCAATTATTTGCATTTTTCCTGATCAAATGGAAGGAAGCCATGACCTAATGCCGCGCGCCAAACTTTGTTGATGTCCATCACTATGTCGCCACATTCATGCGCATCCCATCCCTCTAAAGCATGCACTATTCCGGCCACTCTCCAAGCGCTCATCGCTTTCCTCGGCAACCAATTC
This sequence comes from Asparagus officinalis, assembly GCF_001876935.1. Classification (NCBI taxonomy): domain Eukaryota; kingdom Viridiplantae; phylum Streptophyta; class Magnoliopsida; order Asparagales; family Asparagaceae; genus Asparagus; species Asparagus officinalis. The sequence continues at coordinate 14,207,393 of NC_033794.1, read as the reverse complement.
TGTATTTGCAAAACAAAATTCATGCATTCGCATTTGCAGAATAAAACAATTCGTTAGGTTCCTTATGCAGTTTTTATCAAGGGTTTGTTGTGTTTGCTATGACTATAGAAATTGCGACTGTAGTTGCATGAAACCTGCTCATATTGTGTCAGTAGCGGTTGTTTGCCTCATGACGACTTATAAATGCGGTCGCAACCACAGTTGTAAAATATCCTTCGGTTGCAATTGATGACTTGTTTACAAATTTGGGGGTATTTTGTAGTTGAAACTTTTTCAGGCAGCAATAGAATTTAAGGTTGTAACTAATCCACAATAATTGCAAATGGATTAGTTTCCGTAGACCCCCTATATTATCCCCTTAGAAGCTCTGTAATTCTAGCTGCAGATAGACCCTGAATGAAAATTTTTTTAACTCTTTAATCCTCAGAGAAAGAGAAATTTTGTTTTTGTTTTACAAATAGACCCTCTGACGGTGAATGAGGAAAAAAAAATCACTCAGGGGGGAGTCTGTTCAATAATAGAGCTGCAGGGGTGGCCCCCTAATTAACCCAATTCAAAAAGAACCTGATCCCTAAGAACTAACACTCAAGAACTCAAATTGTAAAATTTTAAAACTGAACCAATCAACTATAGATGCATGCAACTAGCAATTGCATTGTAATGATTGTTGCGACAAACTAAATACCGCTAATATTACCTCACAGGTGTGCAGGTTTTCGTATTGCTGTGGTGTCTTCAAAGATGGAGTACTATGATACACGCAATCTCTGCGCATGATTCTTAGAGGAAACTGAGAAAATGGAATGAAATGTACGTCTTTTACTGCTCTCATTTGCTCGCGATCTTTTACGCTGTCTCCTACTAACCATAACTGAAACAAAACTCTTACATTTTAATTGATGCAAATATGAATACATATATATATATATATATATGCTCACAAGAAAATTTTTACCCTGCTTTCATAAGTCTCTGAGAATATAACATGATCTACCACTTCTCTTGGCAACTTTGCTTTCAGAACCTCGTACATATCTCTTCGTGGAACAATAACCTGTCAGAGATCGATTAAATTTTTGCTCATGAATCGTTATATGCATCAACAACAGATGATTGGAGTTTTTTCTGAATGATGTACCTTTATTCCTTTCTGGCACAAAGATAAAGTTAGAACATAAGCCATTTTAGAGAGATTTCCAGTTATGAGAACATTTTCGGGCTTTTGGGGGATTTTGTTGAGAACCACGGCCGCTGCCAAGCTTGTTCCATCCACAATTTTTATCTTGATTTTTGGGTTGTTTTTGTAGTAAATCCCACCATTTCCATTCAGTCCATCTCCCTGTACTTGTAATTGTAATATTAGTGAAAATACCAGCTAAATCGACACTGGATAATTTATTGATGTGTAACATGTAAAGATTTTCATATTCGGGAAATTTTACAAGCTAAGCATCTACTTCAAAAAGTTCTCCATTTGACAGGCTAAGCAATTTCTTCTCAAATAAATCTGAGAGATACTTTAGCTAATTACCAGAACCAAATGAAACTGAAAGTATAAAATTGTACAGTATAGATACAGAAGTTTAACGTGCTTACTTGATTCAAGAGACCTAAACTAATCACTTCAGCCCCTTTTTCATCTGCCTCTAAAATTGCCTTCTCAATCATCTCATTGATCTTCTCTCTGTGTGAAAATTTCCTATACTGCACATAGAATCATAAACCTTAGTTAATTACAAGAAATATTCCTAAAATGTACATCAAACAGTGGGTCAGCAATATTTCACCTGAAAACTATATCTTGGAACTGCCCATGTCTCCATATTCAACTTCTTCATCCTATTCCTCTCCACAGTAAAAGTACTCCCATATATCCACGTCATCACCATCGATACCCATGTCATCGGCCACATAATCCACATATACCACTTCTTTTCATATGGTTTTGAGGACAGAGAAGCAAATCCTAATCTTAGGTGGTATATGGATTGCAATGTCGTGAGATGTGTCAAGTGA
>NC_033794.1:14162547-14205367 GCF_001876935.1 Asparagus officinalis | reverse complement strand
GTTTTCGTAAAGACTGTATGAAGACTTGTCCATTGTACCGTATATGTAATCATATAACGGCATGAACAAGGAGTAGTTTGTTCGAAATTGTGTGTGATGGAGGGAATGAAACCTGTACAAATCATATATATTGTTATCAGAACACTAAATTTTATAGATAACCCTTTTATCTAAAATATAAAGTGTTATAGTGAACCAGATTAACTGAAGATACCCTCGTCTACTATATTATGTTAACCAATAATTACCCTAAACCTTTTTTTATTAGTACTTGTTGATAATAGTGTATTGTAGTGGGTTTTAGTCCCACATTGCTTGGGAGAACAAACCTCACACTCCTCTACTTGTATAAATATATGTGCACACTCAATATTCAATTCAAGGGAAATTTACCTAAGATTCTCTCTCTCTCTCTTACTTTAACATGGTATCAGAGCTAGGGCTATTTCCCTTTCAATAAAATTTTTAACGCTTTTGCGTTCTTTTGCCAAATCTTGGCCTTATTGCTTTGCAGCCGTTTAATGTTTTATTTTTTTTATTTTTATTTTTAATTATTTGGCGTTCATCTGCCAGATATTTTGGCCTTGTCGTTTTGCGGCCTCTTAACGCGTTTCGCGTTCTCGTTTAACCTTCGGGTTCTATTTTAAACCTTCGGGTTTCATTCTAACCTTCGGGTTCTATTTTAAACCTTCGGGTTTCATTCTAACCTTCGGGTTCTATTTTAAACCTTCGGGTTTCATTCTAACCTTCGGGTTCTATTTTAACGGCATTGTCGTTTCAAGACCGTCTCTCGGTCTCAAATTAACGGCATCGTCGTTTCAAGCCGTCTCTCGGCCTCAAACGAACGACATTAGTAACAGCATCTCGACATCTTAACGTCTCAAGATTGCTGTTATGGCTCCTTCAGAGAAGATTCCCAAACCACCTTTGCCCCTCAATGATCAAAGTGACTGGGCAGGGTGGTCCACCATTGTCACCAATGCCTTGCGTGGCGCTGGTTTGCTTGATCATCTCACCAGTACGGGACCAGTTCCACCGTCCATCAGCACTGTTGCTTCATCCAGTACTATTGCCTCTGGCAGTGGTGATGTCGATCTTCAGACTGCTCGTGCTCTCTATGTCAAGGAGAGTTCAGAGTGGCAATTGCAGGAATTTCGTGTTATGGATTATCTCACTCGCTGTGTTGGCTCTGGTCTCACTGTCGAGATTGGCTCGCTTCCCTCTGCTCAGGCCATGTGGACTCGTCTCACTGAGCGTTTCACTGAGTGCTCGGGTGCACGGGAGGCATATCTTCTGCAACGCATTTCTCTACAACGCAAAGGTAGTTCATCTCTGCAGTCCCATTTTGGACAAATGCAAGCTTTTTGGACAGAGTTACGCTCCATGCTTCCTGGACGTAATTCCACATATGAAGACTGGCTAGCCTGGTACGAACGGCATGAGGTGCATCAATTGTTTCAGTCCCTTCCTGAATATTCAACTATGGCTGATCAACTACTTCACCAGCCTCAATTTCCGACTTTGGCCTCAGTTATGGGAGCTCTCACTGCTTATGAGACCCGGCAGCAGACAGCACGACTCAATTTGTCAACAGACACTCCTACCTCTTCACTCGAGACTGTTTTGTCTGTACCTGTCACTGCTCCTGTTATGAATTATACTTCTCCACAGGCTCCCTCTCCACAGGCTCGATCTAAGCTCTCTTGCAAATATTGTAAGAAGGAAGGACACCGCATTGAGACATGCTTCAAGCTTCATCCTGAGTTACGTTCCTCAGGTACTGGACGTGGTCGGCGACCCCCTCAGTCTCAACCCTCTCGTACACCAGGATTGTTGGCCAATGCTATACCTTCTACTACTTCAGACTCTACTATTCAAGCTATTGAAAGTCTTCGCCGTCAACTTGATGCTTTTCAACATATCACCTCTACATCCGCCGCACAACTCTCTGGTATGCATTTTGCTGGTTCTTCAGCTAATCCTTCAGTCTCTGGTATGAATGATCTCTGGATTTTTGACTCTGGTTGTTCCTTTCATATGACTTGTAATGCCTCACTTTTATCCTCTGTCTTTACTTCATCCTCTCTTCCTCCTATCTACACAGCTGCTGGACAACCATTGTCCATTACTCAGTATGGCTCTATTACCCCACAAAATGATCCATCTGGTCGTCTAACACTTGGTCCCGTCTATGTGGCTCCACAATTGTGCTTGAATTTAATTTCTATTAGCTCTTTATGCATGGCGGGCCTGTTTGTCTCATTTTCTTCTGATACTTGTATTGTGCAGGATCCACAGACGGGCAAGACGGTTGGGGCGGGTCGTAGGAGGCACAAACTGTATTTTCTGGAATATCTTCACCTTCCAGAGTCCATACGTCCACGTTCTCTTGTTGCTTCTCTTTGTTCGTCAAAACCCTCTACCTCGCTTCCTGCCAATTTATGGCATAGACGACTTGGTCATGTGTGTAATAAAAGGCTGGAGAGTCTTATTCAGTCTGGAGTACTTGGTCCTGTATCATCTAGTTCTAGTATTGAGTCATGTGCTGGTTGCAAATTGGCTAAATTCACTGCTTTACCATTTAAAATGAGTACATCTGTATCCACTTCCTTATTTGATTTAGTACATTCTGATATTTGGGGGCCAGCTCCTTTGCCTTCTTCATCTGGCTACTTATATTATGTTAGTTTTATCGACGATTTCTCTCGTTTTACATGGGTTTACCTACTTAAGAATCGCTCTGACGTACTTACTGCTTATCAAGCCTTCACTGCTATGATTTTCACTCAATGGCAATCTCGTATTAAAGTTTTTCGTTCTGATTGTGCCAAAGAGTACCTATCCTCTGCCATGCGCTCTATCATGTCCTCTCATGGGACTATCTTTCAACAGTCATGTCCCTACACTCATGAGCAAAATGGTGTTGCTGAACGCAAACATCGTCATATCCTCGATACTGCCCGATCAATGCTCATTTCTTACTCTGTTCCTCGTCGTTTCTGGGCTGAGGCTATTCTCACCGCGACTCATGCCATTAATATCACTCCATCTAGCTCTCTTTCCGGTGCTACTCCTTATAGTCGTGTTTATACTCATCCTCCCCGTTATGATCTAGTTCGCGTTTTTGGTTGTCGATGTTTTGTTTTTCTGCCATCTCACGAACGTGATAAATTGTCTCCCAGAGCAGTTTCTTGTGTTTATTTAGGAATTAGTTCAGAACATCGAGGTTATCGTTGTTATGATCCCGCAACTCGTCGAGTTCATATATCTCGTCATGTTCAGTTCGAAGAGGATTCTCCATATTATTCTACTTCTGATGACTTTAATTTCCTCCACTCTACCGATCATGCTTCCCCGTCCACTGCATCACCCACTTCTTCACCTCAATTTTCCTTTCGAGATCTCCCTGACATCTCTCCCTCTCCTTCTGTTGACTCTTCCTCACCTGAGTCTTCTCTTACACCATCTAATCCATATCCTGTGGACACAACTCTCACTCCAGAAAATACTGTTGATCTTCATGCACCTGCGCCAGCATCTCCCCCGCCTGAGGTTCCTCTTGCTCTTCGTCGAGGCAAACGCCCACATGTCATGCCTGCCCGGTATGCTTCTGTTACTTCTTATTCACCTATCTTTCATAACTTTCTTGCTGCCATTCATACTATTGTTGAGCCAAAGTCCTTCCAAGAGGCAGTTCAAATTCCAGAGTGGCGACAAGCTATGGCTGAGGAATTTCAAGCATTTCAGCAAACTCATACCTGGGATATTGTTCCCTGTCCTCCTGGGATCTCTCTTGTTGGCAGTAAATGGGTTTATAAGGTCAAGTTTCGTCCTGATGGCACCATTGAACGTCGAAAAGCTCGTTTAGTGGCTAGAGGTTTTACTCAGCAACAAGGTATTGATTATGAGGAGACCTTTGCTCCTGTTGCTCAGATGCCCACTGTGCGTACTCTCCTTGCGGTCGCTGCTGCTCATCGTTGGCCCTTATACCAGATGGATGTCAAAAATGCTTTTCTTCATGGCTCTTTATCAGAGACCGTATATATGCAACCGCCTCCAGGGTCAAATATTCCTCCGGGACATGTATGTCTCCTTCGTCGTGCTGTTTATGGTCTCAAACAGGCACCCCGCGCTTGGTTTGAGTGTTTTCGCGATGTTGTGCTCAAAGCGGGCTTTATAGAAAGTCATCAAGATGCTTCTCTGTTTGTTCGCACTACATCGCGTGGCAGGGTTTTATTACTCATCTATGTAGATGATATGATCATTACAGGTGATGATATGACAGGTATACAATACGCAAAATCTCAGTTGCAACAACAGTTCCACATGAAGGATCTTGGATCTCTTCGGTATTTCCTTGGTCTAGAAATTTCTCAAGGCCCGCGGGGTGTATTACTGTCTCAACAGAAGTATCTCTCAGATATTCTAAATCAAGCTGAGTTAACTGATAATACAACTGTCGATACTCCACTCCAGCAGAATGTCAAACTTTGCTCTACTGACGGTGAGCCTCTATCTGATCCTACCCGATATCGACATCTTGTTGGTCAGTTGGTCTATTTGTGCATCTCTCGACCAGATATCTCTCATGCTGTTGGTATTGTCAGTCAATTTGTTAGTGCCCCACGTTCTGTACACTATGCTGTCTTATTACGGATTCTTCGGTACCTCCGGGGTACTAGCACTCGCTCACTTTTGTTTCCTGCTACATCTAAGTTAGAGCTTTGTGCATATTCTGATGCTGATTGGGCTGGTGATCCAACTACCAGAAAGTCTACCACAGGTTATTGTATATTTCTTGGTGATTCCCTTATTTCCTGGCGAAGTAAGAAACAAGATGTTATTGCTCTTTCCAGTACTGAGGCAGAGTATCGTGCAATGTCCACAACAGCTAAAGAGATTATTCATCTTCGTCGCCTTCTCAGTGATTTCGGTATTTCTGTTACGACTCCTACTCCTCTCTACTGTGATAATAAGAGTGCCATCCAGATTGCTAATAATCCAGTATTTCATGAAAGGACCAAACATATTGAGATCGACGCTCATTTTGTCCGTCACCAAGTTATCAAGGACAAGACAATTCTACTTCCTCATGTTTCATCCGCTGACGAGCTTGCAGATTTCTTCACAAAGGCCTTACCTGTTCATCGGTTCCAGTTTCTTGTACGCAAACTCACTTTGTTTGATCCAACATGAGTTTGAAGGGGGCTGTTGATAATAGTGTATTGTAGTGGGTTTTAGTCCCACATTGCTTGGGAGAACAAACCTCACACTCCTCTACTTGTATAAATATATGTGCACACTCAATATTCAATTCAAGGGAAATTTACCTAAGATTCTCTCTCTCTCTCTTACTTTAACAGTACTTAATTTCCTTATATCCAAACTGAGATATCTCTCAGTTATCTATATACTAGGTTTTATGCACGTGGTTAAATATCATGATAAAGTATATTTGTTTTATTTCCTTACTAAAATTTGTTCCTCGGTTCCATTTTGATGATTTTTTGCTTACTTATATCTCTAAACTTTAACATTATGATTTTTTTATGCTCACTTAAATGAGCTACATGTAGAATTGGCAGAGATCAGGTTCCAGGCTCAGGATTCAGGTTGTCAGGATGGCGGTCGACCGGCCCGGTCGACCGCTTTCGTGCACGTCACTTACTGTGCTTCAGGATTGGTGGCGGTCGACCGGACCGGTCGACCGAAGATGGTAGCGGTCGACCGACGCGGTCGACCGACGCTGGAGGGCAGTCGACCGGTCCGGTCGACCGCGATGGATCGCGGTCGACCGTACCGGTCGACCGCCGCTGCGGTTTTGAGTTGGGCCTGTTTTCAGACCCGCTTCGTTTTGGGTTTGTATAAATACCCTTTGGGTGTTTTTTAGGGTTAAGAGCAAGGACGAATTTGAGCAGATTGAGAGAGTTTTCTTTGGGCTTCTATTCTAGGAGCAATTGGAGAGATTGAGAGTTGATTGTTGAGGGTTTATGAGAGATTTGTAACCCTAGTTTGTTCCTCTTGATTTCTAATAGTGAAAACTCCCCCCTCCTTGCTCCGTGGACGTAGGCATCTTGCCGAACCATGTAAAACTGGTGTTTGATTGTTTGTGCTATTGATTTTGGTTGGTTCTTTATCTTTCTCGGCGATTGTTTTGGTTTCTCGAGGCGCAACAATTGATATCAAAGCTCCGGGCTACGTTTGGGCTATTTTGGAGGAGTAGATCGCTTTGGAGGTTCATCTAGGGCTTCGTTTGGTGATAAATGTGGGATCTTTTTAGTAAAAATTTCGTCTTTTTCAATTTGGATCTATTTCTTGTTTGTTTCCGCATTGGTTTGGTGGTGCTTTGAGATATATGGCTGAAAAAGATAAAAGTGGGGAGGGTTCTTCTGGTGCGAAGGCCGTCCAAAGTTTGAATATACATTCTATGAAAATAGATGTGGAAAAGTTCAACGGCACAAATAGTTTTGGACTTCGGCGATGCGAAGTCATGGATGCGCTAAATGCGCAAAATTTGGAAGATACATTGGAGTTAGACGGGAAACCGGCCGACGTTGATGAAAAGGTTTGGAATAAGATGAATAGAACGGCGTGTGGTGTGATTAGGTCTTGCCTTACCCAAGACCTTAAATATGATGTGATGAATGAAACTTCGGCAAAGAAGATTTGGGAGGTCCTAGAGGGCAAATATTTGACGTCCTTGCCCGACGAGGAATATGAGACCTTCGTCCTCACTCTTATTAATGGGAAGGCATCTCTTTCGTATAGTGAGGTCACCGCAGCTCTTGTGAACCATCAACTTCGAAAGAAGGACAAAGAGACTTCAATCGAGCCGGTTGCGGGTGCATTGGTTGCAAGAGCTAAAAGTCCAAACCGTGGAAGAAGGTCGCAGTCTAGAGGGGGGCATCCTGCAGTTGGTAGGAATCAGTGTGCCTTTTGTAGAGAGGATGGACATTGGAAAGCCGAATGCCCAAAATTGCAAGCCGTGAAGAATAAGGGAAAAGCTATTCAAGCTTCAGAGGTGAATGTTGTCAAGGCTAGTGGCAACGATTCAGATTCGGATTCTTCGGGCTACTCATTATCTGCACTGCCGTCAGTTTGTGTTTTCTACTCTACAGAGTGGATGTTGGATTCGGGGGCTACATACCACATTTGCCCCAGGAGAGATTGGTTCTCCAGCTTTCAGGAGTTGGAAAGAGGGGATTTCGTGCTCATGGGGAATGATCACAAATACTCTATTGGTGGTATCGGTACCGTTCGGATCAGGATGAGTAACGGGGTGATTCGGGAGTTGGTTGGAGTGAGGTTCGTTCCTCAGTTGAAGAAGAACATCATTTCACTTGGAGCTTTGGAGGCAGCAGGCTATAGGGTGACCTTGATAGATGCACGCTTGAAGGTTACATTTGGGTCCATGATTGTGATGAAGGGCGTCAGAAGGAGCAATTTGTACTATTTGCTTGGGAGCACGGTGATTGATAGGGAGATGGCGACTTCATCAGATTCGGCTAGACTGTGGTATTGTTTGGTGCTGGGATATATTATTGGTTATACCGTGCACAGATTGTTGAGGAGTGCTATGACCTGCAGATTGAAGTCCTGTGAGCACATTGGTATGAGCGAGAAGACCAAGGTGGAGTTCAGCACTTCTATCCATCGATCGATGAGTCTAATTGGAGGTGTTCAGTCAGGCATTAGGGGGTTTTCCGAGGAGACATCATCGGGAGGTAATCGTTATTTTGTTTCCTATGTTGGGGATTGTACTAGGCATATTTGGGTTGCAACCAAGTCCCGTTGGTATAAAGACCTAGTAGTCCGCAACAGTTGGAGGAGGTGTATGGACAGAAAGGTTACCAGTCGTACTTGTTCTAGTAGGAGTCCTTTCTTGCATTGGTGCGGAGCTCATGACATTTGGAGACACTTCAGAGTAGAGGAGACAATGAGGCGACGTGATGAGATGGCAGATTTAGTGGGCCGTTCTTTTCTGGAGGAGGATCGACATTGGTTGTCGAGCAGTTGATCTGGCATTCGGGCTTCGACACGATTGAGCTATCTTATGAGGTTGCCGACTGCTGCGTATAGAGTTGTTAGATCTGGTAGAGCTGTTTCAGATTTTGGTCGGCGTCAGATATTTGGCTACCCAGCACTTGGTCACATCGTTGATGTGAGGTTGGATCCGATTGCGCAGTTAGGATTCAGGAGTTCATTCGGCTATCAGTTAGGAGCTTCTGAGTTTAGCAGGTTTGTCACTTTGGACTCTCGGCAGGTAGAGAGTATTGATCAGGTCAGAGGGATATCGCAGCGGGTGGAGGTTGATGCTACTCTACATTGGGTGGGGATTTCCCCACGTACTCCAGGTCATTCTGCATTGGTTGGGATTCCAGCTGAGGTGGCACAGCGTGGGAGTCATTTACTTATGGGTGCAGATGATGAGATGGTTGATTTGGATGTAGCTGGTGGATATATTTTGGATACAGCCATTGTTACATCTCAGGTGAAGGTGTTTGGATCGCTTCAGTTTGGGGTCGTTGATGATGCTATCAGCCGCATGTTGGATTGAGAGCCTTTGGAGGCCATTGGTGAACTACGTGAAGGCTTGATTCCTTGGGCAAGAGGATACGTAGGCAGTCTTTATGATGCAGCCGATTTGGTGAGCGACATCGACATTTGGGGTGAGTGTTCACACTCCCACTTGGGTCTCAGCAAGTGAGGCATTTGGTGTAGTCGGTGTAGGCTCAGTTTGATTTGGTGAGTAGACACAGTTGGTTTGGGGTTGAGTGTTCACACTCCCGTTTGGGTCTCGACATGCTATGGATGGAGTCCGTTGTCATGAGTCCGTTGCCATGGCGTACTGGATGCAGCAGTTGAGACATTGGTTTGTTTGGTGTCGGCTCAGATTTGGGAAATCTTCGCCGATGTGGAGATTTGTAGAATTGGCAGAGATCAGGTTCCAGGCTCAGGATTCAGGTTGTCAGGGTGGCGGTCGACCGGCCCGGTCGACCGCTTTCGTGCACGTCACTTACTGTGCTTCAGGATTGGTGGCGGTCGACCGGACCGGTCGACCGAAGATGGTAGCGGTTTTGGGTCTGTTTTCAGACCCGCTTCGTTTTGGATTTGTATAAATACCCTTTGGGTGTTTTTTAGGGTTAAGAGCAAGGACGAATTTGAGCAGATTGAGAGAGTTTTCTTTGGGCTTCTATTCTAGGAGCAATTGGAGAGATTGAGAGTTGATTGTTGAGGGTTTATGAGAGATTTGTAACCCTAGTTTGTTCCTCTTGATTTCTAATAGTGAAAACTCCCCCCTCCTTGCCCCGTGGACGTAGGCATCTTGCCGAACCACGTAAAACTGGTGTTTGATTGTTTGTGCTATTGATTTTGGTTGGTTCTTTATCTTTCTCGGCGATTGTTTTGGTTTCTCGAGGCGCAACACTACACCCAATTTAAAATTTTCATATTGATAATTAAATTGACAGTAAATAAATGTAATCCGAAACCAATTTGAATTATCATGTTATTGAGACCGACATGAACCCAAACTTGACCCGAGAAAGTATAACGTTGCAAAAGTGAAAAACACTTCAAAAAATAGCATTCTAAAAGGAAGATGAATAATTGAAGCTAATAAGACAAAATGATTGGTTAAAAGTGAGCGAAAATGACACAAAAGAGAATATAGAGTTTGTTCATAATCCTTGCTAGACATTAAAAAAAATCATAATCCAAAGATTAATGCCACCTCTAGTATACTTTTATATGATGCAAACATCCATATAAGCATATAAAAGCACTAAAAAAAGTTTATGAATATCCCTTCTAGAGATTTCTAATTTACTCAAAATAATAAACTGCTCTATAAAATTATGATTAAGATAGGATACAATTATGGTTAGAATAGATTAAAATTTCAATGAAACATTCAAAATAATTATGGATAATATCGACCATACAAATATTTTCATGAACTTGTACTTTTAAAGGGAGTATATGATATGTATTATTGGAGGCGTATGTCAACACCTATAAGACAATAGCAAGTTGTTAGGAAGAAATGGGGACCCAAAATATTAAGCTATTTGATATTGATCCTGACTTTCTATTTAAGTCCATCGTTATTTTATAATCTTCCAAAGTGAAACTATACTTAGACATATAATAGAGATCTGCCTTCAACATATTTAACTATTGTAGAATCTCTCTGCAATACATTAACGTCACATGAATCCCACATGACTCAGTTTTGGAATCAAGTACTCATTACTGGTAATGAATATCGGTACTTACGAGGGTGTATACATGAGATATTTGAGAGGAGGGAAGGCATCAAAGAGCCGTTTTGGGACGAGCTCAAAGTTGCAATGGCCCAAGTAGTTCATGAAATCAATGTATATAAGATATCCAACTGATGCAGTGACGGAGCCAATTCCGGTGACTACCACTGTTAACAGTGGAATTGCGAATAGAATGAAGTAAGCAACCTCTTCTGCAAAAGGATGGATAACAGCTGCAAAACTCAGAAATGTTAAAACGTCAACGATGAATGTGTGTACGAATGTAAAGTCTATCTTTACACAACTTTTCGGTGGAAATGTTTATCCATAGATTTAAGAAACATACATATCATAAATACAGCACTTTTTCAATCGTAATGGTTTGTTATTTAGTGAATAATTGTGATTTTGTCTCGAGTGAGAAAGAGAACTAGAAGCAAATCAGTTGAATTCTTAACTACTGTTTCCTGATTGCCAGAGCTTGTTTCTAATCTCTCTCTTATAACCACTACTTAATTACAATAATAGAGATGGTCAAAGAGAGGAAGAAAATTAATCTTTAATATTCAGACAGAAAAGAGAAAGTACAGAAGAAATTAATAACATAACATAACAGGTATACTTGAGTCGGTTTTCGCGTGCAAATTTCCTTCTGATAGACAGAATTATGATTTTATTTTCTTTTACCCATTGAACATATATAAACAGTAATTTAAACTTATAATAGCGATTCTATTCATTGTTTTTTTTTAAATCAAGTATTCTATGTATATTTTCAAGAAGAGGTTTAAAGGGGAATACTCTTCTTTCTAGGGTGTTTCTTGCATATTTAAAGATATTGGAGTTCAAAAGAAAAACATGTTGAGACTAGATTTGCTAAGAATCCCCCCCCATATATATATATTTTTTATATTCAAGTTCAATAAAATTTTAAGGTCTCAAACTTTAAACCAAACTCATCTTGTTAGGAAACTATCCAATGAATCATGTACATTTTAGACCCTTGGTGCTATAATAAGAGAATAATCAGATCAGTGTAAAACATACGGTTTTTTCTCTCAGACCATGAATTAGCAAAAATAATAATAAATGAAGCATGTATGTATGTAGAGAGAAATTACATGTTATAGGCTCAGTAACAATTGAGGCATGGTGATGAGAATGGTATCTAGAGTAGAGAAAATGGTGATGCAAAGCTCTGTGAAGCCAATAATAAACAAACTCAACAGGACCCATATGTAGCAACACAGTGAGCACAACTCCCTTAGTCTCCCACCATGGCAAGTAAGCAGCCCCTGGGATCACCTCATTTACCATGAAGAACAACAGAGCCGTCAAAATTATCTGATCATCCCTGCACTCCACATTCACTATGTTTTAGTCCTCGTTTTTTTGAAGTATGTAAACAGGGTCAACCTGTATGTCACATAGTTTATGTCCACTGAATAGTTGGTGCATGGAAAACTGTATATTATTGGATACTACGAAATAACGATCGGAAGTACCCTCTACTCTTGTTACTCCGACTATGCAGTAGACAGTAATCACTGGATATTTCAAACATGTACCATGCATCTTAGGGGTTTTGCACAAAAGTATCATACAATTTTTTATTAGAGAAAACTACCATGAATTTTTGAAAGTGTTTAAAATAAGGAGCTCTTGAAAGTTATTGCTAATAGAGTTAAGGACTTGACTAAAAGATCTAAACCATCAGTTGAAAATAGGAGAGGAAGATTAGGATAACACAGAGGAAATATAAAATATGTACGGGCAAAATTGTCTGAAGCATGTTATTTGCAAAGCACATGATAACTTCTACAATACCTGGTACAAAACATGGTAGCTTAATGAAAAAGTTCAAGGTGGTTTTCTCTAATAAACTTTATCGCAGTTTTGTGCAGAACTCCCAAAGTTCATGTTAGTCATCTGAAATTTACACTTTTAGAAAAATAACAATTATACAAATGAAACTTTGTTAATTACCAATTCCTCTCTCTATCAACTTGATCAAAGTCTAGGCTCTTGTTCACAATCTTGTGCTTGGTTCTTGCAGTGTGAAATCTAGAGATGGTGATCCAAAGCTGAGAGTAGAGCAACCTCAGAAGCAGAGTAGGGAAAATTGCGAGGTTAAAAAAATCCATCTCCTCCCCTTCATTCTTTGCCTTTACGAGTTTGTACATGCTTCTACCCAACCAAGGGGCTAATAGAACATACTAAAAACCAAGAAAACAAAGATAAGGAAAAATTAATAGTGCAAAAAAAAAAAAATGATGCCGTTATACCTTGAAGTTGCCAAGCTTTTGCCATGGCCATTGAGTGAGAGGTCCTGGTTGTGAAGCCATCTTCTTTCTCCTTGTATTGGCCCTGATCACGTACAAGTGTCATTGTTCGAATCTATTTATATACAAGTTTTTGAGTGGTGTCATATGGAAAGGACCTTTTATTAATACTTTACCCAAATATGGGCTAGTCATTAATGAGGATAAACCAGATTTTTTTGTGTCCGTAGATGTTCTTGATGAATATGTTGCTGATGTGCTACACTTTCTGACTGTCAACTATGATCTAGATATTCTAGTGATTATTGTTTTATTGTCTACTAGTGCACGGTTTGTAGTTTTCACTGTGCTTGTTTTCCAAAATTTTAAAATAAGGGTGACATATATTTTATTGCTAATATTTTTCCCCTCTAAAACCTACTATTTATTTGATCTTATGTTTTAATTTTCTCAATTATCAGAATAAAATTATCAGCATTTACAAGAGAGAGAAGACCTGTTGTGATAAATGGTTCCTTAAGTTTGAATATCGATCAAGGACAGTTTATTTCCTCTTTTTTTTAAATGAGAATTTCTCTCCTTCTTCTTTTCAAGTTTCATTTATAAAAAAGCTCCATTATTCTGCCCAAGTTCCAAAACTGTTAGTAAGACTTCAGCAAATTGCAAGTAGTATTTGCGACGAGGAGCTTTATTGCTTATTTTGCTGTTTATTAATATTTGTCCCTTTTTTTAAACTAGGAATCATGTTAGGTTTGATTAGCTTTATTACCTACTTAAATTCGACCCAATGAATCTGCAGCACGTTAAGATTTCTTCTATTATTTAACTTGCCATACTTGCTCAAAAAACAAACTAATTCAAAGCTTTCCTCTGCTTTATATAGAGAAATACATGGAATAATCCATGTACTTAGCCAATATAAGATCAAATCTATAAATCACATAACTTAACTCTTCAAGGAAACCACGAGTGACCCGGATAGTTGGGAGATTCCAATGTGGCTCCCAAGGTCTTAGGTTCACTTCGGGGAGGAGGGAAAAAAAACTCTTCAACACTTCTTCTCAAGATAGAGCATAAAAATATCATCCACATCGAGCTTGTCATAAGTAAATTTTGCAACTAAGGTTTTTCTAAGGATTTACTAGATAAATCTGCCAACTTTGTTTCTTGATGTATCTGAATGCACATGGTATAACGCCCAAAATCTACACTATATCTTAATATGATGTATCTGAATGCACATGGTATAGCCCAAAATCTACACTATATCTTAATATGAGATATTTTGTAACAACGGCATATCATATGAGGTCACCTTTTGCAAATGGTATCTGAATGCAGATGGTATACGCCCAAAATCCACACTATATGTTAATATGAGATATTTTGTAACAATGGCATATCATATGAGGTCACCTTCTGCAATTGATACAAGCATTTGGTGAACCAAACCCCTACCTATATGATGACTCTATTTTACCCTTCAATTGTTAACAAAAATATTGGTTTCAGTAACAAATTTTGGGTTGGCTTAAACGATCTTATTTTATTTGTGCGTAGTTGATCAAGAACTTGTTTCGTCTAGTTATATTATTGGTCTAATTTTGATGATTATGCTAACTCACAACACAGAGTGACCAACCAATTACCTACAATAACATTCATTAAGTTGACAAACTATTATCAACCACCAATTGGTTAGGCCTCCAAAAAAGGGAGTATATTGGTTAATGAGTCTATCAACCATCTTTATAGCTTGGATTGTTTATAATGAAAACAGGGGAATTTGGTTAATTACTGTTTCTGTGTGCTTTTTTAAACTACCACAAACATGATAGTGTTAATCATCCACAAAATAATGAATGATCATGACTTATTCTGTATATAGTAATACTATATTATGTGCACTGATTTACTGTTACCTTACAAGAATAAGTTTTATGCCTCCATACGACATTGAAATGATATTCATCCTTTGTCTGGTGAAAATTTACTGACAGTAGTTAAAGTTGAATTACTTCCAGAGTTTTCGATAAATCATCTAGAAAAAGAGTAAATTGAATATCACAAGCAGTGTCGAAGGACCTGAATAGAGATCTTTTAGATTCTAAAGTTATTCCCAAGAATCCAAATGGAGTATCCATCATAATCCTCACGGACAAAAATTCACATAATTGACTACATAAGTTATACTATCATCATGAAATCAAATGTTATACCAGCAATATTTCTTTCAAAAGCTGTTACATAGCTACATAGTATCGGAGTGTAACTCAAATAAAGTAGGGATGTCATGAAATTTTTTCGATAATACAAATCGTACATATAAAAAAAGAGTATAAAGTATGCCTCGCCTATTCTGATATGTATCCGATCTCAAAAGCCAAGACTTGATGTCTGAAATCTGAATGTTTGATCACAAGTTTTAGCCACATTATCCGTTAATCTGGAATATCACCTTTGAGAAGCTTTTAAAGTATCGAACTACCCTGAAACACAAAAGAAAAAGAAGGGGGCCCAATAAGTGTCACCTCAACAGAAAGGAATTATCTTCGAATTGTTGATATATGCAAGGGATCTCAACATTATGGTACAGATACAAGAATCTCAATAATCATTGATATATGCAAGGGATCTCAACATTATGGTACAGATGCAAGAATCTCCATAATCATCTTCTAAGTCACTTGAATCACTGGAAACAACCCTAAAATTTAAAAGATCATTCTCCCTTTAAAAGAGGGAGTACTAGAAAAACTTTCATTTCCCAAAAATACCCTTCATCTTTCATAAAATTAACCAATTTACTCTATGATCATAACTCTCAATCTTATTAAATCACATTAATTAAGTTTTTATACTATAGTATATAGCTATTCTTAAGATTATTAAATAAATAAATCAATTATAATAGTATTAGATTATCAAGTGTATGATGTCTTAATATACTATAGGAATTAATATTTATGTAATAATGCAACTCCAATTAGATTATAATAGTACAAAATTATATTAAACATTAGACTTTTAATAGTATAAGATTATAATTAAACATTTTTTTAGTGCTTGTTAGCTACATATAACATTTATATCTCATCTAGAGTGGTTTTAAATAAAAATTGAAATAGTTAATTATGTAACTCTAATTAAATTAATCGTTATATAATCAAATTGTTAACGATAGCTTGGTGTTTATGTGCATTTATATAAAGGCAAAGATAAAACGTTTTATTCGAGCTTTAATAGGTTATAGTGCCAAAGATACACATACCAAGATAGAAAATAGTTCACACTTCTCTAATTCTACCTTAAGTGGTCCCCACAAAACTTAGATATTCTAAGGAGTGAAAATTTGATGTTCTTCTAATGGAAACATTTCATAAAGAAGAAAATCAACAGTTTGGAAAGCTTCTTTTCGTGCATTAACACTTTTGACAAGTGAGCACCTCTTGATACATCCAACAAATTATCACAAACCCCTCCAACGTCCATCTGTTTCATTTCACTCCGTGTATAATCTCCTTCCTAGGTCCCCTCTCTCCCACTCTTCACATAACAAATACTAGGTCAAATCAATCATACTCTCTTTAAAAGCACAAGTTCGGAAAAATCTTTTGGTAGACAAAAAGACCATTGAAATTCAAATTAATCCATTAAGTAAGAGTAAGTTAATAAATTGATGAATTCTTATTGGATATACATAGTATGAAGATATTAAGTAAGAGTAAGTTAATAAATTGATGAATTCTTATTGGATATACATAGTATGAAGATAATGATATAGTTTAAATTAAAATGTAAACCTAAATGAATTTATTAAATGCCAAATTTATAAATATATACAAGATGAATGGCGTATATGCAAAAACCAAATAAATTAGTGAGTCAAATAATATCCGTTGCATAGGTCAAACCCCAAAACAACGTAGACCTACAAATGTACATAATGTTGACAGAGTATTTGCAAAATCTACCAAACAAATTAAAGAGACAAAATCATTTTAAAAAATATAAAAAAGAAAAATTAAAATAAACAGCTGCAATATGAGGACACAACGTGGCGATCTCTCAACAACTAAAATTCAAGTAGTTCACGACACTACATAATTACTTTCAAAGTTTAATTATACTATTATTATTTAAATAGAACTCTATTTACAATTGTTTTTCTCTCACATGCAACATCACATACCAATGTTTATATGCCAGGAAACTACAACAATTTTCGTAGCACTTTTATCTCCTTCTACATGTATTTGTCTTTGTTATTTTCTTCTTATTAGATTAGGTTAGATTATTTTAAAGCAATTAATTATATTGTATATTTGATTTTTTTTTTCATATCAAGAAATATCAAAAAATTTTACAGTACTTTCATTTATTTTCTTCTTATTATATTAGATTAGATTAGATTATTTTAAAGCAATTAATTATATTGTATGTTTGACTTTTTTTTCAGATTAGAAATTGTAATAATTTTCATAGCACTTTTATCTCCTTCAACATATATGTGATTTTGTTATTTTCTTCTTATTAGATTAGATTAGATTAGATTATATTTTTAAAAATTATGAATTATGAAATTGTTGTTATTTTCTTCTTATTAGATTAGATTAGATTAGATTATATTTTTAAAAATTATGAATTATGAAATTACAACAATTTTTACATCATTTTTATCTATTTTATTCATATTAAATTAGATTAGATTATTTTAAAGCAATTACTTATATTGTATGTTTTATTAGATCATAAAGTTTAATTTTACTATTATTATTTAAATAGGTACTATTTGTATAAAAATCAAAGAGAATCTCACACATATCTTAAATTTCATACTAATTGTAATATTTACACATGGGTGTTGGTTCCACAAAACTTAGATATTCTAAGGAGTGAAAATTTAATGTTCTTCTGATGGAAACATTTCATAAAGAAGAAAATCAGCAGTTTGGAAAGCTTCTTTTCGTGCATTAACACTTTTGACAAGTGAGCTCCTCTTGATACATCCAACAAATTATCACAAACCCCTTCAACGTCCATCTGTTTCATTTCACTCAGTGTATAATCTCCTTCCTAGGTCCCCTCTCTCCCACTCTTCACATAACAAATACTAGGTCAAATCAATCATACTCTCTTTAAAAGCACGAGTTCGGAAAAATCTTTTGGTAGACAAAAAGACCATTGAAATTCAAATTAATCCATTAAGTAAGAGTAAGTTGATAAATTGATGAATTCTTATTGGATATACATAGTATGAAGATAATGATATAGTTTAAATTAAAATGTAAACCTAAATGAATTTATTAAATGCCAAATTTATAAATATATACAAGATGAATGACGTATATGCAAAAACCAAACAAATTAGTGAGTCAAATAATGTCCGCTGCATAGGTCGAACCCCAAAACAACGCAGACCTACAAATATACATAATGTGGACGGAGTATTTGCAAAATCTACCAAACAAATTAAAGAGACAAAATCGTTTTGAAAATTATAAAAAAGGAAAATTAAAATAAACAGTTGCAATATAAGGACACAACGTGGTGATCTCTCACCGACTAAAATTCAAGTAGTTCATGACACTACATAATTAGTTTCAAAGTTTAATTATCCTATTATTATTTAAATAGAACTCTATTTACAATTGTTTTTCTTTCACATGCAACATCACATACCAATGTTTATATGCCAGGAAACTACAACAATTTTCGTAGCACTTTTATCTCCTTCTACATGTATTTGTCTTTGTTATTTTCTTCTTATTAGATTAGGTTAGATTATTTTAAAGTAATTAATTATATTGTATATTTGATTTTTTTTCATATCAAGAAATATCAAAAAATTTTACAGTACTTTCATTTATTTTCTTCTTATTATATTATATTAGATTAGATTATTTTAAAGCAGTTAATTATATTGTATGTTTGATTTTTTTCAGATTAGAAATTGTAATAATTTTCATAGCACTTTTATCTCCTTCAACATATATGTGATTTTGTTATTTTCTTCTTATTAGATTAGATTAGATTAGATTGGATTTTTAAAAATTATGAATTATGAAATTGCAACAATTTTCACATCATTTTTATCTATTTTCTTCTTATTAAATTAGATTAGATTATTTTAAAGCAATTACTTATATTGTATGTTTTATTAGATCATAAAGTTTAATTATACTATTATTATTTAAATAGGTACTATTAATATTCTTTATATATATATATATATATATATATATATATATATATATATATATTCCACAGGACTACAGATATCTTGAAAATGAACGAAGAAAACCATAAAAAAAACATAGTAATTACCCACACACACCCACTATTTTCAAAACCACCATTCTCCATCTCCATCTATTATATATCCACATATCAAATTAAGCTGCTGGAGTTTCCCCTCACAAACTACACCATTCTCCATCTACTTTGTACTTAAATTGTATAACATTCATTGCGATGAGGACTCACATGGGTTCTTTGCCTGCCTTGAGCATCCAACAAAAAAATAATGTACTAAGCATTGTAGTTAGTTAACAATGAGATCCTATCATTATAAACAAACTAAGTAAAGATTAATAATTCTTAAGAATGTACTATGTAACCATATCTTCCCTTGCAAACTTGTTAGTTATTTATTCCTGGCCCGAAGATATTTTCAAAATTAATCATCTATTTCATAAAATATTTAAAAACATTTAAATAAAATTTATGGAAAATGTAACAAACCATGTTTATAGATTTTAATTCAAAATGAATCCGACTTATTTTATAGTAAGAAAATAAATGAAAAATAATAATTTTGATATTTAACCACGTGCATTGCACGTGCACAAGAACTAGTAATTAGGAAACAAGGAAGTCATTGAGCTTAACAGGAGAAAAAATAGCCTCATGAAACACTGATCAAAAGAAAGCAATGAATAAGAGTGAAGATTACTGCCAATTTGGAATCTCATTTAGAACTCACATAATTGAAATTTATTATTTCATTTTGTTATTTGGAATCTCAATTCATGATTTTACTTTTGCTGCCAATTACCTCTGAATCCTACATCGTATACAACAGTAAAAAGTAAACACAGTTTCAGAAAGTTTTGCTGACAGTCTGATGACATGAGTCTAAGGTCTCATGTGCACCCAGAGTTCCTATAACGAACGAGATCCAAGAATTACTATCGAAAATAAAATTCGTTTCGATGACCATTAGGTTGCTTCCTGTAGAAATATCACACTCTTTGGAATTCACAAAGTAAACACAAGAAAATCATTTATTCTATCAGATTATAGGATTCACTGCTTAGTTCTCCTAGGTCTAAACAACTTTTATATTAAAAGAGGAGAAAGGAAACATTCGAGATGTACTTTCTGGAAGTAAAAATACATCGATATGTTATTCTAACAACTACATGGTGTCCCATATGAATTCATTTGCTTGCAATGCACGCATTCCGAAACATCTTCAATTACCCTTCTCATAACAGAATTGCTATTTGGCTCGCGAGTTAACTCGCAGCCCCAACACGCGCCTACGTGGCCAGCTCCACGTCAGAAGGTAAAATTTCATCCCGTGACCTCAATTTTCCCCCCCAACCTCGTTCTCTCTCCTCACATCAGAGTGAGAAAAATCCCCAAATAGCGTTCTCTCCCCCTCCCAACCCTAGCCCCAACCCCGCCGTGAAACCGCCGCCGTCCCCTGACGTGGACGTGACACCGTCGCCGCCCCTGACACCGCCGTCGCACCGCCGCTGTCGACACAGCTCCACTCCTCTTCTCAGCTCTCCATCCCCCCACTTAAAAACAGGTACCTTTCCTCGCTAATCCATCAAAAACCCTCTATTTCGTGCATATTAGTGATTCAGTTCTTTTTTGGCATAACTAGATGCAACACATCAGTTCTTTGCATTACACCCAACTCTGTAGCTTGCTTGTGGTTTTAAGGGATTTTGACAAGTACTATTATGTTTGCCAGCTCGACCACATACTAAAGTCATACTTCTAACAATGCCCATTTCATTCTTCCTTCTTGTATGTTTCTTAATTGGAAATCCACTGCTCTTTGCATAGTCTTTGTAAAACTCAAACAATTCATCTGGATCATTAAACTCCATCCCAATTTTAGGCTCATTTTGCTCAATCTGCTGATCAGTGTGCTGAGGCAACTCAGATCTCTCATCAACCGGGCAATTATTCAAGGCATCATCAACTACATCATCAAACTCCTCAATATCTGTCATGCCTGTTCAAATTGATCATCAATAAACTTTACAGAAAATAGTTGACAGAAACTGAACAAAGAAACTGAGCAAATAATTGACTGAAACTGACAATTGCAGTTGTTTTCGTTTCTTTTAGTTACTGAACACTTGCAAATAATTGACTGAAACCGGGCAAATATTAACGTATTCTGTATAAGGTTAATGAACACTTGCAGTTGTTTTCGTTTCTTTTAGTTACTTCATCTTTAGAGTAAACAAAAATTTGTGACCAACTAAATAATAACTACATTATGATTTCAACTAAATCCCCACCTTGAAATTAAACACATCACTCTCTCAAGACCCACAAATTTTTAATTAACCAGTAAAATCCACAAGACCCATGAAATCGAATTAAACACATCACTCTATCAAGCCAAAATAGTTTGTAAGTAGGTTTCAATTAAACAAGATTCAAACAGATTCAACCACATTAGATGGAAAGAAGTGAAATTTGCACGAAATAGAGGGTTTTTGATGGATTAGCGAGGAAAGGTACTTGTTTTTAAGTGGGGGGATGGAGAGCTGAGAAGAGGAGTGGAGTTGTGTCGACAGCGGCGGTGCGACGGCGGTGTCAGGGGCGGCGACGGTGTCACGTCCACGTCAGGGGACGGCGGCGGTTTCACGGCGGGGTTGGGGCTAGGGTTGGGAGGGGGAGAGAACGCTATTTGGGGATTTTTCTCACTCTGATGTGAGGAGAGAGAACGAGGTTGGGGGGAAAAATTGAGGTCACGGGATGAAATTTTACCTTCTGACGTGGAGCTGGCCACGTAGGCGCGTGTTGGGGCTGCGAGTTAACTCGCGAGCCAAATAGCAATTCTGTTCTCATAATCATCAAATGATTGCGGCACAAATTTCAGCATAGTTTGCGTGCATTATTTATAACGAACTGTCACGTGAAAACCTGCATTTTGACATTTGATGGCAATATTATATGGCTTAAGTATCATGTAGAAATCTTCCTAGAGCAAAGATAGGCAAATCTTAGGCTTCTAGAAGCAACAAAATATGAAAACTATAGTTGTTGAGAAATTATCTCATCTTCCAACAGATAGCACAGTCAACAAACTTGCCCTATAGACCAACTAACAGATTTTATGATGATCGTACTTTGATCTAAAATCAGCAAACCATGGCTTAAAAACTGTCGTTTTGTTGTCTCTCATCACTATTTATGGTTAATACGGCTCTTCATGAATGAAAACGGAAGAGGGAAAAAAAACTAATGGGTTTTGAGGGGGCTCAGATAATGGGATTTGGAATTTTTCTTTGTTGTATTTTCTCAAAGAGAAAACTGATCTATATATATAGAGGCTACCCCATCATCTCTACCCCTTCAAATTAATTACTGCCTCAATAGTTGAGAGATATTCTCTCAAACAACCCACTACCCCATTATCCTCTCAACAAAGTATCATCTTGTTGAGCAATTAGTGGTTGAATTGGTCACCAATTAAATGGGTCAAGTAACATCTCCTACTTGACCAATTAAACACAATTAGTGGTTGAATTGGTCACCAATTAAATGGGTCAAGTAACATCTCCTACTTGACCAATTAAACCAAGTGATATGCCTCTCACTATCTGTGAAATCAGATATTTCTTTTTACCATTACTCCCACTATTCGTAGAGAGTAACTCTTATTTCATTATTCATGAAATTTTACTTGGACTTAGTAATCCTAAGCCCATCAAACTTACATATTTGATAAATAATTTCGTTGGTATTCCTTTTGTTAAATGATCAGCAATCATATCTATAGTAGGGATGTAAGTCACTCTTACTTCTTCATTTTCTACAATATCTCGAATATAGTGATACTGGAATTCAATGTGTTTTTCATGATCTAGCTAATCGCTAATTGATTATCACGATAAATATCAACAGATCCTTCTAACAAATTGAGATCTAAATTAATAAAAAATCGTCTCATCCAGATAGCATATGTAGTTGTCATGCTGCAAGCTATATATTCAGCTTCTTGTGTGTATCTAGCAACACACCCTTATTTCTTACTACTTCAAGAAACAATTCCTTCTCCAAAGATGAACAAGTGTCCTAAAGTGGACTTTCTATCATCTTTATCACCTCCGAAATCAGCATCGGAGTAATCGAGGACTTCAAGTGAACTCGCATGATAAACTAATCTAAGAGAAAATGTGCCTTTGATATACTTCATAATCCTTTTAATATGTTTCCAATGTGCTGGTTTTGGATTACTTTGATATTGATTAACCAAACTTACCGCATAAGCTAAGTTAGGTCTGGTGCACAACATTTCATGCATCAAGCTTCCAATTGCCTGAGCATAAGGAGCATCCAATAGCTTTTACCCATATCTAGGGCTTTACTCTTTACATAATCTCTTTCTCATGACCAACGAAGTTGGTGCTGGATTAGAATTCTCCATTCTAAACCTTTTAAGAACTAATCTTAAATATTTTTCTTGATTTAAACTTAGCATTCTAGACTTTTTATCTCAAATTATTTAAATTCTAAGAATATATGATGCATCTCCTATGTCTTTCATCTCAAACTTTTTGCTGAGATCTATATTGGTTTTATTCAATATTTCCATGTTATTTCCGGCGAGCAATATATTATCCACATATAAGAATAATATAGTAAATTTACTCCCGCTTTTCAAGACCTATATATAATTATCTAATTTATTTTGAATATATAAAATAAGTTTGGTTACTGTATCATGAAATTTGAGAAACTACTGTCTAGAAGACTATTTTAAACTGTATAGAGATTTTATTAATTTGTAAACTTTATGTTCATGTCCTTTCACCTGAAAACTTTCATGTTATTGCATATATATCGCCTCCTTCAAATCTCCGTTAAGGAATGCGGTTTTAACATTCATTTGGAATAACTCTAAGTCAAGATATGCAACGATAGCCAAAATGATTTTAATCGACACAAATTTAGATACAGGAGAATACGTTTCCTGAAAATCTATTCCTACCTTCTGGTTATAATGATATAAGTGAGAATAGTAGTTGCACCTGTAAATTTCTTATATTTTTATATATTCATCACTTTGTTTTTTATTTATAGGGATCTCCTCTAAAAGCCAGTTATTCTCGGTAAGAAAATTTTGCTACTGCTCTAACTTTGTAATAGAGAAAGTTATCAAGTATAATACTAGCTCTGTAGGTTTAAAATCATCCAAGTTCTACGAAGTGAGATTGAAAATGCAGTCGGCCTGAGGATAATAACTCGGAAGCTGGAAACAATCTTACACGTGTTGGTCGTACTATCTCGATGTTTTATTGATAACTCTGATACGATTTGCAACGTTATTAATTTGATTACTAGTTCTTTAGAAATCTAAGTATCTGTTTAGAACAGTTTTTTTTACATAGAATTGGCTTTGAATTTCTTATTACGCATAAGCAAAGTCCTAATATTGTACAATTTTTTTTCTAAAAGAAACCAAATATGCTCATCTATTTTATTTCTTATATTGCAGCATGTGTCCATATTTCTTGCTTATGGTACGTACACAAACCGATGCACTGTCTGAAAGCATCCTGTTGTGCTATCTGCAGGCAACAATATTACCATTTTCCTAGTATCTATCATTTACTTCTATTGCTTATGAAAATGGAACCTTTGCTCTATAAATCAAGAGAGAAGGAAATACTTGGTGAGATTCAAATGATTAATTGGTATTTCTGTTAGGATTTGAGTTGGTTTCTACTTTCAGTTAACAATATCCTAGACTTTAGGAGGTGTTTCGATATGACCTAATATCTAGGATCCTATTTAGCATTTGAATTCTTCTTGTTTCAGTTAAGTGGCTGTTTGGTTCGCTTTTGTGAGCCACGGAAAACTATTTCTACTCCTGACAGCCCCTCCACGTCAACAAAACCCGTTCCGCGGGTTTCTTTTCTCAGCTTTGGTTCGCTTCTTCCCCTCCTCCCTCCAGCCGCGGAAATCCCCTCCACCTCAGATTTTTTTCTTCCTCCCATTTCCTTCGAAAACGAGAGGAAATCAGTGTAATCGCCGAAGAAATGTACTATTGTCAGATCTGCGGTTTTTAGGGGGAAAACTTGTTGAGGGCTAGGGTTACGACCGCATTCCCTCGCTTTTTTCACTCTTCGCGCCACGATTCCTCTCTGATGCCTGCGGAAGTTCTAAACTGTTGATTTCGTGCTTGATTTTCATATTTATCAAGCCTCAGTTCCTCAAATTTGTTTTTTTGCTAGATCTTGCTAAAAAGGCTACGCCTTTATTAGGAAAATTTCGTATATTTGCTGAATTTTTTGCTGGATCTTGCTATACTTCCGATCTAAGGTATGATTTATGAAAATTTCGTATATTTGCTGAATTTTTTGCTGGATCTTGCTATACTTCCGATCTAAGGTATGATTTATTCTCAATTCAGAAATGATGTGTTGATGGATCTTGCTATACTTCCGATCTAAGGTATGATTTATTCTCAATTCAGAAATGATGTGTTGAAAATTTTGTATGTTTTAGAATTATTAAGATAAAATTTTTCATTTTCTATAATTATTTGAATTTCAGCTCAATTACTTCTTCTTGCTGCAACTCCGTTGTCCTGAATTTCAGCTGCATATGTGCTATTATCTGCTTTTTCAGTCCCTTACCAAGCCTGTTCTTGTTTGCATACCATGATGCTTCACTGATCGTATCTCTCCACATGTTATATAATTATCATGATGAATGTGAGGCTATTGAAGTAATAGAATTTGGCATCATTAGTTTAAATTGACCCAGTAGAAGATATGCAGTAATATACTAATATATGATTATTTCTTATTCTATCATTCTGGAAAAAATGTTGGTTGAAGGTCTGGACTATTTTAATTATGTCCAATTGGCATCATTAGTTGCTCATGTTTTATAGATGCTCTGTTGTTCAACTTCTATTTGAGCTCATGTTTGCTCATGACCGGTTTTACTGATGCTCTGGTTTGTGCTATGTTTGTGTTCAGTCACTTGGAGTTCTATGTGTGTTCAAATTTTCCGCACTGTTTGTTGATTATGATACTATTTGTGGGTATTCAATTTAGGCTATAATGATTGTCAATTTTTCTGAGATTAGCAACCTACAATATCTATTGATATTGCACTGGATGGCTAACAATAATGATATTGAACAAGTTCTGAGCCCACAGCCATAATTCGCATATACATGTGGCTGATTTATTTGACATGATGTCAATAAATATTTTCAAATGATTTTTTGCACATAAAGTTCAACATGCATAAATTATCAGGATCGATGCTATTTGCTATGTTATATACTAAAATATGGCTATTCAGACCGTTTATATGTTTTTATAGGTTTCAAAATTTTTTTTGGCTAATTCAGATACGTATTTCATAAATTTATGAATAATCAGATTATTACAGGTCTTGTTTATTTTTTTTCTTGGAAAACAGGTTTTGTGTGATTTTTTTCATCTCAAACAGGTATATTTTATGTCAAATCAGGTACGCAATTCATGTTACAGTAGGTTTCATATGATTTCAGGTTTCGTATGATTTCATTAATACAAACAGAAATTTATAATTCATTTGGGATATTATTATTTGTTCATGATACATTCGCATTTTTATATGGTTAAGATTACATCCCATAACTAGCACAAATAATTTTTGTCTATAGTGGGGGGTAATCTTACCATGGTGACTCTAAATACTTTTTCTTACACACTTCAAAACCAACCAAACACAAGAAAAATGGGAAATATCAAATCAACAAAAGTTTTCCCTTTTTTTCTCATGCAAACCAAACATAAGAAAAGTAAATACATTGGTTTCCCACCATTTTTTTTGTGCGAACCAAACCAAAATAATCTATTTCTTGGAAAAGTTTGGAAAACTAAAAACTTGTGTTTCTTTACATGGAATTACATTTCCCTATATCTAGGAAACGAACCAAACAGCCCCTAAGCACGTGGTTGTGTGTGATCTTGTTGTTAAGGTCTTAGGCTATTTAAAAGCCTAACCTGTTGAATAATAATTAAGCAATTCAATTCCAGTTTTGTCTAGTTGCGCTTTGTTTTAGAGTTCCTTACAATCTGGTATCAGAGCCCCCACTGGGCCTGAGAAAAAAGTGAGATAAGTAGCAGCTTAGAGAGAAACACAGAGAGATGAGTGAAGAGATGGGATTGACTAAGATTCCTCATTTCAATGGTCATTATGATCATTGGAGTTAACTCATGGAGAATTTGCTCCGAGCAAAAGGCTTGTGGAGCTTGGTGAAGAAAGGCTTCGAGGAGCCAAGAGCGGGGACCCTATTAACAGATGTGCAGCAGACACAACTTGATGATGCTAGGACCAAAGATCATCAGGTCAAACATTACCTCTTTCAAGCCATCGATAGGATCGTCTTCGAGCAGATTTTAGATCGTCGTTCCGCCAAAACTGTTTAGGATTCTATGAAATGAAAGTTTGGTGGGAATGACAAGGTGAAGAAGTCTCTCCTTCAGACACTCAGAAGAGAGTTTGAGATACTAGATATGTGGAATGAAGAAACCATCACAGAGTACTTTGCCAGAGTGATGGATGTCTCCAACAACATGAGAAGCAATGGTGAAGATATGACAGATGAAATGATCATGGAGAAGATCTTGAGAACCTTGGTAGAAAGGTTTATCAGTGTTGT
Organism: Asparagus officinalis; assembly: GCF_001876935.1. Lineage (NCBI taxonomy): Eukaryota > Viridiplantae > Streptophyta > Magnoliopsida > Asparagales > Asparagaceae > Asparagus > Asparagus officinalis. The sequence continues at coordinate 14,177,894 of NC_033794.1, read as the reverse complement.
AGTTTCAATTGAAGAAGCAAAGGATACTTTGACTATGTCCATTGATGAACTGCAGAGCTCGTTGGTAGTACACGAGTAGAAATTCAAAAGGGTGAGCAGAGAAGATGATGATCAGGCGTTGAAAGTAGAAGATCAGATACCATAAGAGGAAAATGTGCTATTAGAGGTAGAGGTCGAGGAAGGTACAAGGAAACGGTGGAAGGTAGGGGTCGAGGAAGGGACAAGGCAACGGTGGAATGCTTCAAGTGCCACAACCTTAGCCATTTTCAGTGGGAGTATACGAAATGGAACAAGGAGGCAAACTACGCTAAGTTGGATGAAGAAGATGATCTGTTGTTGATGTCCTATGTGGAATTGCACAAAGCTACACGACATGATGCTTGGTTCTTAGACTCTGGCTGCTCAAATCACATATGCAATGACAAAGGTATGTTTTCAGGTCTGGATGAGAGTTTTAAACATTCAGTAAAGCTTGGGAATAACTCTAGGTTGAGTGTTGGTTGAAAGGGTGTTGTCAAGCTTGTTTTTAATGGTATTACTTACACCATTGGAGAAGTATATTTTGTTCCTGGTTTGAGGAATAATTTGTTGAGTATTGGTCAGTTACAAGAGAAAGGCTTAAAAATTTTGATTGAAAATAATATCTGCAATATTTATCATCCATACATGGGCCTGATTGCTCAAAGCAGAATGAGTGTGAATCGTATGTTTATCTTGGTAGCAGAAACTCAAGGTTCTAATGCTCAACCTGAAGAATGTATGCACATAAGCTCTCCTAATTTAACCTACTTATGGCACCAAAGATATGTGCACTTGAGTCACAAAGGTCTAAGAACCTTGCAATTTAAGAAGCTGGTTCGTGGATTGCCATAATTTGCAAGCTCGATGACCACATGCACAGATTGTCTGAATGAGAAGCAACATAGAAATGCTATGCCAAAACAAAGCACTTGGAGAGCAAGTCAAGTCCTAGAGCCGGTGCACGCAGACATTTGTGGACCAATATCTCCCACATCCAATAGCGGCAAGAGGTATGTTTTGTGCTTTATTGATGATTTTAGTCGTAAGGCATGGGCATACCTCTTATGTGAAAAGTCAGAGGCACTGTACCACTTTAAGAATTTCAAGCAGATGGTTGAGAAAGAAGCTGAAGTGTTCATCAAGTGCCTACAAACAGATAGGGGAGGTGAATTTACCTCTCATGAGTTTAATGACTTTTGTAAAGAGCAGGGAATTAAGAGGCAGCTCATTACAGCATACACACCGCAACAAAATAGCGTAGCAGAGAGAAGAAATTGAATTATGATGAACATGGTTTGATCAATGTTGTTTGCCAAGAAAGTTCTAATAACTTTTTAGCCTGAAGCTGTATTATGGACTTTCTACGTCCTAAATTGGTGCCCTACCTTAGCAGTCAAGGATGTCACACCACAAGAGGCCTGGAGCGAATTAAAATCTTATGTGGATCATTTCAGAATCTGTAGATGTCTTGCTCATGTGCAAATACCGAAAGGAAAAAGAGGTAAGCTAGATAATAGAAGCTTTCCATGTATCTTTTTGGGTATGAGTGAGGAATCCAAGGGGTATAAGTTGTTTGATCTCGATAGAAAAAGGGTAGTAGTTAGTAAAGATGTAGTGTTTGAAGAAGATAAGATGTGGAGCTGGGGTGATATGTATAAGGAACAAATTTCAGTAGAGTTAAGGTGGAGTGATGATGATGAAGGTTTTGAAGGGTCTGGAAATAGAGTAGAAGGAGAGGATGATGTAGAGGGTAGTGATGGGGCTGTAGGTGAAAGAGAAGAAGGTGGGAATAGGGAAACACAAAACTCTAGTGCAGTTAGAAGTACAATTGAAGGGAGGGAGAGAAGACCTCCTAGGTGGATGGGTGACTATTTTTCCGGTGAAGGACCGAGTGAGGAGGATGAAGCTCACATGGTGCACGATGTTTCTACTGAGGATCCTATTTACTTTGAAGATGCAGTGAAAGAAGAGAAGTGGTGCCAAGCTATGGAGCAGAGATTCAGGCTATTGAGAAAAATCATACTTAGACTCTTACGGACTTACCGGAAGTAGCTAAGAGGATCGGGGTAAAGTGGGTCTACAAGACTAAACATGATGAACAAGGAGTTGTGATCAAGCACAAGGCATGACTCGTGGCCAAGGGTTACTCACAAAAGGAGGGGATCAATTATAATAAAGTGTTTTCACCAGTAGCAAGACTTGACACTGTGAGTACTATAGTGGCATTAACAACTTAGAAAAATTGGAGAATCTATCAACTCGACGTCAAGTCTGCTTTCTTGCATGGAGAGTTAATTGAGAAAGTGTTCGTTGATCAGCCTAGAGGATATGAGAAGGAACGCAAGGAACACATGGTGTATCAACTACACAAGGCTTTGTACGGCTTGAAACAAGCTCCTAGAGCTTGGTTCAGTCATGTAGAGTCTCATCGTAAGTTTGTATGTAGATGATTTGATTTACACATGTAATGATGATGATATGATGCTTGAGTTTAAAGTTTCTATGATGAGAGAATTTGATATGAGTGATCTGGGGTAATGATGATGATATGATGCTTGAGTTTAAAGTTTCTATGATGAGAGAATTTGATATGAGTGATCTGGGAAGCATGAGCTATTTTCTCTCTATGATGAGAGAATTTGATATGAGTGATCTGGGAAGCATGAGCTATTTTCTCGGTATAGAAGTCTTGAAAAAGGAAGGAGGTATCTTCATTTGTCAAAAGAGATATGCACAGGAGGTTCTAAGAAGATTTGTAATGATGGAGAGCAATGAAGTTAAGAGTCTCATGGTGCCAGGGTTCAAGATCAGCAAAGACAATGAGGGATTTATGATTGATGAGACTTATTTCAAATAACTTATTAGCAGTTTAATGTATCTAACGGCAACTAGACCAGACCTCATGTTTGTGACCAGTTTGATAAGCAAGTTTATGTTAAGACCTACTGAGCTTCACTTGCAGGCAGCAAAGAGGGTCTTTAGATACTTGAAAGGGACCATGAGCTATGGCATATACTACAAGAGGAGTGGAGATAATAAATTCAAGGCCTTTACAGATAGTGATTATGTTGGGGATGTGGAAGACAGGAAAAGCACTAGTGGTTATGTTTTCTTATTAAGCTCTGGAGTTGTATCATGGAGCTCAAAGAAACAACCAATTGTGACTTTATCAACAACTGAAGCAGAATTTATCGCAGCAACTATGTGTGTGTGTCAAGGTTTATGGTTGAAGAAGATCTTGAAAGAGCTTGGACAAGAAGAGGCCTGCATTTACATCAACTGTGACAACAGTTCCACTATCAAACTCTCGAAGAATCCGGTGCTTCCTGGTCGAAGCGAACATATCGATGTGAGGTAACATTTTCTTAGAGATCTTGCTAATGAAGGTTCAATTGTTCTTGTTCATTGTGGAAATACCAACCAGTTGGCAGACATCATGACAAAGGCTTTGAAACAGGATACTTTTCAAAGGCTCAGAAGCATGTTAGGAGTTTGTGATGTTACCGAAGTAAGCTAAAATTGCTTCTTGCGTTTTAGTTTAAGGGAGGGTTTGTTAGGATTTGAGTTGGTTTCTACGTTCAGTTAATAATATCCTAGACTTTAGGAGGTGTTTCGATATGACCTAATCTCTAGGATTCTATTTAGCATTGGAATTCTTCTTGTTTTAGTTAAGCACGTGGCTGTGTGTGATCTTGTTGTTAATCTCTTAGGCTATTTAAAGACCTGGTATGTTGAATAATAATTAAGCAATTCAATTCTAGTTTTATGTAGTTGCTCTTTGTTTCAGAGTTCCTTACAATTTCTCGTATGTTCCTGTTTTCTCATAAGTCATAATCATAATAAAGTAATTTATTATTTCTGGTCACAGAGGAAGAACATGTTCTTGGATCGATACTTTTCACCTCGGTTTGTGTAATAATTCTAAGTTTTTGGATATGTATAAGTAAAAAGACTTTTATGTAAAATTAGTTAGAGGGTTCTAATAGCAAAAAGGGACCTTTATAAATACCCAAACCCTACTTCTTTTCCCGTCAACCTTTCTTCTGTTTCCGTCTTTGTTCCACCGCTCACAAAAAAAAAAAAAAAAAAAAAAAAAAAAAAACCCTAGCTTCTCTCTCTCGCGCCGACCTCTCTTCTTCTTCCCGTCATTGTTTTGCCGCACACCCGCAAAAATAAAGTGCAGCCGAAAATAATCTCAAGGAAAAGCAAGGTATTTTATTCTTTCTTCATCTCCTCAACCAAGCAAAGAACCCAACGCTTCATGTACCTTGTTGTCCTCATGTGTTTAATAGAATAGGATATTATATGGTTTGTTTGGTTAGGAATTGCAGGGTCTTTGTCTTCTTATTAAAAGAAAAGGAGTAACTAGGTTAGTAAATTATTAGATAATATAGTTCTAGACTTATTAAAGAGTTACATATATTAATTATATGGTGTATGATAATATCCTAAGATTATTTTAATAGGTATTCGGGTCTTAAGTTATACGGTAGTTTTGATGGTTATTTGTATATATTATGTAGGAATCCCAAGTGATTTCGAGGAGGCATCGTGAGAGGTTTTCGATTGTCTTTCGGGTTTATCGTAAGTAGTAAATTTATGCATGTGAAAACGGCGAAGGAATTGTGAAAAAACGTAAAGAATAACCCAAAACAGACTCCACCACACCCTGGTGTGGTGTCTGCCATGGGTGTGGTAGAATCTGTCCTGCACCACCCCCTCTGCCACACCCACGGTGCAGGGTATGGCAGAATCTGTCCTGCACGTGTCTGCCATGGGTGTGGTAGAATCTGTCCTGCACCACACCCTCTGCCACACCCACGGTGCAGGGTGTGGCAGAATCTGTCCTGCACCACACCCCCTGCCACACTCCTTTGTTTGGGATTGTATTTTATTATAAATAGGACCACATTTTTTAGGGTTTCTTAAAGAGAGAAAATGAGAGAATTAGCATTGTTTTGAGCACTTTGAGAGGGAGATATTGTGAGGGAGTTGAGAACTTTGGTTAGGGTTATATTTGAGTGATTTTGTGAGTTGTAACCCGTTGTATTTCTCCTCCATATAGTAAAATCTCCCCATCCTCTCCCCATGGACGTAGGCAAGTTGCCGAACCACGTATATCTCTGTGTTTGGTTTGATTTGTCGTAATTGGCTTGGTTTGTGCAAGTGTGTGGCTTTCTTCTTCCGTGATCTCAAGTTCGTTGTGTGTGCGTGCAACGCTTCCGCATAGGCGCGCGACAAGTGGTATCAGAGCTCAGATTTCAGATCTAGGGTTTTGGATTAGGTGGAGGAAGATTCAGTTGGAAGCTTGGTTCTTGGAGTTCTAGGCTTTGGTGGAGTTAGGGTTTGAAGTTGCCGTTGAAGATCTCACTTTCCTCGTGTGGTTAGGAGTTCTATTTGGAATCCAATCTAGGGTTCAGTTGGGTAATTTCTTATTCTTTTCAAAGTTTGGATCTTTCTCTATAATTTAGAATTTGTGATTATGGGTGAAGAAGTTGGTGAAAGCAGCAAGATGACAGGCACAGTTCAAGTGGGTTTTCAGAACACTAAGATTACTGTAGTGAAATATGACGGCAAGATCAATTTTGGTTTGTGGATGAGCGACGTACAGGATGCGCTTAATGCTCAAAATCTGGAGGAGACCATCATGGTCGATGTGAGGCCACCTAAATATGAAGAGGTGATATGGGAAAAGATGAATCAAAATGCTTGCGGGGTGATCAGGTCCTGTTTGGAACAGGAACTGAAATATGATGTGATTGGGGTGACGTCTGCAATGAAGATGTGGGAGATTCTCAACAACAAGTATCTCACGAAGAGTGTTGAGAACAGGTTGCACTTGCTGTGAAGATTATTCAGATTTCAGATGTCCAAAGGCACCTCGCTTGCGGCTCATGTGAACAACTACACTAAGTTGTTGTCGGACTTGGCGAACGTGGATGAGAAGATCACAGATGAGTACAAGGCTATTATTCTTTTGGGCTCCTTACCGGATGAGGAGTATGATACCTTCGTGCTTACGTTGCTGAACGGGAGATCTTCTATCACTTATAGTGAAGTGACTAACGCATTGACGAACTATGATTTGAGGAGGAAGGATAAGGAGACTTCCCGCGCTAGTACTTCAGGAGAGGCCTTGTCGGCGAGAGGTAGAAGCTCATATCAGAAAGGTGGAAACAGAGGGAGGTCAAAGTCAAGAGGTCGTCACCAGCTTGGAAAGAATCAATGTGCATTCTGCAAAGAGCAGGGACATTGGAAGAGAGACTGCCCGAAAGTCAAAGAAAAGGAGAATAGCAAGAATAAGGGCCCGAAGGCCAATGAGGTGAATGTTGCGAAAGGCGATGATTCCGATGATTCGAGCTTTTCTCTTTTGATTACTCCGGAGGTGAACCATTTGGATGCATCGGAGTGGATGTTTGATTCTAGCGCTACTTATCATGTGACTCCTAGGCGAGATTGGTTTTCATCATTTGAGAGACTCGATGGGGGTGTTGTTGTCATGGGAAATGATCAATCCTGTGGCGTTTGTGGGATAGGTACTGTGAGGATTCGAATGCACGATGGAGTAGTCCGTGAGTTAAAGGAGGTGAGATTCGTTCCTCAACTTAAGAAGAATCTTATCTCAGTTGGGGCTTTGGAGGTGAAGGGATTCAGGGTGATCTTTGAGGATGCTGTAGCGAAGGTTACTAAGGGATCTTTGGTGGTGATGAAGGGAGTTCGCAGTCATAATTTATACTATCTGAAAGGGAGCACCGAGATTGGCCAGGTTGCTTCGGCTATTTCAGAGGCGGACATGAGCAGACTTTGGCATTACAGGTTAGGGCACACAGGAGAGAAGTCACTGCAGGCTTTGTGCAAGCAGGGGCTATTGAAGGGAGCCAAGAGTGGAAAGATTGAGTTCTGTGAGCACTGTGTTCTTGGCAAGAAGACTAAGGTGAAGTTCGGGACTGCCATTCATCATGACATCACTTGGTGGTCGATATTGGTTCGTCACATTTGTTGATGACTATTCTAGGCGTTGTTGGGTGTACACCATGAAGCATAAGAGTGAAGTCCTAGATTTGTTTGTGGAGTGGAAGAAGAGATTGGAACTACAGACTGGGAGAAAGATCAAGACGTTGCGATCTAATAACGGCGGCGAGTATACTTCAGACCCCTTTCAGCAGCTATGTCGATACGAGGGCATAGAGAGGCACTTCACAGTTAGTCATACACCGCAGCAGAATGGGGTGGCGGAGAGATTGAATCGGTCTTTACTGGAGAAGATCCGATGCTTATTGTCGCAGAGTGGTTTGGAGAAGATCTTTTGGGCTGAGGCACTTTCTTATGCGAGCCACCTCATTAACAGGCTGCCTTCATCTGCGATTGAGGGGAAGACCCCTATGGAGATGTGGTCGGAAAAGCCAGCACACGATTATGACCAGCTCAAGGTATTTGGGTGCCCTGCATATTATCATGTTAAAACTGATAAGTTGGAACCTCGAGCTAGGAAGGCCATATTTGTAGGATTCAAGCGTGGTGTCAAGGGATACAAGCTTTGGGATCCAGTTGATAAGAAGATTGTGCTGAGTAGGGACGTCACATTCGATGAGGCTTCTATCTTGAAGCTTCCCAGCTCTCATCAGGTGGAGAGCGACCCGACAGAGGAGATATCACAGGTAGTGGAGATTGATGCAGCTCCACAGAGTCCAGATAGTGCAGTATCCATTAGAGTGCCGACTGAGGTGACGCCAGGTGAGCACGACGGTGATGCGGATGATACGGGTACTCATGAGCAGGATCACGGACCGACGGCTCAGGTTCAGGATTCTATTGCGGCACGAAGACAGAGGAGAGACATATGGGTGCCAGCACGGTATGCCGACACAGTTGCATATGCACTTCCGGTGGAGAGTATCGATGAGATGGTGCCTACTACATTTAGAGAGGCCGAGCAGAGTTCGGAGACTGATTCGTGGCAGGTGGCTATGCAGGAGGAGATGAAGTCCCTTCATAAGAACGATACATGGGAGCTTGTTGAGCTTCCAAAGGGGCGGAAGGCGATTGGGTGTAAGTGGGTGTACACGAAGAAGAAGGGCATTGAGGGCACTCTAGTGAGATTCAAGGCTAGGTTGGTTGCGAAGGGCTATGCACAGGAGGAATGTATTGATTATAATGAGGTTTTCTCTCCGGTGGTGAAGCACTCTTCGATTCGGATTTTGCTAGCTTTGGTGGCACAGTATGGTTTGGAGTTAGATCAGTTGGATGTGAAGACAGTATTTCTTCATGGTGATCTTGATGAAGAAATATATATGACTCAGCCATTGGGATTCCGAGCTGCAGGAAAAGATAAGTTGGTTTGCAGGCTAAAGAAATCGCTATACGGTTTGAAGCAGTCTCCTCGACAGTGGTATAGGCGATTTGATGGTTTTATGCTTGGTCATTCGTACACTCGGAGCCAGTTTGATCCTTGCGTGTATTTTCGCAAGTTGAGAGGAGGTGCGTACATTTATTTGTTGCTTTATGTCGATGACATGTTGGTTGCCTCTAGTTCCAGGTCAGCTATAGATGAGTTGAAAGTTCAGCTTTCGAATGAGTTTGATATGAAGGACTTGGGCGAGGCAAAGCGCATTTTAGGGATGGAGATCGGTAGAGACAAGAAGAAGGGTAGGATTTGTTTGACACAGGTAGCTTATTTGAAGAAGGTTCTACAGCGATTCCATGTTAGCATGGATACGAAGCCAGTTGGTGTACCTTTGGGAGCCCATTTGAAGCTTTCAGCTGGCCTTTCACCGAAGTCAGTTGAAGATCGTGAGTTGATGACGAAGACTCCATATGCGAGCGCAGTTGGGAGCTTGATGTACGCGATGGTATGTACGAGGCCGGATTTGTCACAGGCGGTGAGCATGGTGTCGAGATACATGCACGATCCAGGAGTGGGTCATTGGGACGCCGTGAAATGGATTTTGAGGTACATTCGAGGTACGCTCAATATTGGTTTGGTTTATGAGCGGGACACTACAGGTGGGCAGCTATGCATTGGCTATGTTGATTCGGATTATGCCGGGGATTTGGATAAGCGCCGGTCTACGACGAGGTATGTGTTTACTTTGACCCGTGCGCCGGTGTGTTGGAGATGCACCTTACAGTCGACGGTGGCTTTGTCTACGACGGAGGCAGAGTATATGGCAGTTACGGAGGCTGTGAAGGAGGCTATTTGGCTTCGAGGACTTTTGGAAGAACTTGGTATATCGCAGCGATCCGTCACTATTCATTGTGATAGCATGAGTGCTATATATTTGGCGAAGAATCAGGTTTTTCATGCGAGGACGAAGCACATTGACGTTCGTTATCACTTCGTTCGGGATGTTCTTGAAGATGGCGATGTGGAAATTGTGAAAGTCCACACGAAGGATAATCCGGCGGATATGCTCACTAAGGTGGTTCCGAGCAACAAGTTTGATCATTGTCGAAACTTGTTGCACATTCATGATTGTTGAGACCGTTGACGGCCATTTGGATGAACTACGGGCGGCTTGATCCCTTAGGAGAGGGGGTACGTAGGCAACCACATTGGTGCAGCCGAGTTTAGAGAGACAACACATTGGTGCTCATGTTGGTGTCGACTCGGTGTTGGGAATACTTCGCCGAGGTGGAGAATTGTGAAAACGGCGAAGGAATTGTGAAAAACGTAAAGAATAACCCAAAACAGACTCCACCACACTCTGGTGTGGTGTCTGCCATGGGTGTGGTAGAATTTGTCCTGCACCACACCCTCTGCCACACCCACGGTACAGGGTGTGGCAGAATCTGTCCTGCACCACACCCTCTGCCACACCCATGGTGCAGGGTGTGACAGACTCGTTTTTAGAATCCTCCTTTGTTTGGGAATCCTCATTTGTTTGGGATTGTGTTTTATTATAAATAGGACCATGTTTTTTAGGGTTTCTTAAGGAGAGAAAAGGAGAGAATTAGCATTGTTTTGAGCACTTTGAGAGGGAGATATTGCGAGGGAGTTGAGAACTTTGGTTAGGGTTATATTTGAGTGATTTTGTGAGTTGTAACCCGTTGTATTTCTCCTCCATATAGTAAAATCTCCCCATCCTCTCCCCGTGGACGTAGGCAAGTTACCGAACCACGTATATCTCTGTGTTTGGTTTGATTTGTCGTAATTAGCTTGGTTTGTGCAAGTGTGTGACTTTCTTCTTCTGTGATCTCAAGTTCGTTGTGTGTGCGTGCAACGCTTTCGCATAGGCGCGCGACAATGCATTGTGCATTGCGTATATTCCCTACAAAATGATAGTAAGTATATGTGGATTTGTTTCCTGATGGATTATATCCTTTGTATGATTTACTGGTATATCATTTGTTGACTGGTTTGATTTGTGATGCTCATGGATATTTGGTATAAGCTTATGCTTATTTTCTTTGTCAATTGTTATGTCTTTTCATATAGTAGTAGGTTGAGATGCATATGTGGTTGATTGATTTTACTATTGGTTGGCCTTTGGCATTTTTTGTATAACATACTTGGTTATATGAACTTTGTCCATTTTTTCTTTTTAAACATATGCATCTCAAGTCAATATACCGGTATATGTTGGATATAAGTAAGTTATTAAAACAGGACTCAATGTGCCTCTATGAGGTTCTATTTTAGTGCTAATAGCCCAAGTTTGGGTCTCACCATCCCGACCATGGGCTAAATAATAGTGGGGTTTACCAAGTCAACCGGAGTATTGAAGTGTTGACCACATTGAGATGTGACCTGCTTATTTCCATTGCATTTATACATTTTAAAGATGTTGTATTATAAATTTACTATTTTAGTATTTTGCGTATAAGGTCAATTTATTTTAGTTTTGCAAAACCAGTGTTCAATATATGAATTTATCCACTTATTGAGTTTTGAACTCATTGTGTTGTTTTTATTCTTTTCAGAGACCCAGGATTAGGTGGACTTGAGGATTTTTCAAATTCTTAGAACTGGGAAGGAATAAAATTCGGGATTGTTATTATCTTCTAGGTGAAGATTAAATAAAGTCTTTGATGTTTAGTTGATGAATTGAGAGTTTGTAATTATGAGATTTCTTTTTTTTAGGTCGAGTTTTATTTCAAGTTGAGGAATATTTATTTTTATCAAGTTAATTGGATTAGTGTTGACTTTTGGGATTATAGAGAATATTTACTGTTGGTTTTAGTTCAATGAAGAGATTTGTTTTAGTGGTCTTTTGATGAATATATATTTTTGGAGGACTTTTCACAGGTTCAGTCCGACTCCAATTTCCTTTTAGGTTCGGAAATTGGAGTCGTGACAGTTTGTAGACCATCCCTTCTATGAAAATGGTGCTAAAGGTGAAGTCTCAGTTACCTTTGCTTGTACTCTATCGATTGAGTTATTTTCTGTTGATGGCTTATCTTCTATAATTCATAGATGACAGGGATGTACACGAGGCCTCTGTGGATGATGTTCTATGTGCCAGGTGCAATAAAATGCTACTCCGGCCTTCTGTGTTGAACTGTGGTCATGGTGAGTTTAATAGCCATAGATGTGGAATTTTACATTAACTGACAGTTTAAGTGAGAAAACAAATGTTTATGTTTTTACAGTGTATTGTCAATCTTGTTTGTGCTTCACTGTTGATGGACTTCTAAGGTGTCAAGTTTGCGATAGTGTACATCCGGGTAATTTTCCCAAAGTTTGCCTGGAGATGGATCATTTTCTGGAGGAACAATTCCCAAAAGAATATTGTGCCAGGCGTGAGAATTTGCATGATAGGAAGTCACAATTTCAACATGCAGATCTTGTTAGGTTGGGGGTGGATACCAACCTCCGGCGGCGGAGGAGCTCCGACGAGCTCCAGGATGGCGGCGGCGAGGTCCAGGCGGCGAGGTCCAGGCGACAGGACGAGCTCGAAGCCTCGAGCTCTGCGTTCGTTCGAAGCTGGCGTCGATGGCGAGCTCTGCGTTCGTTCGAAGCGGGCGTCGATGGCGAGCTCTGCGTCGATGGCGAGCTCTGCGTCGATGGCGAGCTCTGCGTCGATGGCGAGCTCTGCGTCGATGGCGAGCTCTGCGTTCGCCTGCCCCCCGACCTCTGCGTTTGCTTTTTGGGCGAACCCGACCTTTGCGTCAGGGTTAATCGCTGGCGACAGGCTGTCGCCAGCTCTCTCATCTCCGCCTATATAAACCCTCTCCCTAGGGTTTCGAAGTAGCTGGCTTCCCCCTTTCCTCCTCCGATTCTTCTCTGGCGGCTGCCCTAAATCGCTGCTGCGATTTGTGACTTAATCCCCAGCTCCAACAGTGATTGAAGGGGGATTTAAGAGAGAGAGAGAGAAGAAAAGAAAGAGGGTTTTATCTGTGGGGTATTTATTCTCAGTTGAGAATTGAAAGGGTTCATACCCTTTGATTATTAACACTGTAGCTACAGTGTTTATTTGAGAAATCCCAGTTTAGGGATCTGCTCCTAAAATTGTAATTTCTTGTTTGATTAATAAGAAATTATCTGTGTGGCTCCCGAGGACGTAGGCAGTTACCGAACCTCGTTAAATCTTGGTGTACCTTTTCTATACCGCGTTTCCGTTGCATTAGGGGATTTAGGCGTTAAATTCCTAACAACTGGTATCAGAGCGTGGGTGTTGCCAGCGGTTAACTCGCGTAGTTCTTATGAATGGATACAAGTATTTGTGTGTACATTTAAGTGATTGTGTTCTCTCCGGTGTTTAACTGACCTATACCAGAGTGAAGAATAGAGTTAAGTGTTTGGAGTGATTCCCAAAACTTTCCAATAGGAACTGTTCAAACTCAAACAGAAGCAGGTGGTGAAGGTATTGAGGTCAGTAATGGGACATAGTATCCAAGATGCGTTTGAAGAATATTTGTAGCTCAGGAATACATCACCATAAGACAACTACTCCATACAACCCCAGCTCAGAATGGGTAGCGGCAAGGAAGAAACTGACATCGTTTAGAAGTTGCTAGCTGGATCTCTATGAATGTTCACAAGACATATGTGGGGAGGCAGCAGTTTGTGTGGCAGGCGTTGCATGCAATACAGAAAGTACCTCTCAGAGAGGTGCTGAACAAATAATTAAAGTAGAGAGGGGGAAAGAATTGAGGAATCTCGTGTCAGAGACGCTACTTAGAAAGGGAGATAATGGGTGGGATTCTTCCACTTAAAGTGTCTTGGTTGTGTGTGCTTATGTGAAAGGAACAGACAGGCCATATAGTCTGTGGGACGACAGCATTTCCCCTGAGAGCTGTGGAACGTGCATCTTATGTGGGATATTCTGGGCTACTCAGAGCAGGGGATATGATTTTGCTGGAAACACGGTGAGAAAATGTTTGTTTGTCAGAGCATGAGATGCAACGGTTCCTCGGAAAGCTTCGGAGTATATTACATCCCGACGTAACTTCATCTGTTGGTAAAATGCATACTAGAAGTATGAGCGAGAGGAGGAATGGTGAGAAGCAACGGGTGGACAATCGTGAAGAAATCAATTCTGTATCGATTCTTGGGAGGCGAGAATTGGTTGAGGAGGCGGCAGGAGAATGAAAGAAGAAAGAAAATAAGACAAGAGTGTTAGGCCGATGGTTCAGGGGGACGCTATTAACTTAATAGTAGGGCAGAGGAAAGCAATTGAGTGAACTGTACCTACAGTGCTCACTAAGTGGACTAGCCATGAAAGGTGCTCTTGCGCCAGCCTGCCCCGTACCCTGAGACACACTACACCACCACCAATCAGTTTCATCCCAATGTGATCCATTCCTCTCCCTAACTAATAACATTCGCTCTCCTAGCTCCTTTCTCCAAGTCCAATACAGTACGAAGAGGGGACTACTCGTAGTAATGCGGGACAATCCTCCTGATAATATGGTTGGGAGATCTTGCCAATTGTGATGTATCATATTCAACATCCCACGCGCTGTGCAGCCATGGGGATTATTAGCATCTTGGGGACTCTTGCTATGTACCTAACAATTAGCCAGTTGCTAAGAAGGACCGCAGAGTGGACAAGCGGCTATGCCATGAGGAGTAAGCTCTTGAGTAAGCACACAACCGGCACCTTGGACGTAGTCACGAATACCAAAGGGAAAGAGCAGTTATAGGATGCAGTGGTCTTCAACTGTGAAAGCAGAATGCCAGACGCACAGGTTGGAGCGCTAGCACACTTGTCGGTGGCAGGAAAGGATCTAGTCAGACCCATAATGGCATCGCACTTATGATGGGAAGAACTTTGGGCAGCCAGTGGGAAGATGAGTACTGTTCCGCACTGTTGATCTCTCTGGGTCAGTAAATGGTGGGTGAAAGCTACACCAACTTAGATGTAGAATACATTTCCTTCTGAGATCGGTGAGAAGAAGGTATATGAATTCGACAGGATTCGATACAGTCAGACAGTGGGCCAGAGTCGCTGCCAGATGGAAGAAGTTTCTAATGGCTTGAAGCAATCTCGACGGCTCGCTGCTTGGTTTCGACGATTTAGGTTGGGCTACTGATGACGGCATGGGATACCACGGCATCGAAAAAAGTTTGATTAGAGTTAAGCAACCGCGATGCATCACTGTGTTCCTTTTCGACGAATAAGTCACATCACCATGCTTGAGGTATATGTGGGATGATATGATTATTCACATGGGATGGAACGAGAAGGAGTTGCCCAACTCAAGGTGAGAACTGGGTAAAGAGAATTCAGGTGGAAGATCTTAGCTTGCTTCGATTACTTTCTTGGAATAGAGATAGCTCGGAGAGGCGGAGGATTATCTATTCCCAGAGAAAGTAATCAGCTGGATCTCTCTCAAGAGAACATGGTATGTTAGGAGTGTAGACCTGCACTACACCAAACACACCGTCGATCAAGCAAATTAACTGGGGTGCTGAAGCTGGAGAACGCCAGTTGATCCGTGCTTCGGGCAGCTCTCTGCATCACTCGCTATCATAAACCGACATCGCATTACCCACAATAGGTGGTGTGGTGGGACAGGGTTGCATTCTAGCCTTGCTCAGTCCCGCTTATTCCTCCTCCGACTTCTTCATCTGGCGGCACGGACGCTTGCCCTACCGGATATCGGCTCTGCTGTCTTTTGCACAATCAAGGCGGCGCGCCGTCGATTTGTGACTTAATCCCAGCTCCAAACAGTGATTGAAGGGGGATTTAAGATAGAGAGAGAAGAAAAGAAAGAGGGTTTTATCTGTGGGGTATTTATTCTCAGTTGAGAATTGAAAGGGTTCATACCCTTGTGATTATTAACACTAGTATGCTAGAAGTGTTATTTGAGAATCCGCAGTTTACGGGATATGGGCTCGGCTAAATAATTTGGGGGTAAGTTCCTTGTTTGGATGTAATAAG
>NC_033794.1:14154601-14161922 GCF_001876935.1 Asparagus officinalis | reverse complement strand
ATTTATTCTCAAGTGAGAATTGAAAGGGTTCATACCCTTTGATTATTAACACTGTAGCTACAGTGTTTATTTGAGAAATCCCAGTTTAGGGATCTGCTCCTAAAATTGTAATTTCTTGTTTGATTAATAAGAAATTATCTGTGTGGCTCCCGAGGACGTAGGCAGTTGCCGAACCTCGTTAAATCTTGGTGTACCTTTTCTATACCGCGTTTCCGTTGCATTAGGGGATTTAGGCGTTAAATTCCTAACAGATCTATCATTAAGTAAGTTTTACTTGCAACCCTTTTCCCTAGTTGTTCCAGTGACTGATCGAGATGTTTTTGGTCCAAAGACCAGTGAATAAAATCCTCTCATCATACATTGTGATCCAATCCGATGACAGAATTGAAGTGTAGGTCTTGCAAAAAGTTTCTGATCTCATGATATATTGCATGATCCAATCCGATGACAGAATTGAAGTGTAGGTCTTGCAAAAAGTTTCTGATCTCATGATATATTGCATTGGGTTCTAGTTTTCCATTATATATATTGTATTGGGTATAGTTTTCCTTCTCATGATAGAATAGTTTCTGACAGTGTAAATGCATTATGCAAATTACTCAAGCTATATCAATTATTTAGATTTGTCTTTCAGTCCTCTTTATTAGGTCAGCTACATATGTCCTCTGTGAAGTTTATTTGAATGATTTTGAAGTTTATATCTTTCGTGCTATACTTAAGTATTTATCATCCATCTAGAAAAAATATTGTTTCTTCATTTGTGGTTGTTGAAAATCTGCATGTACTTGCTTTTAACAAAGCTGTTATATTTTATGGGTACTTTACAGATTCAAGAGCAGAATGTGAAATCATCTTTGCATGCCAAGAACGGGAATCTACGCTCCCAACAAGATCTGCAGAACACTAACATCAGAATAGGCTGCGATATGTGTGGGGTAATAAGTTTTTTTTACTAACATGCACAATCGCCAAACCACTAAGTTATTATTAAGGATAAAGTTCAAGAAGGACAAATTTTTGAAATGGATCCATTTTAATATTTTATTCATAGAGATAGACCCGCTTCAATTCTATTTATAAAATTAGACCCAATTTCAATCACGTTAACACCATTGCTTAAATTGAGTCGATTTTTTAAAACAAATATTACTAATTAGCCGGAGTTGTCAACTCCGCTTAATTAGTGAAGATAATTAAGTTTAAAATAGCCTTGGTTGGCAAATATAGCTATATTTGAGCTGAGTTATAAATAGTTATGGCTACCAACAACGGTTATTTTAAACTTTGATCTGCTAGTTAAGCACAGTTAGCAACCCCGTCTAATTAGTAAACTGTGTTTTTTTAAATCGGCTCGGTTTCACCCAACAATGCTTACGTGGCTGAAACTGTGTATATTTTTGTAATTAAAATTGAAGTGAGTTTATTTTTGTGAATAAATATATATGAAAAGGAGTATATTTCAAAATTTTCTCCTTTCACAAAAACTGTCTCTGCTTTGGTGTGTTTTGCATAAAAACCTCCTTAACATTATAGATTAGAGAAAACCCCCCGAACTTTCACCAAGCTATTAGCCAGTAATTACATCGAGGAAATATATGTACACTGCCACATGTTAGCTTAGATTTATGTATTTGAAATCTTGCAAATGACATTTTCATTACCAGCATTAAGTTTCTTGTTCTTTTTTTTTCCCTCCCATAATTTTCTGCAGATGTACCCAATAATTGGAAAGAGGTATGGATGCAAAGATTGCTAAGAGAAAGTAGGTTTTGATGTCCGTGAAGCTTGCTACCATACAAGCTTAGAACTCCCCCGCAGACTCAATCAGCAGCATACTGCTGAACACAGACTCGAATTCGATGATTCAAGAATGTTGTCTAAGATACTTATGCCCAAATCATTGTGACCCGAAAGCCCATTTCAACCTGAAGATGGTGAAACTGAAGATACTGATACATCTCAAACTACCATTGGAAATGAAGTATGGAGTGAAATTTTGTAAGAATAGCAAGTACTTTATCTTGAGTCATTGTAAATTACAAGTAAAAGGGGTTCGTGTTTTTTAGGGGAAAAAAAATCCTAGCTTGGTCTTGAATATGGACTTAAATTGTCCAGAGAGATTGTGTGATTGTGATTTCTATACTAAATTTGCGTATTTATTATATTTGTGTCTCGTCTTCAAAATATGACAAAAGAAATTACTGTCAGACTCATGCCCAAATCCTTGCACTTGCACACCCCAGAGCCGATTACGATTTGAGGATGACGAAACAGAAGATACTGAGATATCTGAAACTGCTATAAATAATGAAGATTGAAAGCGAAATTTCAAAATTGCTTGCATATCATTGGGTTTATTTGTTTTCTAAGAAAGAGAAGGGGCATTTTGTGAATTTTTTTTCCCACAGCACAGGGTACATGTATGACGGTTGAAGACTAGTTTGGGTGTATTTGTTGTGCGCCGCGGAAGCCCGAATAGACAAATCAAAAGCACACACAAGAACAATAGTAGACCACAAGTAAACACAAGCCAAACAATCACAGCAAGAACACAAGATATACGTGGTTCGGCAATGTGCCTACGTCCACGGGGTAAGGAGGGGGAAGCTTTACTAATAAAATCAAATGGGAATACAAATTAGGGTTACAAATCTTACCCAAAACCCTCTTACAAGACCACTTGATCTCTCCAATAGACTCCAACAATAGAGGCCCTAGAAATCCCCTTTCAGCAGCTCAAAATCGCCAAAGCTTAACCCTAGAAACAAGTTCAGGGTTTAAATACAACTCTCAAACAAAACGGGTCTGGAAACAGAACCCAACTCAAAACCGCTTCGGCGGTCGCACCGGTACGCGTCGCACCGCGATCTATCACGACGACCGCCCGGTCGACGCCCGCCATTCCAGCATAGAGGTCCAAAATTCCAGAGAGTTCGCGGTCGACCACGCCGGTCTACCGCCACAGAACAGAAACACTGCGGTCGACCGTGGTCGGTCGACCACTACCAATTCTGACGCCCAGATAATAAATGTGCATGAAAAGCCGCGTCGACCGACCGCTCGACCGCCACCCTGTTCAACCCTGAATTCCTGAGCTGGATCCTAATTCTGCTGCCAATCTACAATCTCCACCTCGGCCGGAACGCTTTGCCAAACTGAGTCGGATCACCAAAAACCCCCCAATCAAATTTCAACCGCGCCGCTGCATCTGCGAAGACTGCCTACGTATCCTCTTGCCCAAGGAATTCAAGTCCGAACGCTAGTTCATCGAAATGGCCGCCAACGCGTCCTCAACAATGAAGAATATTCAACAAGTCTCAAACAGAGTGACAAACTTCACACCTGATACAACTTTTGGTCAACATATCAGCAGGGTTATCCTTAGTGTGCGACCTTCTCCAACGTGACATCACCATCATCTAATACGTCACGTACAAAGTGAAATCTGACATCAATGTGCTTCGTGCGTGCATTGTAGACTTGGTTCTTCGCCAAATAAATAGCTGACATACTCTCACAATGTACCTGAATGGTCTCCTATGCAATCCCCAAATCATCCAACAAGCCATGTAGCCACAAAGCCTCCTTCACTGCTTCAGTCACCGCCATATATTCCGCCTCCGTAGTAGAAAGCGCCACTGTAGACTGAAGAGTGCATCTCCAACACACCGGTGCACTAGCCAATGTAAAAACATAACCTGTAGTGGACTGACGCTTGTCAAGATCTCCGGCATAGTCTGAATCCACGTAGCCAATACAATCCTGCCCTGTCTCATCATTCTTTGCAAATATCAACCCAACCTCCACGGTATCCTTAATATATCGTAGAATCCACTTCACGGCCTCCCAATGCCCCTTCCCGGGGTTGTGCATGTACCTAGATACCATGCTCACGGCCTGTGACAAATCTGGCCTAGTGCACACCATAGCATACATCAAGCTACCCACTGCGCTGGCGTATGGAACCTTGGACATATAGTCCCTATCCTCCACTGAAACTGGTGACATCAAAGCTGAAAGCTTAAAGTGGGGAGCTAATGGAGTACTCACCACCTTGGTATTACCCTCAAAACTGAATTTCTTCAGCATCTTCTGCAAGTAACTCCTCTGTGTAAGCTTCAATCTCCCCTTCACTCTGTCTCGCTCAATCTCCATACCCAATATCTTCTTAGCCTCTCCCAGGTCCTTCATCTCAAATTCAGATGACAGCTCCTTTTTCAATTTCCCAATAGCTGAAGTGTTCCTGGAAGCTATGAGCATATCATCAACATACAATAACAAATAAATGTGCTCACCATCCTGTAGCTTGCGCATATAAACATACGGGTTATAAGGGCTCCTCGTGTATCCTCGGCCAATCATAAAGCTATCAAATCTCTTGTACCACTGTCGCGGTGATTGCTTCAGTCCATAAAGAGATTTTTTCAATTTGCACACCAAATCTTCTCTTCCTGCAGCTTTAAACCCCATAGGTTGTGTCATGTAGATCTCCTCATCTAAGTCTCCATGTAGAAAGTCCGTCATCACGTCCATTTGGACCAAATCTAAGTCTACCTGTGCCACTAATGCTAATAGTATCCGAATCGACGAATGCTTCACAACAGGTGAAAACACCTCGTTGTAATCAACGCCCTCAAGCTGTGCATATCCCTTGGCAACTAATCTGGCCTTGAATCGAATGTCCCCAATAGAAGATCCCTCCTTCTTAGCATACACCCACTTGCAACCGATAGCTTTCTTACCCTTAGGTAGCTTTGCAAGTTCCTAAGTGTCGTTCTTCTGAAGAGATTGCATCTCCTCCTCCATAGCATTCCTCCACCTAATGGAATCAGGGTTGGACTCTGCCTCCCTGAATGTGGCGGGAATAAAATCATCAACGACCTCCACAAATAAAGTATATGCCACCATGACATCATCATATCTAGCTGGCTGACGAATCTCTCTCCTCGGTCTATCTGCTGCAATGGACCCCTGAGCATGACCCTGCTCCTGAACCTCACCATCAACTGTATCCTCTAAAAGCCCAACTGTCATCTCATCTCCTTCCAGTGCCACCTCTGTAGGAGTCTCAATGGACACAGTGCTGACTGGAGTGGGTGGAGTCACATCATCCTCCACCTGCTGCGATATCCCTCTTGTCTGATCTTCCTCCACCTGCTGAGGAATTCGAGGCTTCATCATGTACATCTCATCAAATGTGACATCTCTGCTAATGACCATCTTCTTGTTTTGTGGATCCCATAATTTGAAGCCTTTGACACCTTCTCTAAATCCCACAAAGATAGCCTTTCTCGCTCTCGGATTCAACTTCCCATCACTAACATGGAAATAAGCTGGACACCCAAATATCCGAAGAGTATCATAATCACTAGCCACAGAACCAGACCAACGCTCCATAGGAGTCTTCCCCTCTATCGCAGTGCACGACAACCTGTTAATGAGATGGCTCGCATAAACTAACGCCTCGGCCCAAAAAGATCTAGCCAATCTACTTTGCGTCATCATACATCGCACCTTCTCCAGCAAGGTACGGTTCAGCCTCTCTGCCACCCCATTTTGTTACGGTGTCTCTCTAACTGTGAAGTGTCTTCTAATGCCGTGATCCCGGTAAAACTGCAGAAATGGATCACTCTTATACTCTCCACCATTGTCTGAATGAAGAGTCTTCACCTTTCTACCTGTCTGCATCTCCACTTTCTTCTTCCACTCCACAAATATATCCAGGACCTTTCTACCTGTCTGCATCTCCACTTTCTTCTTCCACTCCACAAATATATCCAGGACCTCATGTTTATGCTTCATGGTATATACCCAATTCCTCCTGGAATAGTCATCAATGAAAGTGACAAAATAATTTTCCCCACCAAGCGATGTGTGCTTAGAAGGGCCCCAAACATATGTGTGAATGTAGTCTAATATACCTTGAGTGTTGTGAATTGCGGTGCCAAACTTTACTTTAGTCTTCTTCCCAAGAATGCAATGCTCACACAGCTCCATCTTGCAGGTCTTTGCACCTTTCAGTAGCCCCTGTTTTACCAATGACTGTAGGGACTTTTTACCTATGTGTCCAAGCCTCAAGTGTCATAGTGTGGTAGTGGCCTCCTATGTGGTGATAGAAGCAGCCAGACCCCCTGTAACTGTCTTGCCCTTCAATTAGTATAGGTTGTTTTCCCTGACACCTCGCATCACCACCATGAACCCCTTCATGACCTTCAAACTAGCATCTTCTAAGATCACTCTATAGCCGGATGCCTCCAAAGTCCCAAGATAAATGATGTTCTTCGTCAACTGCGGCACGAACCTCACTTCTTTCAATTCCCTAGTCACCCCGTCATACATTCTGATTCTGACTGAGCCAATCCCACTAATAGGACAAACGTGATCGTTCCCCATGAGCATCACGTCTCCTCTCTCCAACTCCTCAAAGTTGGTAAACCAATCCCTCTTAGGGCAAATGTGAAATGTAGCTCCCGAATCAAGCATCCACTCCGTAGAGTCGGCATAACAAACAGACGGTAGTGCGGGACAAGAATAACCAGAAGAGTCCGAATCTGAAGTGTCGCCAACAACCTTGGCAACATTCACCTCTGAAGCTTGTACAGCTTTCCCCCTTTGCTTTCCGCCTCTATCCTTCAACTTTGGGCACTCATTCTTCCAATGTCCCTCTTCTTTGCAAAAGGCACATTGATTTCTACCAACACTTTTATGGCCACCCCTATTCTTTGATTTTGAGCGGTTGAACCTTTGACGGTTTGGACTACGGCCACGAACTGCTAATGCATCACCCGATGCCTTCTCGGAGGACTCACTATCATTCTTCCTCAGCTCATAATTTACCAATGCCGAGGTCACCTCCTTGTACTAAATTCATCATCCGGTAACGAACACAATAATAACATCGCCTTATCTTCATCCTCCACCATGATATCTACATTGGCCATATCCGAAATTAGTTTTGTGAAGTTGTTAACATGCTCCCGAATGGAAACTCCCCTCTTCATCTTGAATTGGTAGAACCTTTTCTTCAAGTGAAGTCGATTCTCAATGCTCTTCGTCAAATATTTTTCATTGAGTGTTTCCCACAATCTCTTTGCCGACGTCTCATTCATCACATCATAGATAAGATCCGGCGTTAAGTATGACAGAATAACCCCACAAGCCCTACTGTGTATTTTCTTCCAAACCCTATCATCAATCTCCTCGGATTTCTCTTGAAACTCAAGAGTCTCCTCTAAATTTTGTGCATCTAAGGCGTCCATTACTTGACACATCCATAAACCGAAGTTAATCTTGCCGTCGAACTTTGGGACATCAATTTTAG
>NC_033794.1:14138940-14153601 GCF_001876935.1 Asparagus officinalis | reverse complement strand
ACAACTCTAGGCTGAGTTGTTTTGCCCTTCCGTACGTCCTCGGGTATTTTGGCTCTAACTCTGCTCGTCCGATCTCCGGATGAAGATGATTCAAGAATGGCGTTAGAAAATCTGCAAAACAACAAAGATTTACTATACAAACCTTTCAATAGGCCAAGCGCACTCATGGGGTGTGGGCTTACAATGCCGAGCCAAGCTCAATTGTGTGGGCGAGACAACAACTCCATGCTGAAATTTTTTGCGCTTCGTAGCGTCCCGGGTATTTGCTCTAAACTCTCTAATCGTGCCGATCTCGGAATGAGATGATTAAAGATGCGTTAGAGAAGCTGATGAAAAGACTTACAACTTTGACATAGGCTGAGTCTCTTATGTGTGGGCTTTACAAATGGCCGAGCACTCAATTGTTGTGGGAGAGGCACAACATCTTGGGAGCAAAGCGCCGATCCGGGCAGCGAGATGGTGCGTCCCACTGTGGTCGCGCAGAGTTGTTCGCGAGGAGAAAATTCGTTGCTTTCTTCATTGATGTTCAATTGCTATCTTGAATAACAGTTTTTTTTTTACGTTACAAAGATATCCGGTCTTCTTAGAGTCCGGTTACAAAATGAAAATCAAGAAATAAAGAAAATCAAAAATTACAACTTTTTGCTCCGTTGTGAACAGATGCGCGAGCTCACTGGTTATTCGGTCACTCGCTTTGGTGGGGTTGTTTTGCCTGCGCCGGGGTTGGTTTTGCCGTGGACCACCGCGCGATCTAGATGCGCGGACAGATCTACGGCAGTTATAACGGGTATTATTTCACGCAAGGAAATAATAGGCCGGGGAGGATTTGATTCACCAAGGAAAACAATCGTCCAAAGTCTCGGGATCTAAGACCATAGCTTAGATCGCGGAGTGTAACAGCGTAGATCTGAGATCTTGATCCCCGTCGAACTCGCTGCCTTTTTTGTGATGCGGGTGCTCGCGAGAATCAGATCCAGAACGTCCAAGTCTTCAAGGCCTTCAAAAACTCCTAGATGAGGTCTCAATCCGGCAGAGTTTCGGTGCTCCAAAAAGTTCTTCAAAAGTCGCTCTAAAATGATGAATGACCCCCCGCTATTTATAGGCAACAGCAGATCTGTGCATTTAGCACAGATCTGGGCGGTCCACCCTCAGGGTGGCTCGGCTCATGCCGAGCGCACCGCTGAGGTGGGCTCAGGGTGGCTCGCTGCGCGAGCGCACGGCCGCGGGGTGGCTCTCGGCCACGCGAGCCACCCCAGTAGGTGGCTGCGGCTTTGGCGCGAGCCACTCCCGGGCTTTGTGTGTGTCCGTCGTCCGGTTGTTTTGGTCCTTGTATCCCGCTTCGTCCGTGATTCCGGTTATCGCGGTTGATTGGTCTAAAATCTATTTGTTGATTTGATTCCTGATTTGGAAAGTCTGGATTCCCGATAGGCAGTAAATCGGCTTTGGTGTCTGAGTTTGAATCCGTTTAATGGTTGGATGACTCGTTTGAGCTCTCTGGACCGTTGATTTGATTCTGCAGCGAGTGGATTCATTCCGTCATTCACTGTGCGGGTTCGTCAGTTCGTAGGCCTTTGTTAATCTCGGCTTGACGTTGCGCGTGTCACTTGGCTTCGGTGTTGTGGACTGACGTTCGTGCTTAAATACGTCGCCTGATGGTTCATTAGGTCGTGTTGAACCGTGTCAAGGGACCTATAAGCAATTTTATATGCCTACACACACAAATACTAAGTTATCACAATATAAATATACAATTTGTTATAACAAAAATGCTAGAGATATATGAATATGAATATACAATTCACTATAATAAAACACTAAGTTATCACCATAAACACAAAATGATATTTAATCCTATAAAGTAAATATAAAACATTTATAGCACACATATAGAAAAACAATAAAAACATTCTATACAAAGCATCATTTAGATATAATATTCTATAAATAAAGAAGATGAGAAAAATGTGAATGTAAATTCACATATTGTACGTGTAAGGCATGAAACATGTTATGAGAATGCATTATGTATCAATATCAAATATAAGTTATATGGGCAAGTCAAATACAAAGTAAAACAAACAGAATATGATGATAACAATTAATAGTAAAAGGTATATAGTATAAATTAATAATGTATAATTAGACGATATAAAATAATTAGGAATAATGATAAAGCAGAAGTATAAAAAACACGCAAATCATCAAGAGAATATATATAACATAATGTCATGAGAAAGTTTGGTATGTAATATAAATAATAAGAATGATGTAAGTATAACATAAAGAGAGTGAACATATATTAAAAAAAGATTACACAGGTATAAAGAAGCATGTATATAGTAAATAAAATAGTTGATACGTATCAAATTATAAAATAATACAACATCTAGGCACAGACAAAAATATAAGTATTAGTCAAACATAGCATAATAGCAAAGAAGTCAACAACAAATATACAATCATAGAAAAATATAATATCAACATGATATTATTTATATAGTATCGTAATACAACACGTCACGGTGTTAAAACATAATCAATAACACAAAATTGGCAAAATATAACAAATATATAACATACAAAATATGATATATGATATAAATACATGATTCAAAAGTTGTCAATCACTAAAATATATGATAAAGCATATCAACTCAACAATATAAATAATAAAAAAAGCATAAAGGAAATAAAAGGCAAAATATAAGTCACTCATATGTAAGCAGATAAAAAATATGATAAAATTAAAAAAAACATAAAAACAATACAATTAACAGGTGAATTATATACAAGCAAAAGTAAAAGAAATATTTGAAGAGTATATAAGCAAAATAAAATAGCAAAGAATCAAACGTATATATAGTTTAGATAAATATAAGGGACAACATAAGAGACATGTAAATAGTCACAAATAAATATAAGGGACAACATAAGAGACATGTAAATAGTCACAAAATATTATATGATAAAAATAGACGTAAGAGTATACAAGCGATTCAAAATAGAACATGTAAATAGTCACAAAATATTATATGATAAAAATAGACGTAAGAGTATACAAGCGATTCAAAATAGACATATTATACAAGACATGATAGGAAGGACATGATTATACATATTCGACAAACAATATAATAAATCATAAATATTAGTAATATTCATAAGTTAAAATAATAAATATAAACACGATACAACAATAATAATCATTACTGTTTAAAATTAATTCAGATATAGTAATATATTGTATAGTAGTCAAAATCACATAAATCCAATCAATATAAATATTCATAAATAAAGATGTATAATACATAAAATATGAACTATGGAAGATAAAATAGATTTATAAACAAATAAAAACGTAAGAAGGGCATAAATTTGTATAATAAAAACACCCAGATATTGTAAATAAACATATTATGAATGATTGATGAACATGAGAACATAAACACTAATAATACATGTAACAAAACACGATTAGAGAAAGTTAATACTAGAAATGATGAATGACTATAAATCAATAAAAATATACATCATAAATATAATAATATATGTGAATACACTATAATAAAAAAAGAATAGTAAATATAAAAATAATGAAAAAGTAAAACACAGCACAAGTAAGCAAAAGTAATGAATAGAGAATGAACAACAACTAATAACACAATAAAAGACATAAAAATCTAAAAATACCATAAAATAAATACTAAAAATAACACGTGTATATAATGTATATTGTCACAATGAAAAAATAATACATATCGAAAACGAAGAAAACAACAACAAATATGCAATTACACTATAAACAACCAATGAGTAAATACTATACATACCCACAAATGCTATTTGGAATAATCTTTTATATTAGTTATAAATGAATAATATTCAATGATACGAGGTAGTGTAACAAAAACTATATAATTAGTAACTCAAACTCCAAACCTAACAATATGAATAATTGTTTGATAGAAATACATTGCTCTTAGAAATAATGAAACCAATATGAACAAACTAAAATAACCTAACAAGACAAAACTGACTGATAAGATAACTATGTACTAAAAATGTTGTGAGTTGAAAAAAAAATAAAGAATAAGAATGTAATGCTTATGTAGAATACTAAAATCATAAACTTATTAAAGTATATTACTAAAAATACTAACAACATACAATAATCTAGAATATAAATAAATGATAGATGACATGACAGAAAAATCATACACATACATAATTTTAGATATACAAAAATATATTTAAACACAAGAAGATAATCTGAATATCAGATATGTTGTGTGATGTATATGTGAAATTTAATGACATAATTTGAACAATTAAAAATGTATAAGTAATGATATATATATATTTTTAATAAAAACATACAATATAACAATGTGTGTGATACATAAAATAATGTAATAAATAATGTAGAAATCAATACAATCAAACGATATATAAGTCAAATCAAAGAAAATATAGTTGTAAAAATAATAACACATAAAATAATGACCGGTACGAGGAAAGAGAAGTTATAGGAAGAGAGTGTAGTCGGGAAGTGACAATGCAAGAAACAGGGGGAAGCTCCGGAGTCAAAAGTGATTAGGTAGAGACTAAGACATAATTCATCGATAGGATAGGATAAGGGCTAACTATAGTCTTACGGATGAAATAATGATATACATCTAAATTGTTCATTATATTCTTACTAGTGAGGACTCGGGACAGTGATCTGCATGGGTCACCAAAAAAACCTGTCACGCCCTACTTCCCCAAATACCGGGGAATCAGAACGTGAACAAGCCCGCAACGTATTAGATTGAGAAGAAATATATACTAAATATTTTCTTCTCAATCTAATACGCTAAGCATCAAGCAAAAGAATAACAATCACAGGTCCCCGATCACAAATAGCAAGAATATGGTAAATAACTCAGAATAAGAAATAGACATATCATCAAAATTAGATCATCCGAGACATAAAATACGGGTCAAACATGCCCTTATACATGACTAAACAAATGAATACTGAAAAAATAGAAAATACATCGTTCAACGGTAAAAGAAAGGAAATACTGCAAAAGTAAACTATGACCATCAATTAAGAAAAGATAATTGAGCTTCGGCCCATTCTTCAACTCTGTCTGCAAGGCACTCCTGCTGAGAATATCCTGGCTCGGGTACATCTCCAAGCTAGACCTGTCCGTCCTCTAAATTTGACGTACACCAGAGAAAACAGGTGTACATCAGCATGCATGGCACACAACAAGACCCCACAAAAGAAATTAGAACGATAAAAAACTTAATGCGAAAAATGATACAATGACAGAAATGACAAAAGGAACGTGCCACAGGAAATCCAACAAAATTAAAATGCAATCCATCATTAAAACGTGATACTCATAAGGCTAACAACATACAGTAACCGGGTCGAATACTAGTCATCCTAAAAACTCACTAGTCCACATCTCACATAGAGTCAACGTTCATATTACCGGATAACTGACTGTTCACAAATCCTTTACGTGCATCCAATCCCGCTACACATACGGCCAGAGGACTACACGTAAATCGTTTTCTGCCTGGTCCGAACTCAAGCAAAACTCAGGTGACGAATTAAATTCCCACTGACCAAAGTGATGTACACATTTAACTTTAGCCTTACAAACCAATCCCAGTGGTGACACCAATCACTGGCGCCAGCATGGAAGATACATCAACAGTCACATCCGATCACATAAACAAAGACTTCCTCATCCCAACTCTTCTCGTTTTTCTAAGTCAAACATCATAACCCACACTATATCTCTGATCACCTCCTAAATTCAGTCAACGCACCCACACATGTCACTAGGTCTGTTCATGGCGCACGAGGCCACTAAGTCACGAACTACTAATGGTTCTCAAACACAACAAGGAACAGTAAATAAGTCTAACTGATTCTATGTAATAACATGATGATAAGTCAAATACATTAAAATAAATCGTAAAACATAAAATATAATTATGAATAGTAGAATCATGCATATAGTCCAGTTTCATTAATATATTGTTATTCAAACTTCTAAACTACTCATAAAAATTATCAGCAGCTAAATAACATCTAATATAACTACGGTAAAAAAGGAAATTGAAAACCGTGATTGTTTTACACATGAAATGTCGCAGTCTACAACCATCAACACAAGATTATAAATTAATTTAATCCAAAATAAAATAAACTTTTTACAAAATAAATTCCTTTAAACTATTTATAATTATTCTAAAATAATATTTTCCCAAAATAATTTAACAATTCAAAATAACCCTTTTTCTAAAATAAAGTATTTTAAATTATCTATTTTAATAATTATTCAAAACTAACCTCCCTTTCCAAATAATTTCTTTTCTTATCATAATAATTCTAAAAACATCTTAAAATAACCCTTTTTACAAAATAATTTTCCTTTAAATTATTTATCATAATATCATTATTTGATATTAATCATCAACAAACCCACACAGTTATCACAATCTTCATACTGTAGCATAATCAAATCACAGTCTAATCGAAGCATGTAATTAACTCATAATATATCTAAAAATTGAAACGATGAGTCAAATAATATCAGAATCTTGCACATAATTAATTTATGACAAATATAAAATTGTAATGAATAGACAACTGGGAATAGGGATCTCGTCTCGGGGTTTCGTCGAACGAATCGACGTTGTCAGTGCGGCGTGTCGGCGCTGAAGGGGCGACAGATCTGGCCGAACGGGTCGACGTTGACGACAGGGATCTGAACGACGACGTCGGCGGGGGCTATTGGAGTTGGACAACGGCGACAAGGGGAGCTGGTGAGGGGCTACTTTCAAATATGAAATATTTGGAGAACTAGTTTCAAATATGAAAAATATGGAGATTATTTTTGTAATGATCATGAACTTTGGATACTAATTAAAATAATTTTTCTGATATTTCTAAATTTTATATTTATTTAAATGATTTTGATATTTATAAATTAACTTAGTGCAATAAAAAATTCTAAAATTAATCTGTTGTGTTATCGATACTATTACGTACCATTTTAAATAATATGTTGTATTATTATTACTATTACATATTATTTCATATAATATAGTGTATTATTATTAATATTACGTATTATTTATATAATTTGTTGTATTATTACTACTATTGTGTATTATATGTTGTATTAGTATAACCGGTACGTTTTAATTTGTAGATAATTTTCCCATAATTATTTGATTTAAAATATAAGTAATTATATATTTTATTAATTATTCTTGTTAAATACCTAAACCCTAACCCTATATATATATATATATATATATATATATATATATATATATATATATATATATATATATATATATATATATATATATATATATATATATATATATATATATATATATATATATATATATATATATATATATATATATATATATATATATATATATATATATAGGGTTAGGGTTTAGGTATTTAACAAGAATAATTAATAAAATATATAATTACTTATATTTTAAATCAAATAATTATGGGAAAATTATCTACAAATTAAAACGTACCGGTTATACTAATACAACATATAATACACAATAGTAGTAATAATACAACAAATTATATAAATAATACGTAATATTAATAATAATACACTATATTATATGAAATAATATGTAATAGTAATAATAATACAACATATTATTTAAAATGGTACGTAATAGTATCGATAACACAACAGATTAATTTTAGAATTTTTTATTGCACTAAGTTAATTTATAAATATCAAAATCATTTAAATAAATATAAAATTTAGAAATATCAGAAAAATTATTTTAATTAGTATCCAAAGTTCATGATCATTACAAAAATAATCTCCATATTTTTCATATTTGAAACTAGTTCTCCAAATATTTCATATTTGAAAGTAGTCCTTTAAATCTTTCATATAGAAATAGTCCCCATATCTTTCGTACTTTGATTGTAGACCCAAATGTTTCATACTTGAAACTAGACCTCCAAATCTTTCATATTTGAAAATAGCACCGAGAGAGGAAACAATCTTTCATATTTGAAAATAGTCTCCAAAATCTTCAGATTTTTGAGATTAGTCCCCTAAATCTTTGAAGTGCTTTGGTAGTAGTCTATTTGATACATGTTTACAATCGAAATTATTAACCACAATTGGGAAGGGATGTAAATTAGGAACAAACAATTACCAAATTATAAAATAAATGAAAATCAATACCAAAATTAGGATTCAAATTAGTAGAATATATTTTTATGTGGTTTCACAGTTCATCATCAATTTGTAAAATGAGGTTCTTTCAATTTCATGAAGTTTAACATTAAGAAATAGATATGTAAGTTAATATTTCTATGATCATGGACTAGGTGCAAATGAATTATGATAATATTTGCTTCATTTTTATTATTGTTTAAAATAATTTAACAATATAATTTATACTGTATTGTCAATTCGTCACGTCTTTTGTAGTTTGCGATTATGAAAAAGCCAACTACAATTGCTATATTTTCCAAAAAAAACCTTTAAAAAGGCCAGCTAATGTTATTTCCAGAATGGTGCATATGTCAAAATATTTTGATTATTCATGAAAAATATTCTAGATTCTTCTTTCGCCTGCTTATATATAGGGGTGTCCATTCGGGCCCAAGGCATGGGCCTGCCCCGAACCCAGCCGAGCCTAAACTCGGCCATGGCCCGGGACATGTGTTTGTTGGAAAATTTGCCATAAGAAAATGAAAGAATTCTATTTGATTTTTATTCTCTCAATCTCGATTACAATTTGAATTCCTGATTATAAAAGAGAAGAAGATTGACGGGGATCTTCCCCTTTGTTTAATTCTGGGTCCTTCACGGTGGCGATGAAATGTCTCCCTCGAATGCTCGCGTCGAGCTTGCTTTCCGTTGACGATCCGACGTTTCGCTTCACTGGAACGATATCTTCTCCTCACGATTTGACATTGTGGAGAATTTGCAAAGCAAGTTTTAGAACTTTAAACGAGTTTAGAAGAACTTGCAGAGCAAGTTTGAAACTCTTAACAAGTTAGGGAACTCTGAGTGAGTTATAACTCTATGGAAGAGTTGATTGATTTAACCGAAAATTGGTTTGTAAGCCAAGTTTGATGAAAGCTCCAAGAACAACTTTGAGGATTTGAAGATTGTCGAGATCCTTCTTCTGCCAAGAAGTCTTGTGCGGATCTCCAAGAATTCCGATATAGAAAAAGAGAGGGAGAGCCTTTTGATCTCCAAGATTCCAGATCGAAGATCCCAAAAAGAAGATCCGAATTAAGCTGCTTTTTAGCTATTTATAGGGCTTTTTAGGGGTGTAACTGCCCCCTAAAATCTCTCCTTAATGGGGTGTAACCGACCCCATTTTTTGGAAAACGATTTTGAAATCGTTCAAGTGGTTTAAGGGGTGTAATCCCCCCTAAAATCATGGGAGATCGGTTTTAGAACTGTTTAACTCGTATTTGAACGAGTCAAACGTAAAATTGTGTTTTGGGCACGAACACTGCGTTTTGGGACTGAAACGCAGAGTTGGGACCTGTGTTGGCAGCTGAGAATGCACAGGTCGCGCTGCATTTTGAATCTGGACTGCAAAGCCGACCCTTGCGTTCTGAAGTTGGAACGCAGCTCTTGAGCTTTGAGTCTCATTCTGGAACACATCTATGGGCTCTGCGTTTTGCTTCTAGGAGTTTGGAACACAGCCACGAGCTATGCATTTTGAATCTGGGACGCAGAGGTGAGCTTTGCGTCTGGATTTAAAGAGACCGTTAATTTGTAGTCTCTTTTGCTAGAGCGTTGCAAAGACCGTCATCTTGTAATCTTCTTCTTGGCTCCTTGAAAATATAAGAGTTTTCAGATTATAACTCCCAATATTGATTGTGAAGGCTATTGATTAGAGCTTTCATCAGTTGTTACGAAGGTCGTCAGATTATAACCTTCATCGATCTACGTGAAAGTCTTCAAATTATAGCCTTTCGGAAGTCGTCAAATTATAACTTTCATCATCGGTGTTTGATGGGGATGAGCTATTTGTAGTGATTTTTAGACAACCTACAGGCTACAGAACCCCCTTAAAAGTTTTCGGAAGTTCGTGGTTGACTGAGACAAAATTTCGGAATACTTTGGATCTCAACTCTGATCTTGGACCTGTTGATTCCTTTTCACAAAGGAGTTGTTCTCTGCACCCGCTTCAAAGGTATCTAGGTTGAAGAGATTTGTCACACAGGACCCATATGAAGGTATGCGTTATAATCCTGCTTTTGGAATATGGGGGTGGACCCTTGTATTTTGAACTTGAGACGTGGGTCTCACCCTTATGTTTTAAATTTGGAACCCGGGTGTGACCTCGACGTTATAGTTTTTTTAACGCGGGTCTGACCTCGTCATTTTGACTTGAGACGTGTAGTCGCCATCTTTTGTTTGTTAGAAAATTTGCAATAAGAAAATAAAAGAATTCTATTTGATTTTTATTCTCTCAATCTCGATTATAATTTGAATTTCCGATTACAAAAGAGAAGAAGATCGACAGAGATCTTCCCTTTTGTTTAATTCTGGGTCCTTCACGGTGGTGATAGAATGCCTCCCTTGAATGCTCGCGTCGATCTTGCTTTCCGTTGACAATCCGACATTTCGCTTCACTGGAACGATATCTTCTCCTCATGATTTGACGTTGTGGAGAATTTGTAAAGTAAGTTTTAGAACTTTGAACGAGTTTAGAAGAACTTGTAGAGCAAGTTTGAAACTCTTAACGAGTTAGGAAACTCTAAGCGAGTTATAACTCTATGGAAGAGTTGATTGATTTAACCGAAAATCGGTTTGTAAGCCAAGTTTGATGAAGCTCCAAGTGTTGGCCTTCTTGTTTTGATGATGTTTAACAAACAATTTATCACTAATGTTGTTTGTCTAGTATTTGTGTTTTCTTATTTATTGTAGACAAACAACGTTGTTGGAGGATGGATGGAATAACGCTTCAACGACGATATCAAATGGAGGTTGGCGGAATGTCGGGTTGAAGCCTTGCAATTCAAAGTTAAAGATCAAGTTCAAGCTTCATCCGCATGTGTACCAAGTTGAGCTACAATGAAGATCAAGATCAAGCTTGGGTAATCTAGTTTAGATTTTATATTATGTGTGTTAAGTACTTTAAGCTCAATCATATACACACATACACGTTTTGGTTTTTGTATATATATAGTTATATATATACATATATGTTTTGGTTTGATAGTTTTCAAGTTTTACTATGAAACAAATGAATAGAATTGGAAAATACTATTTTGTTTCATGTTTATATGCCTATATATGATTTCACCTTTAACAAGCTTATATTTAATGAAATCATATTTAGTGTTTTGAATATATTGCATAGAATATGCAATTTTATGAAAATATTGTATTCTTAGTTTATAGACTTCAATATCAGTTTATACATGTTTTACTAAGTCTATAAAAACACTTTACAAAGTTTCAAAAGTTGGTTTATGTCAAAACATCAAAATTCAAGTATCTCATATTTTCATGTTTTGGACTAGTTTGTAAAATGATGATATTTTTCATTTGGGAAGTCCTTTCTGATAATCAGTCGCTGTAGCATGTTTATTATCATGTCTACAATCATTCCCCAAAGTTTTACATTTTTTGCGACCGACAGAATTTCCGGTCGACCGACGATGGTCCAGAAAGTTTTCTTCGTGTTTTTGCTCTCATCGGTCGACCGACGGGATTTTCGGTCGACCGACAATATGACCGTTGTCTTTTAACGGCTCTTTCTCTGAGCTATTTGCTGGGGGTTTTTGGTCATTTTGTTTTGGGGGTTTTTGCTGAGATTTCTAGTGGGTATATATACCACATTGCTGATGTCTTTTCAAGCTAAGCCAAGAAGTTTTTAAAGAAGTTTTAAACAAGGTTTTAAACAAGGGTTTAAGCTTGTTTTTGTTTGGTTTAAGTTTGTTTTGGTTTGCTGTTACAAAGAGGAGTTTACAATCAGCTATTGAAGAGTTCATCTTCAACATTTCATCATCCTCTCTTTGTGTTTATAGAGAAGTTTCCTTAACTCTATTTCCTAGCATTTTTACTATTGAATTTCATATCAATTTTTATTGCTAGTTCTTATTGAGTTAAGTTTTATTGAATCTCACTGTTACACACACCCACATTGAGCTTATTGTATCTTTCATACATAGTATAGTTGGGTGGTGAGAGATTGTAACTTTGAGTTGTGCTTTCATTGTATTCTCATCTATTGTAGAGAACAAATTTATATTTGTTACATTGTGAGTGTTATAAGGTTTTCGGTGAGCTAGAAACCGAGTGTGTAGTGAGGTTTTCGGTGAGCTAGAAACCGAGTGTGAGGAGTGACGTTGATCGGTGAGCGTTGAAAACCGATACTGTGAGGTGTAAACGTTATTCGGGTGAACGTAGAAAACCCGGTTGATAGTGGATTTCTCCCCGGGAGTGGGGAGCGGAGACGTAGGACGGAAGGTCCGAACTCCGTGATCATATTGCTTGTTTGAGTGTGCTTTGGCGTTCATTCATATTTATGTTCATATCTTATATCGCCATTGTCATTAGCTCATTATCTATTTCATCCACTATCTTGTTTAGATTATTTACCCTTGTGTTGTTTATATATCCTTGCATATATCTCTATCATATAGGATATATCTCATTGTTCATATTGCTTATCCTAGCTTATATTCTTGTTGTATTTCATACTTGCTAGGATAACTCGTTAATTAATTTCAAATGGCATTTAATCAGATTAGATTAGCATAAAACCCTAATCAACCCCCCTCTAGGGTATAATAATTGGTATCAGAGCTTGGTGCTCTTTGATTTAAGGTCTAATCGCCTTGAGTTAAAGATCCAAGTTATATTTTTGTGCTAATCTTGTTTTGATTGCATTTGTAACTTGCTTGCATATTTTTACAAATTATGGATATGAATCATGCATCTTGTTTAGGCTATGATTCTAGTGTTGCTCCTAGATTAGACAATTTCCCCTATGCCCAATGGTGTGTTAGATTTAAACTTTTTGTTCAATCTAAAAACTTTGATTTATGGGAAATTATTGTTGATGCTTACATTGTGCTCACTTCGGAGAAATCCAAGTGGAATAAAAATGATCATCGCATGTTTACTATGAACAACATTTTGTTAGAATATTTGTTAAATGCTTTTAACTCATCTATGTCTAACAAGTTTGTTCATTTTGATAGTGCTTACACCTTATGGATATTTATAGAAGCACATCAAGGAGACTTGGAGGCGATCCGACAAGCTTTGGAGGATCCCGCTTCAAGTTCATGTGGAGCATCATGCACACGGCCACTAGGCGATAGCCCTAGTGAGGTTTGCGAGTTCAAATCTATTAATGATTTACCTAATGATGAACTTGCTTGTGCTAGTGAAAAATTATTACATGCCTTTAACAAATTGCAAAATGATTTCATTAATTTACAAAGCAAGCATGAAATTTTGAAATCCGATCATGAGTTGTTAGCATCTAAGTTTGAAACTATTTCAAATGAAAATGTGATCCTTAAAGAAAACAATAAAAAATTAAAATTGGATCACGTTTCTTTAACTTCAAACGTTGCTAGCTTAACTTATGAAAGAGATAATGCTATGCTAGAAGTAGAGAACATAAAAAATAACACTGCTTCATTTATAAATGACTATTTATGTTCTACTTCTAAAAATGCATATGTGCCTAAGAATGAAGACTTGAATCTTATGAACAAAAGTATTTCATCTTTAGATTCAACTTTGAAAACATGCATTAATAATCATAAGAAGCTTATGGATATGTGTGCTAAGTCTAAGAAGTCATCCACTCATTATGCACACATGTATAGCAAAACTTATAAGTGTTCTATATGCGGCCGTCAAGGTCATTTAGCTAAGTTTTGCTATGATGCACACAAACATAAGAATTCTAATGCTCCTTGTGCATCTCATATAGCTTCATCATCTTGTACACTTACACATTCACATGCTCATTCTCACAAAGTTCATCATAAGCATGCTAGTGTGTTCAAGTGTGATCATTGTAGTCGTTTTGGTCATTTGGCCGAATATTGTTTTGATTTGAAAAGAAAATCACGTTTTCCAAATGTATCTAGTAGACCACAT
Organism: Asparagus officinalis; assembly: GCF_001876935.1. NCBI lineage: Eukaryota > Viridiplantae > Streptophyta > Magnoliopsida > Asparagales > Asparagaceae > Asparagus > Asparagus officinalis. The sequence continues at coordinate 14,139,433 of NC_033794.1, read as the reverse complement.
GTTTTTAAATGTGATGTTTGTGGTAGGTTTGGACATCTTGCTAAATTTTGTTTTGATATACAAAAAGCTTCTAAATTGCAATATGTTCCAAATAGACCATTGTTTAAGAATGTTTCTCATTTGCAAAATAATTTTAAAAGAAAATCTTTATTTGCAAATGATTCCCGTGCACGAGCTAATGGTCCACAAAAACAAATGGATCTCTTTCATTGCACAAATTGCAATCGGAAGGGTCATTTGAATGAATATTGTTTTGACCATGTTAGTGCACCACATATACCTAAGAGGGTTCATAACCCTAAGGTTTTGAGCTTAAATGATAGGGGTCATGTCCCTAAATCTTTTGGTACCAAGAGTTCTTGGGTACCAAAACAAATTTAAATTTTAAACCAAGAATTTTAGTATTCTTACATTTCCTTCTCTTGGTTTTGAAAATTATGTCTTAAAATCTATTGTTTATGAAAACAAATTTTTAATTGATCAAATCCTTTGT
>NC_033794.1:14111802-14137191 GCF_001876935.1 Asparagus officinalis | reverse complement strand
CGGTCGACCGAAAAACTCCATCGGTCGACCGCACCGGTCGACCGACGAAGGTCCAGAACTCTTCTTCGTGCTTTTGCTCTCTGCCGGTCGACCGACAAAAATTTCGGTCGACCGACAATATAGCCGTTGCTTTTTAACGGCTCTTTCTCTGAGCTGTTTGCTGGGGTTTTTGGTCATTTTGTTTTGGGGGTTTTTGCTGAGATTTCTAGTGGGTATATATACCCCATTGCTGATGTCTTTTCAACTAAGCTAAGAAGTTTTTAAAGAAGTTTTTAAACAAGGTTTTAAACAAGGGTTTAAGCTTGTTTTTGTTTGGTTTAAGTTTGTTTTGGTTTGCTGTTACAAAGAGGAGTTTACAATCAGCTATTGAAGAGTTCATCTTCAACATTTCATCATCCTCTCTTTGTGTTTATAGAGAAGTTTCCTTAACTCTATTTCCTAGCATTTTTACTATTGAATTTCATATCAATTCTTATTGCTAGTTCTTATTGAGTTAAGTTTTATTGAATCTCACTGTTACACACACCCACATTGAGCTTATTGTATCTTTCATACATAGTATAGTTGGGTGGTGAGAGATTGTAACTTTGAGTTGTGCTTTCATTGTGTTCTCATCTATTGTAGAGAACAAATTTATATTTGTTACATTGTGAGTGTTGTAAGGTTTTCGGTGAGCTAGAAACCGAGTGTGTAGTGAGGTTTTCGGTGAGCTAGAAACCGAGTGTGTAGTGAGGTTTTCGGTGAGCTAGAAACCGAGTGTGAGGAGTGACGTTGATCGGTGAGCGTTAAAAACCGATACTGTGAGGTGTAAACGTTATTCGGGTGAACGTAGAAAACCCGGTTGATAGTGGATTTCTCACCGGGAGTGGGGAGCGGAGACGTAGGACGGAAGGTCCGAACTCCGTGATCATATTGCTTGTTTGAGTGTGCTTTGGCATTCATTCATATTTATGTTCATATCTTATATCGCCATTGTCATTAGCTCATTATCTATTTCATCCACTATCTTGTTTAGATTATTTACCCTTGTGTTGTTTATATATCCTTGCATATATCTCTATCATATAGGATATATCTCATTGTTCATATTGCTTATCCTAGCTTATATTCTTGTTGTATTTCATACTTGCTAGGATAACTTATTAATTAATTTTAATTGGCATTTAAATCGGATTAGATTAGCATAAGACCCTAATCACCCCCCTCTAGTGTCTAACACCAAGAACAACTCTGAGGATCTGAAGATTGCTGAGATCCTTCTTCTGCCAAGAAGTCTTGTGCCAATCTCCAAGAATTCCGATCCAGAAAAAGAGAGGGAGAGCCTTTTGATCTCCAAAATTCCAGATCGAAGATCCCAAAAAGAAGATCCGAATAAAGCTGATTTTTAGCTATTTATAAGGTTTTTTAGGGGTGTAACCGCCCCCTAAAATCTCTCCTTAATGGGGTGTAACCGACCCTATTTCATGGAAAACGGTTTTGAAACCGTTCAAGTGGTTTAAGGGCTGTAATCCCCTCCCTAAAATCATGAGAGAACGGTTTTAGAACCGCTTAACTCGTATTTGAACGAGTCAAACGCAAAATCTGCATTCTGGGCACAAACACTGCGTTTTGGGACTGAAACGCAGAGTTGGGACCTGCGTTGGCGGCTGAGAACGCACATGTCACGCTGCATTTTGAATCTGGACTGCAAGGCTGACCCTTGCGTTTTGAAGTTGGAACACAGCTCTTGAGCTTTGCGTCTTCTTCTGGAACACATCTACGGGCTCTGCGTTTTGCTTCTGGGAGTTTGGAATGCAGCCACGAGCTATGCTTTTTGAATCTGGGACGGAGAGCTGAGCTTTGCGTCTGGATTTTAAGAGACCGTCAATTTGTAGTCTCTTTTGCTAGAGCGTTGCAAAGACCATCATCTTATAATCTTCTTCTTGGCTCCTTGAAAATATGAGAGTCGTCAGATTGTAACTTCCGATGTTGATTGTGAAGGCTATTGATTAGAGCTTTCATCAGTTATTACGAAGGTTATCAGATTGTAACATTCATCGATCTACGTGAAAGTCTTTAAATTATAGCATTCTGGAAGTCGTCAGATTCTAACTTCCATCATCGGTGTTTGATGGGGATGAGCTATCTGCAGTGATTTTTAGACAACCTACAACATGCCCAGAAAACCCGGGTCGATCCAGCTCCGGGCCCGGGGCCGGTTGTCTGTGAGCCCCGGCCGCGATGTATATTATATATATATATTACTTATATATATAATATATATATATTATATATATATAATATATTATATATTATATATAATATATAATAATATATATATATATATATATATATTATATATATTAATAATATTAATGATCATGGTCATTAATATGTATGTTACACCACACATATACACTCTTAGCATGGTAATATGGATACTAAGATATAAGAATAGTAATATATAAATGTAGTTATAAGTATAACTTATATGTGTATAGAATTAAGTAAGAATATACAAGTTATATAAGTATAAATATAAGTGCATAGTATAAATTTTATAAATAAGTATATTGGCATCTAGATATATAAAAATATATCATATAAGTAAACTGTATAAGTTATTAAATAGCATAATGTAAGTATGTAAAAATATATAATATATAATACATATTTATAAATAAGTAATAATTATTACTATTGTGAGTTCACCTTCTCTCTCAAGTTATAATTATAAGTATATACAATATATATATACAATATATACTATATAATACTATAACATATATACTAAATAATATCACATATATAATACTATATAATATCAATATATAACCTATAAATCATTAAATAACACATAAAATATAAATTACCAGTAATAAATATACATAATAATAACTAACTAAAATAAACAAATACTACTTATACTCAATATATATTATATAATACATAACAATAACCTCAGAAAAAATCAGAAGAGAGAACACCACCCAACAGAAGCTGCCAAGCTCAAACCCTCCACGTGAGAATGAACAGCCCCTAAATACTGAACATGTGAGCTAAAATAGTCAATCATAGTAGGAAGGCTCACATGTCAAATAAACGAGTTGTCAGCTCACGGGAGAAAAACACAACCCAAAACCGAAAAACCAACAACCACGATAGAACGAAACAACCTAAAACCAATACGAATGAGATCGCTAACATATATACAAAAACAGGACAAGCCCTACAATCTCACTACTCTCAATCTCACTCAATCATTATATGCCATCGTACTCATCAAGCTCACTCTCTCTAAATCTCTACATCCAACCAATACTCTCTCTCTCTCTCTCTATATATATTATATAATTATATATATATTAATATATATAATATATATATATATATATATATATATATATATATCTATATATATATATAATATATATATTAATATATATATATATAATATAAGTATCTTGCATCTAGTATATATGAAATATTATCATATACAGTAAACTGTATCACTGTACTTAAATAGCATAATGTAAGTATGTAATAAACACAATATATAACTATAATAATACATATTTATAAATAAGTAAATATATACTTATGTGATTCCTCTCTCTTCAAAGTTATAACTATAATATATATGTTGACCTAGAGGGGGGGGGTGGTTAGGGTCTTTATGCTAATGCTAATCCGATATATGCATAAAACTAATTAATAGTTATTGCCTTAGAACAGTATGAAATATGAACAACTATATAAGCTAGGATAAACAATATGAACAATAGTATATGCTATATGATGAAATATATCAATGCAAGGATATATAAACTAACACAAGATGATAATTCCTACAAAGAGATATACAATATGATATATGCAAGGATATGAACTAACCAAGGTAAAAAAATCGAACTTTAGAATAGAGGTGAAATAAATGAGGCATGCACAATTGCGATATAAGATATGCAAAAGCAATGTCAATGACTAACTCAAATCACACCAAATGATACGGAGTTCGGACGCATTCCGTCCTACGTCTCCGCTACTTCACTCCCGGGGAGAATCCACTATCAGCAACGGTTTTTCTACGTTCACCCGAATACACGTTTACACCTCACAAGTGTCGGTTTCAACGCTGCACGCGAACAAACCGTTCACTCTCAACTCGGTTTTCTAGTTCACCCGAAAACTCACAACACACTCGTTTCCTAGCCACGAAAACCTTACAACACTGCACCAATATAACTAAATATAAATTTGTTCTTCAAGTAGATGAGAAAACACAAGTGAAGCACAATTCAATGTTGAATCTCTCACAAACCCTAATATAACTATGTATGCAAATGACAATAAGCTCATGTGGGTGTGTGTAAAATGAGATTAAAAATCAAATCTAAACTCAAATATAAAACTAGTTTAATAGAAATGATAATTAACAAGTAATAATAAAAGCTAGAGTAAGAGTTTAGAAACTTCTCAATAGAAGACAAGATGGAGAGATCGGACGATTGGAGCCTGTTCGCGGGGAAAAAATTATGCTTTCTTCGATCCATTGATTACTTTGTTAACGAGTTTATCGGTTACAAAGATCCATCATTTTTAAAGATCCGGCTTAAACAAAATCAAAAAGAAAGACCAAATTACAACTTTCCTTTTATGTTCGAACGAATCGGAGTCTGTTTTTGGCGGTCTCTATCGGCTTGTGTGGGTTTTCGCGCTGGCCGGGGTTAATGCCGTGGAATCCACGCGCGTCTTGATCCGGTCGGATCTAACAGTATGGGGTGTTATTTCACGAGGGAATAACATCCGAGGGGATTTTTTCACCAAGGAAATAATAGCCGCTAGTTTCGAAACTCGACCAATGCGAAATCGAGACTCCTTCTCGGGATCAAATGGCCAAAGCTTGATCCGGAGGAAAACCGTCCCAGCTCCGGGCCCGGGGCCGGTTGTCTGTGAGCCCCGGCCGCGATGTATATTATATATATATATTACTTATATATATAATATATATATATTATATATATATAATATATTATATATTATATATAATATATAATAATATATATATATATATATATATATTATATATATTAATAATATTAATGATCATGGTCATTAATATGTATGTTACACCACACATATACACTCTTAGCATGGTAATATGGATACTAAGATATAAGAATAGTAATATATAAATGTAGTTATAAGTATAACTTATATGTGTATAGAATTAAGTAAGAATATACAAGTTATATAAGTATAAATATAAGTGCATAGTATAAATTTTATAAATAAGTATATTGGCATCTAGATATATAAAAATATATCATATAAGTAAACTGTATAAGTTATTAAATAGCATAATGTAAGTATGTAAAAATATATAATATATAATACATATTTATAAATAAGTAATAATTATTACTATTGTGAGTTCACCTTCTCTCTCAAGTTATAATTATAAGTATATACAATATATATATACAATATATACTATATAATACTATAACATATATACTAAATAATATCACATATATAATACTATATAATATCAATATATAACCTATAAATCATTAAATAACACATAAAATATAAATTACCAGTAATAAATATACATAATAATAACTAACTAAAATAAACAAATACTACTTATACTCAATATATATTATATAATACATAACAATAACCTCAGAAAAAATCAGAAGAGAGAACACCACCCAACAGAAGCTGCCAAGCTCAAACCCTCCACGTGAGAATGAACAGCCCCTAAATACTGAACATGTGAGCTAAAATAGTCAATCATAGTAGGAAGGCTCACATGTCAAATAAACGAGTTGTCAGCTCACGGGAGAAAAACACAACCCAAAACCGAAAAACCAACAACCACGATAGAACGAAACAACCTAAAACCAATACGAATGAGATCGCTAACATATATACAAAAACAGGACAAGCCCTACAATCTCACTACTCTCAATCTCACTCAATCATTATATGCCATCGTACTCATCAAGCTCACTCTCTCTAAATCTCTACATCCAACCAATACTCTCTCTCTCTCTCTCTATATATATTATATAATTATATATATATTAATATATATAATATATATATATATATATATATATATATATATATCTATATATATATATAATATATATATTAATATATATATATATAATATAAGTATCTTGCATCTAGTATATATGAAATATTATCATATACAGTAAACTGTATCACTGTACTTAAATAGCATAATGTAAGTATGTAATAAACACAATATATAACTATAATAATACATATTTATAAATAAGTAAATATATACTTATGTGATTCCTCTCTCTTCAAAGTTATAACTATAATATATATGTTGACCTAGAGGGGGGGGGTGGTTAGGGTCTTTATGCTAATGCTAATCCGATATATGCATAAAACTAATTAATAGTTATTGCCTTAGAACAGTATGAAATATGAACAACTATATAAGCTAGGATAAACAATATGAACAATAGTATATGCTATATGATGAAATATATCAATGCAAGGATATATAAACTAACACAAGATGATAATTCCTACAAAGAGATATACAATATGATATATGCAAGGATATGAACTAACCAAGGTAAAAAAATCGAACTTTAGAATAGAGGTGAAATAAATGAGGCATGCACAATTGCGATATAAGATATGCAAAAGCAATGTCAATGACTAACTCAAATCACACCAAATGATACGGAGTTCGGACGCATTCCGTCCTACGTCTCCGCTACTTCACTCCCGGGGAGAATCCACTATCAGCAACGGTTTTTCTACGTTCACCCGAATACACGTTTACACCTCACAAGTGTCGGTTTCAACGCTGCACGCGAACAAACCGTTCACTCTCAACTCGGTTTTCTAGTTCACCCGAAAACTCACAACACACTCGTTTCCTAGCCACGAAAACCTTACAACACTGCACCAATATAACTAAATATAAATTTGTTCTTCAAGTAGATGAGAAAACACAAGTGAAGCACAATTCAATGTTGAATCTCTCACAAACCCTAATATAACTATGTATGCAAATGACAATAAGCTCATGTGGGTGTGTGTAAAATGAGATTAAAAATCAAATCTAAACTCAAATATAAAACTAGTTTAATAGAAATGATAATTAACAAGTAATAATAAAAGCTAGAGTAAGAGTTTAGAAACTTCTCAATAGAAGACAAGATGGAGAGATCGGACGATTGGAGCCTGTTCGCGGGGAAAAAATTATGCTTTCTTCGATCCATTGATTACTTTGTTAACGAGTTTATCGGTTACAAAGATCCATCATTTTTAAAGATCCGGCTTAAACAAAATCAAAAAGAAAGACCAAATTACAACTTTCCTTTTATGTTCGAACGAATCGGAGTCTGTTTTTGGCGGTCTCTATCGGCTTGTGTGGGTTTTCGCGCTGGCCGGGGTTAATGCCGTGGAATCCACGCGCGTCTTGATCCGGTCGGATCTAACAGTATGGGGTGTTATTTCACGAGGGAATAACATCCGAGGGGATTTTTTCACCAAGGAAATAATAGCCGCTAGTTTCGAAACTCGACCAATGCGAAATCGAGACTCCTTCTCGGGATCAAATGGCCAAAGCTTGATCCGGAGGAAAACCGTCGTAGATCTCAGATCTGATCTCGTCTCGAACTCCTGCTTATTTGGCATGGATGATCGCCAAGTAACCAGAATCTGGAGTCCGAGTCTTCTAAGTTGAAACTCGAGGGTGAGTTCTCAATCCAGCAGAGTGTTCGGACTCCAAAAATTCCAATTCCTTCACAAATGAGGCCATGCCCCTCTATTTATAGGTCAAATACAGATCGATCTGGCCCAGATCTGAGCGTGCTCGGCCACCGAGCCACAAAAGGTGCTCGGCCAGCCACCTTGGTGCTCGGTGGTGGCGAGCCACCTTGGTGGATGCCGAGCCAACTGGGAGGTGGCTTCGGTGAGCCACAAGGTGGCTCGGTGAGCCACCGAGGTGGCTCGGCCGAGCCACCTTGTGGTGGTCGGCTTTGGCCCAAGCGCCCACTTGTGGTTTCGGCTTTGCCGAGCCACCACTTGGTGTTCGGTTCGTCCGAGCGCGCCTAGTGCGGCTTTTGTCTTTTTGACCGAGTTCGCCGCTGTGTCTGTTTTCCTGGTTTACGCCTTTGTGTTGATCTGAACTCTGATTTGGCAGTCCGGATCCTGATTTGGCAGTAAATCCGCTTCGGTGTTCGAGTTCGAATCCGTTCTACAGTTGGATGACTCGTTGATTCACCGAACCGTTAGCTTGATTCCGCACGCGAGTGGATGCATTCCATTGTTTGCGTGCGGTTCGTTAGCCTCGTCGTCTCGTTAATCCGCTTCGTTACGTGTCACTTGGCTTCGGTGTTGTGGACTGACGCTCGTGTTTAGATATGTCACCCGATGGTTCGTTGGTTTGTCGAATCACCGTGCCGAGCTGTGTTCAGGGACCTATAGGCAGTTTTATACGCCTACAGATACCCCCTCCAAAGTATTTCAGTTCGTTCTTTTATAGAAGAGTCTGGAATACTTTGGATATGATTGTCCCAACCTTCAATCGGTATGACGGGACTTTGGAATGGCTTCTATTCTTGATTCCTTCAATCCTCCTTGGAATGGCTTCTGTTCTTGATTCCTTCAATCCTTCAGGCTATTCGGTGCTTTGTCGAATGTCTGTAAGAGTTCCGGTGCTGCATTTATTGTCTGACCGTTGTCGGAATTTTAAACTTGAAGTCGAATCCTGATTTTCTGATCTTTAGCTCGTGTTTGTTGGTTCAACATAGAACTGACCCTCGATTGTTGGCGTTGAGTCTTTATTTGCGACGCGTTATCCGGCGTAGTGTTGTTGAGTTATCCTTAAGAATATTTTTAGAAAAATATTCTCCAGAAACTTCTCAACCAAAAATAGGAAATAGTTTATACTCGTATACCTTATTGGAGTATTAAGAAGCAGTTTATACTCGTATACTTTTCGGAGTATTGATTTTTTCATTGCAACGCATTGATCGGCGTTGACCAAGGGTTACGCGTTGACCGGCGTTGACCCTAGGGTTTCGAATGTCGTACGTTGACTATTTGATCCCAACGCGTTGACTGGCGTTGACCTAGGGTTACGCGTTGACCGGCGTTGACCCTAGGGTTTCGAACGTCGTACGTTGACTTTCATTGCCACGCGTTAACCTTGGGTCTACACAGTTTAAACTTTTAAGGTGTTGGAGCGTGGCGGTCCCAAATGCCGGGGCTGCAGGACCAACTATAAAAGTTGACTCGTGTGCGGCTACAGATCTTATCCCGAAGTTGTTGGATACTCAAGTCACGGGACCAAATATGCTTAGAAACAAACATTTTATATTACCTTTGAATTGATTGATAAGTAGGCAATTCATATCAATATTAGCCTTAGCAAAAGGAATTTTTTTATATTCTCATAAGAGATTCGTCCCTTAAGGTGTGCAATAATTTGATCAATGAATATGTTGTCCTTTCTTTTTTAGCCAATTTCTGTAATACAAATTCGGTCCAATTCTTTTGTTGGGAGTATTTTAATTTGTGTCAAGCAAGATCGGGTATCTAGAACTACACAGATTATAGAGTATTCAAAGAGACCTTCAAGAATTTAATCATAGGTAGGCATGTAAGTTATAGTCTTTTTATTTTATCCTTTTTGTATAATTCAATAAAAATGTTATGCTATTGCATAGGTTTGTAAAACATTCTAGGAGCTTGAAGCCCACAATTGGAGTCCGTGAATCACAATTGCATAACAAAATTTATAACAATGTACCTGTTGATGATTTAAATCACACAATTAAAAGAGGAGGTGAGTAAGGATTGGGTTGATATAGGAGCCGCTCGCTTTTCTAAATATCTGATTTGGGGTTGACCTGTTCATCCCTGTCGCTTCTTGAAACTAAATCTGAAGAAGATGTTTATATATGATAAGCCCTCAATGCTTCATCTTATTCATCCTCACCTCCACCATCTACAAAGAAGATTTTCTCTGAAGGCTGTAGAGGTTTGTGCGCGTTACCAGACATTGAAAGGTATGTTTTCCCCCCAAAAGCTTCATAATATTTCAGCCGGTCATGGATTCTAGCAGAAAATTTTAACTATTTTATTTTCATTCAATGTTACATAAGGTTATCACAGTCAGTTGTTCAGGTGAAAAGGTATGATTTTATATGTTATACTCTTTCAATTGCAATTGAAAGAGAGGTATAATTTTATATTTTGATTGTTAGGTTATATGAAAAATTATTTCCAAATTTTCTTTGTTTCGAATGTTGGAGATGTCTCAAACTAAGTATGCATTTTTCTTAAATTATAGAGGTATAATTATAATATGGAAGGCCAAATGGAGCCTGAATTGAGTGAAAAAAAAGATAGACTGCTCAATTCCTTGCCGGATGAGTTTGGCTTTATTAAGTATAGATTGCTTAATAAGTCTACTTTTGATGAGGTTGTTTATGAAATGATACTTATGAACTTCGACTGGGATTTTAAGAGACTATGTAGACGCACTGCAATCATTAGGAGTCGACACGTCAAGAATATTTTACTAATGAAGCTGAATCTTCCAAAAAGAAAGACGATCTTGATATTGTAAGTCAATACACTTAATATTACTTTTCTTTTTCATTCCTCATGTTTGTATTTATTTTTTATTTATTTATTTATTTTGGTGAAATGAAAGGTAAGTATTCATGTCATCCCAAAATCATTATATGTACAATCTCCATCCAGACTCAACTATGATCAAAACTAATACTTATAGTAACACCTCAACACCTCTCTTCATATTCAAGGGGACAACCCGACAAGACATAACTCTCAAATTCTCTTTTGCTGTATACTTCACAATACTTATTTTTCAAATACTCTTTTGATGTTGCAACTTCTTTCACCTTTATCACTTTGAATTTCGTTTTACTATTGTTCTCTTGATTCTTCACATTAACAATGCAAAAATCTTTTCTTTATATCTTATCAGTATGCTAACTAAATATATAAAATAAACATGCCTTTAATTTCCTAGAATGTGTAGAATATGTTTTTAATGTGAGATTTTTTAAAAGAATGCGTTATATATTGTCAGATTCTTATCTAACATATGAGTAGAATGACTTTTAATAATACAATGTTTTTTACCATTTGAGTTTTAGAAGTTTTCAAAACAAATGAAAGCTTGAAGTTTAGTTAAAATTATTTCTGGCTTATGTTCTATTTGTCAATGACCCATTATCAATCCCGTGACGCTTCTAATTAACTTTTACCAGTTTGCATCAAAAACTTCCATCACCTTCTCATTGATGTACAAATTAAGAAAATTTAAATACTTAATTGAACCATGGATTTACTTGATCATGAAAAACTTAACCATAGATTAATTGATAGAAGTAGCTAGCTTAATTACTTGAATTCACCGAGAAGATTTCTGATTGTAGGTTGTCATAGTAATCCTTCTAAATGTAATACCAAATTCTTAATATCTTTTTGAGTAGTAACTTTTGTTGCTACAACTTTCACCATTATCACTTTGGATTGCCTATTTCTTTTCGCTTTACTATTGATTTCTTGATTCTTCACATTAATTGTACAATAATCTTTTCCTACCACCTCATTAACATGCTAACTATTATGTTATACTGAAACACAGGGCTCACTATCGGTTACTTGTGAAAATGAAGTTGAAATTTGTTCCTCGGATAACATTACTCCTTGTAAGAGAAATTTGTTGGAATCTGATGTCGAGCACTCAGTTTCAGTAGAGAACTCAGTTTCAGTAGACTTGATTTCTCCGCAAATGTCTAGCAACAAAAAGCAAAAACAGATCAAAATTGAAAAAGAGAATTAGAATATTCTACAGAGAGTTCAAGCTCCTTTTTGAAAAATCTCTATCTGATTCATAATGTCTGAAACTTATATTTAGTATTCTGGTCTAAAACCTTATTTAGTAAACTTTTGTATGCACTACATAATTTAGTATTCTGGTCTAAAACCTTATTTAGTAAACTTTTGTATGCACTACATATTTTTTTGGTGGTTTTGCGTTGAGAAACCTAATTATTTAGTAAACTTTTGTATGCACTACATATTTTTTTGGTGGTTTTGCGTTGAGAAACCTAACTACTTAATATGATTATGATAGATATTTTGTTTATCAATATATTGATTATTGGAAGTTTTGATTCACAGTTTAATAATAAGTCAAACATATATATAGCTTAGGTTGTATCATTTCTGACTACTTATATATTATTATTGTTTTATTTTGCATTCTTTTGCTACTTTAATTTTTGTATATTAAACAAATCCGTACATTGCACGGGCCTAAAACTAGTTACTGTTTATAATTATTAGTGTACTTATTGTTAACAATTGTAGTTTGAAGAGACATATAATTAACATGTACATATCTGAAGATATGGAAGTTAATAGGATTCAGTTTGTGCTTCTGTGGCTGATGGTGATAAACGTGCCTGTATATAGTAGTTGGATATGCCATGCAACATATGGTAGCCCAAAATACATAGACAGGAATAAACAAGGAAAAAGATGCAAACATAGAGCATCTAATCAGGTACATATTCCCATCTCAGTATGATACAAACATATGAAATTATTTTCTCACCTCTATGCAATTGGTAAATTATCTTTAATGTGATTTGCCGTCTAGTTCTTCTTTGCCTATCAATGTTATTTTCTTATGTGGGCATCATTAAAATTATATTGAAATTAGTCCATTAAAATTGCTATTAGGATCCCGTATCCTTATAAGTTATTTCAAATTAGATATTTGCTTATTTTTATTGCTATTAGGGTCCTCAAGAAGAGGGATTAATTTGAAATAACTCAACAACTAGGGGACCTAATGTCAATTTCAACAATATGAATGGCTAATTTTAAATAACTTAATAACTAGAGGATTTGATAAATCTATACAATGCCTACTAGGCAAAGTTGTGATTTTGGACTTTGTAAAGTCTGAAAAGAATCTTGCTGATCCTTTGATTAAAGGTCTATCCAGGAGTGTGGTTCTGGATTCATCGAGGGAGATGGAGTTAAGCCCATAAGTGAGGTCACTAACAGTGGTAACCCAACCCTTATTTGGAGACGTAGTCCCAATGTTGGTTCAATGTGGTGGAAACAAGCTGGACTAGTGACACTCGTGTGGAGCATCGACCTAGATATATTTATATATCATTATAGTAGCATGTGCTACTTCCTCTTCTCTATGATGATGATGCTCTTATGATACAGCTGGTTAGGCTGAGTTTTACTCTTAATAAGTCAAACGTGTATATTATGGGGGGTATTAAATAACCAGCTGTAGTACCCTTTGAGGATTCATCTACGTGAGAGGAACCGTGATGGTCGCGGTTAGGGGGGCTGGGTTAACCCCTAGAAACTCTCATGAGTCGGATTATTATGAGCATGGACTTTAAAGCTCAACCCGCTTTGCTCAATAGATGAAGACGTATTGTGTGTGTTTTCGTCAATACTTGATTCAAGGAGCCTAATTCAAGGCTTAGTCCATTATGTCCCTCAAGTGGCGATGAACTCACTAAGGAAAGGTTCAAAGCTGAAAGCTACCTCTCCCGAATTCACGATACGAAAGGGGCTGTTGGATATTTTATTGAGAAAAGGTAATTTTGCCTTCATGAATAATATTAAATTTTGTAATCAAAACATGTTTTAATTAGCAATTAAAAATAAGTGTAACGGCTATACATTATGGGGAACGTTACGGAAATTTATGGCGAACGTTACTGTATTAATTATGGGTTTTTGTAACGACTCTTTCCAACCCCTATATAAATAGTCGTATGTTGAGCTCAAAAACCATAAGGAAAAGCAACAATTTTCTCTTCTTCCTCTTCTCTCCTTTGCATATTATTCTCGTTCATATTTTGGTGTTATTTTTGGGCAACGGCTCTTCGTCTGAGCTGAAGCTCTGCACTCTCGCCCAAGTGCAGAGGCCGACCAATTCCGGGGGGTTTTACCACTAGGGGAGAGGGGATCATTTGCGTCAGGGTGATAGATGAGTCCTCAATCTTCTAGGGCAATGATTACATAACTGCTCCCGTTCAGACCAGACTTTCTTATTTCTTTTATTTTGGATTTTATAACTCATAACAGTAATCATTTTGATAATTTTTCTAATAGTTCTCACAGCCGGCGGGGAGGCCGACCTCTTCGGAGGGAAAAGGGAGTAAGAGGAGCTGCATAGAGGCCCCGTTGGCGGCGACGGAGGAGACTGCGGGGAGGAGGGAGGGGAGGTTGCCGGCGGTGGTGATGTAGGAGACCTTGACGCCGCAGGCGGCGAAGAGGAGGGCGGCGTCGAGGTAGGCGATCATGTGGCCGAGTGCTAAGTTTGGGACGAAGAAGATGTTGGAGGTCGTGATGGTCTTGAGTATTGTTTGTTGAATCCATTTTTCACAGAATGTGAAAATCCAGTGAAAACCTTGCAGGTGTTGTTTTGAGTGATTTGGCTAAGGAACACAAGACTATTACCTAGTTATAGTGGTAGTTGTAGCTGATAATATCTCTTCGGACCAGATGAATAATATTGTTTAAATGTAAATTTTAGGCCAACAAGTGACGTGTATTTGAAATATTACATTATGCACTTGGAGCACGTTATCATTTGTTAATTCTCACTGCAGCCCTAGACTTGATAACTAGCCTCGATTTGTTGGAAGCTAAGAAGTTAATGAGATCGATCTTAGTGTGTTTTTAAAATGCTTGTTAAAGATAATAAAAATGTTAAATCAAAAGGCATGCGCTGCACAGCCTGCACGGGACTAAAGGCTAGTCTAAATAATAATATGTTAAAAATCAAAAGATTAGTCGGCATCAACACAAAAGTTTTCATGATGGCAGGTAATAAAAAAGAATCCTAAATTCGCATTCTCTCAAGACAATTGGTTCAGCCATCACCAGGAATCACCACCAACAATGTCGATGGTTTTCTCTAGTCCATCGATTGTTTAAATTCTGAATTTTTAAATTTACAGACTGTTAACTATAGTCCATCAATAGTTGAATGAATCATTAATGGTTAATTGTAGTCCACTGATGGTTCAATTTCTTGGTTTGACAAATACAGATTGTTGATTGTGGTTCATCGATGGCCTATGGACAATCGATAGTTGCGTCGTCACCATCGATGATTAATTGCTGAAATTAACTATTCATGTTGATTTTTGCATTACTTTAAGCCAAAACTTTTTCGTACTGTTTATTTCTGAAAATCATCTCGCAAACTTGTTAGTACCAAATGGGAGTTTGTCATTAATCAAACAAGAGATATTGCATGATTAACATTCTCCCCGAACAAAATTCTAATAGGGCTAAGTTTTGACCCAAACCAGGCTAGGCCGGCGCAATTCAGTGCATTTGAACTCGCCTATGCCCAACCCTAGCATGTGGCGGCTGTTTATAAACACGTATGTACACACGTACATACATATGCACGAAAATTTGAACACTTGAAGTGTTTTTTCAGAGAAAAAGTGTATCTGAAGTATTATATTTTGCACTTGGAGCACATTATCATTTGTTAATTCTTATCCTTGACTTCATAACCTGCCTTGATTGGTTGGAAACTAAGAAGTTATTGGGATCTTAGTAGGGGTGGGTGTGGGCCGGGTCAGTTTAAGCTCGTGATCCGACCAGCTGGGTTTAAGGCTGGGTCGACCTAACCTAGGTATGGCCGGGTCAGAGTGGGCCGGACATATTTCTCTGATCCCGTCTGGGATTGGACCCAGCCCGACCCACGATCTGCATAAGTGCGGGTCGGGTCTGACCTAGCCCATGTCTTGTGGGTCGTGGACTGGCCCATGGGCTTTTCGTCTATCTTTTTTCTTTTTTGACCATTTTAACCATATTAAGTTTGTATTTACTACATTATTTCTGGTTTATTTTTTTGGAATTTAAAATTGTATTAAACTATTTTAAAACTTATATTAATCTTTTTAATCCTTCCAAGTAGACAACAGCGAGCTTAAGGATTGCTGTTTTGTTTCTTGATAGGAATAAATAAAATTAAAATTTTAAGTGCGCAACTATCAAATTATACTATAAAAAATGTTGATCCATTGAGGAAGGTGGTGTAAGAAATAATCAAAATTAGTTTCTAAGTTGTGTGTGGACAATTAAGAGTGATAATGTGGTTATGGAGAGATATGAAAAGAGTGTGATTATTTGTAAAAAATAAAACTAGATTAAGAAGGGAGGAAGAAAGATGAAGAAATTAGAGGAAAAAAAATAAGAAACAAATAAAGAAAAATTAAGAATAAAGAGGAAAATCAAAATAAGTAAAAGATGGAGGAAATCAATAAGAAAAATGAGGAATCTAAAATTGAATCCATTAGTCAATTTCACTTGAGATTTTTAAACTATTCTCTTTTTATCACATTTTACTTTAGAGTTATTAAGTATAGACTATCAAACCACTTAAGTAAAGCATAACCTATCAAATTATCATCCAAATAAAATAAATATTCATAAAAAGAATAATAACTAAATATTAATTCTAGAATTCATAAGCATAATCTATCAAACCACTCAAAACAAACATAGATTATCAAATTCTTCTTCTACCAATTAGTTCTCTAGTTCATCATCCTAAACATGATCATTTTGGGCATAACAGAGTAATTCACAAATCATAAAAAAGTAAACTAGTTTTATACAATTTTAGAATTCATATAGGATTTTAGTTCCACATTATAGAAATAAAAAATAAAGAAATAAAATCTAAAATAGAGAGCATGAAAGAAAGAGAATGCAAATATAAAAAATAAAAACTAATTACAAAAAAAAAAGAATAAAGAAATAAAGATCTAAACTTTGAACATAAAAATAAATCTAAAATACAAGAATAAAAAAGCATAAAAGAAAAATCTAAACTATGAAAGAAATAAATCTATACTGCAAAATAAAAATGCAAGAAAATGATAAAAGTACATGAAAGTAAATCTACTCTATAAGACATCAAAATAAATCTAATCTACTAAGAGAAAAATAAAATAAAATCCTAAAACATGAATATTTAAAATAAGAAAATAAAAGAGAAAAAGAAAAACTTACATTACAAGAGGGTTTTAGCCCCTTGAAGGTAAATCTCCATCTTCATCCTGTTTCAGGATATTTTAAAATTGCAGTCAACTCAAATTACAATTTAGAAGACTTACAATGAAACTAAAAAAAATTATATTCTATAGAGGTTCTTTTCTGTGTGCCGATAGATCGCCAATCTTGTATTCCAGTACTGATGCACCAACTAAGACGATGAGTCTGTTGTTGTTAATGAGAACTTAATTACTTGGAAGATATCTCAGTCTTCTCTTAGCACTTCTGATCAATAGAATCACAAGTGCGAGATTAGTGACCTCTCTTTATGCGTGTGTGTTCTCTCTATGATCCGACTCATCAAAATGAGCAATATTTCCTCCTTTATAGTTGAGAGAGATAGAGGGGGGGGGGAGAGAGAGAGAGAGAGAGAGAGAGAGAGAGAGAGAGAGAATAGCATTTAATTATAGATTTAGTGGCCATCAAAATAGGATTTAGTGGGTGTAGGCGTCAAAAATTACTTATAGGTTCCAAAACATAGCTCAAGACGAAGAGAAGATGAAGAACGTCATCATCTAAGTCATAGAGGATCATCTGGCGCAAAAAAGAAGCAAAGGAACGCACAAAATGACGAAAAGAAGCAAAGGAACGGGCACCTCGCCTCTATTTCAGATCCCCTCTGTATAGGGGCCCTAGGTTTGTATTTATAGACTTTAGATGCAACGTTTTAGGACAGAAACAAATAATTTGGCCATATCTTCGATTAATAACCACTTAACCATATTTAGGGATGATATCAAAGCAGTTGGGAAGGCTCTGGAATGAAAGAATCCCGAGAAAATCGTCAAAAACGCATCACGGGCATTTCTGGACGCGAGCCTAGGGCGGCTCGGCACTGTGCGAGCCACCTTAGGGTGGTTCGGCCTTGGCCGATTCACCCAAGGGAGGCTCTATTGGGTCCTTTTGTTTTGATAATGATTTACAAATAATTTACATCTAATGTTGTTTGTCTAATGTTTGTGTTTTGTATCTATTCTAGGCAAATAATATGTTGAAGGATGGATGGAATTACGCTTCAACGATCATATCCAATGGAGGTTGGCGGAATTGTGGAGTGAAGTATTACAATTCAAGTTGAAGATCCAAGTTCAATCTTCATCCGCAAGTGTACAAAGATAGAGCTTCGTTGAAGATCACAAGTTTGGGTATATTTAGTTTAGGTTTTTATATTATGTGTGTTAGTACTTTAAGCTTAATCGTATACACACATACACGTTTTTGTTTATATATATATATATATATATATATATATATACATATATACATACATACATGTTTTGGTTTTTTGGTTTTCAAGTTTATATAAATATAAATTTGTGAAAATATTGAATTATTAGTTTATAGACTTCAATATCACTTTATACATAGTTTATCAAGTCTATAAAAACATTTCACAAGTTTCAAAAGTTTTTAAGTCAAATGTCAAAAACATGTATATTTAGTTTTCATGTTTTTGGACATATCTAAAAAATGAAGAGTTTTTGTAGCATGTGTATTATCATGTTTACAATCATTTCCCAAAGTTTTACATTTTTCTGATTTTATTTGCTATTTTTAAAAGGAGTTTAAAAATCATATTTCTATTTCAAAACAGGCTGATAACCTGTTATCAGTCGACTAATCAATCGACTGATGATATCAGTCGACTGATGTGTCGACTGAAGAAATCACCTAGAATAACAAAAAGTTTCTGTTTTATTTTGGTCGACTGACCAGTCGACTGATAAGGTCATCACTCGACCGATCGAGTCATTAGACGACCGACGAACTGGATGCTGACTCTAACAGTCAGCTCATCAGTCGACTGATCAGTCGACCGATGGCCCAATGACTAGTTTTTTCTAGCTTTTTTGTTTTTGTCTTTGTGTTGGTTTTTGTTGTTTTCTCTTGGCTTTGGGGTTTCCTATAAATACCCCAATATATCCTCAGTTCATTTAGAATAAGAGAAAAGGTTTCAAAAGAGTTTACAAGTTTTGTTTAAGGGGTTTAAGTGTGTTTTTAAGAGTTTGATTTGTGAAGATAATTTCACAAGAACTTGAGGAAGATCATCAATTGTGTTTGAGCATCCAACTCTTCTCCCTCTCTCTTGTTATCTATAGAGAAGTTTTTCTAAACTCAATCTAGCTTTACATTTATATTATTTGATATCAATTCATTAAGCTAGTGTTTATATTGAGTTTAGTTGATTTTAATTTACTCATTATTTATACACACAACCATTGAGCTTATTGTATTTTTATACATTGTATAATTTGGGTTGTGGGGTTTGTGTGACATTGAGTGTGAGCCTACATTGTGTTCTCATCTATTGTAGAGAACAAATTTGTTGTTGTGAGCTTTAATTGTGAGGATTCACTTTGTAATACACTAGTACACCAAGAGGAGTGTGTGGTGAGAGACGGGGTCGTCCCAAGAGGAGTGGGGTATGTGGTAATGCCTAGAGAGAGGTTATAATTCCTAACACTTGAGGGAGACACGGGCTAGAGACCAACACTTGAGGTGGTAGTTAGTGTAGTTACATTGTGAGTGATTGTAAAGTTTTCGGTGAACTAGAAAACTGAGTGTGAGGTGTAAACGTTATTCGGGTGAGCGTAGAAAACCCGGTCGTGATAATGGAGATCTCCTCGAGGTGAGGAGCGGAGACGTAGGTCGTGGGGACCGAACTCCGTGATCATATCGTTTGTTTGCGTTTGTCATTGGCGTTCATTTATATTCATGCTTATTGTTTATATCGCATTACTTACGTTTATTTTGCCCACTATCTCGTTTAGTTTGTTTACCCTTGTGATATTTGTATATCCTTGCACATATATTTGTAATATATCATTCTTGCTAGGATATATTTGTTAATAAGTTTTAATTTGGTATAAATCAGATTAGATTAGCATAAACCCTATTTACCCCCCTTTAGGGTTCTTTCCTAGTGGCATAGGGGTGCTTTCAGGCTCGGCCTTGGCCGAGTCGTTTTGATGCGACTCGGCTTCCAGGGGCTTCTCCGGACTTTCTGGTTTGGTCTTGTCCTGCTGTTTTTTGTGCATTTCATCATTTCGTTGACTCGTACGCTTTGTTGACTTGTTTCGTACACTCGTTAGCTTTTTTTACGGCACTGTATAATCTCGTTTGACCCAGGTGATGACGTTTATCATCCTTGCTTCGTCTCAAAGTGGCTAGCATGAGTGCGGGTCACGTCGAAGTGGCTAGGTCTTTTCCATTTCCCGATTTTGGTATTGTTCAGTTGTTTTGCGCACATTTTGATATTTCTTTGAGTTGTACGCTTTGTCGACTCGTTTTGCTTCTCCACGGTATCGGATAATCCTCTTTTGACTCGGATAATGGTGTTCATCACCTTATCTTCATTTTGAGCTGTGTACGGGAACCTATAGGCAATTTTTAACGCCTACAAAGATTTGTCAGCATCAACACAAAATTTTTCATCATGGCAGGTAATCAAGAAGAATCCTAAATTTGCATCCTCTCAAGGAAATTGGTTCAACCATCACCAGGAATCACCACCAACAAAGTCGATGGTTTTCTGTAGTGCATCGATTGTTTAAATTTACAGATTGTTAACTATAGTCCATCAATAGGTGAATGAATCATTGATGGTTAATTGTAGTCCACTAATGGTTCAATTTCTTAGTTTGAAAAATACAGATTGTTGATTGTGGTTCATCGATGGCCTATGGACAATCGATAGTCGCGTCATCACCATCGATGATTAATGGCTGAAATCAACTATTCGTGTTGATTTTTCCATTACTTTAAGCAAAAACTTTTTCGTACTGTTTATTTCTGAAAATCATCTCGCAAACTTGTTAGTACCAAATAAGAGTTTGTCAATAATCAAACAAGATATATTGCATGATTAACATTCTCCCCCAAAAAAATTCTAATAGGGCTAAGTTTCGACCCAAATCAGGCTAGGCCGGCGCAATTCAGTCCATTTGAACTCACATATGCCCAGCCCTAGCATGTGGCGGCTATTTATACACAGGTATGTACACACGTACATACATATGCACGTAAATTGGAACACTTGAAGTGTCTTTTTCAGAGAAAAAGTGTATCTGAAGTATTATATTTTGCACTTGGGGCACATTATCATTTGTTAATTCTTATCCTTGACTTCATAACCTGCCTTGATTAGTTGGAAACAAAGAAGTTATTGGGATCTTAGTAGGGGTGGGTGTAGGCCGGGTCAGTTCAGGCTCTTGATCCGACCCGCTGGCCAGGTATGACCGGGTCAGAGTGGGTCGGACCTATTTCTCTGATCTCGTCTGGAATTGGACCCAGCCCGGCCCACGATCTGCATAAGTGTGGGTTGGGTCTGACGTGGCCCATGTTCTGTGGGTTGTGGGTTGGCCCATTGGCTTTTCGTCTAACTTTTTTCTTTTTTTACCTTTTTAACCATATTAAGTTTGTACTTACAAAATTATTTTTGGTTTATTTTTTTGGAATTTAAAATTGTATTAAACTATTTTAAAACTTATATTAAACTTTTTAATCCTTCCAAGTAGACAGCAACAAGCTTAAGGATTGCTGCTTTTTTTCTTGATAGGAACAAATAAAATAAAAGTTGTAAGTGCGCAACTATCAAATTATTGTATAAAATATATTGATCCCTTGAGGAAGGTGGTGTAAGAAATAATCAAAATTAGTTTCTAAGTTGTGTGTGGACAATTAAGGGTGATAATGTGGTTGTGGAGAGATATGAAAAGAGTGTGATTATTTGTAATAAAATAAAACTAGATTAAGAAGGGAGGAAGAAAGATGAAGAAATTAGAGGAAAAAATTAAGAAACAAATAAAGAAAATTTAAGAAATAAGAGGAAAATAAAAATAAGTAAAAGATGGAGGAAATCATTGAGAGAAATGAGGAATCTAAAATTGAATCCATTAGTCAATTTCACTTAGGATTTTTGAACTATTTTTTTTATCACATTT
Source organism: Asparagus officinalis (assembly GCF_001876935.1). Taxonomy (NCBI): domain Eukaryota; kingdom Viridiplantae; phylum Streptophyta; class Magnoliopsida; order Asparagales; family Asparagaceae; genus Asparagus; species Asparagus officinalis. Next base: position 14,115,100 of record NC_033794.1, on the reverse strand, counting down.
TACTTTAGAGTTATTAAGTATAGACTATGAAACCATATAAGTAAAGCATAATCTATTAAATTATCATCCAAATAAAATTAATATTCATAAAAAGAACAATAACTAAATTATCATACAAATAAACGCTTGAATCTCCTTTCTTCTTGTTCAATGGTGAAGACACTGCCTGGTTTTGTTTCCATCACCTTCATTTGGTACTTTAAAATTATGGTTAAAAGGTCAAATAACTTGTTAAATGAGGAGCAAGATCTAATTTAATATTCACATGTAATACTCAAACGTCACAAATCAGGTCTAAATATCACATTTGAGGTCTAAAAGTCACATGTAGGGATAAAATGTCACATATAACGTTGAAATATCACATGAGACGCGTATTTGTCACATAGCATTCTGACATGTCACATTTACGTTTAACTGTGATACATATACGTTCTAAAGGAGACATCAACAAATTAATGAACTAACTAGGATAGTAAATCATATGAATGCCTTACTTAGCCAAATATTTGGTCTTTTTCTGTCTCCTTAGCATGCCAAGCTTTAGAATAATTAACTTTTAAGCCATATTGAGAGTGCAATTCCTTTCTAATGTCAGTTGGGGTGATATATTGACGCCTCTTCATAATTGATTGTAACATACTCGCAATCCACCTTCTTGATGCTCTAGAGTGACCAGTTGTGCTGTTATGTTGTCCACAAGTATGTTGAGGAACAAATTTTTTTTATAAAGGTCGACACATGGCTCAATGGCGAAGCGAAAAGCAACCACATGCATTTTGTTTCTTTTCTGAACATGCAAATGACACAAATACATTTTGGCTCATTGTTAACAAATTTAAAAGCGAACTTCTTAGCTATAGAGTAGTATATAAAAGTCATTCTAACTTTTTTTACGCTTTCAAATTGCTACCCTTTTCCAGTAATTGTCTCATGCCACCATGTTGGGATCCGTGACGAGTCACTTACTACGTCGTTCATCATCCACACATGCTCTCCTTGAGGATTGTCGTTTGGGATTCTCTCTGATTCCTCAATTGGGATCCTCTCATAAGGTTCCTCAATATGCTCTGATGACTGTGAGCTTACACTAGGAACAATGCAAGTTAAATGTAACATACATATAAGTCATGTGTGACAATTACCAGTAAAGTCACATATAAGACGTAAATATCACAAATAAAGTCAATGTGTCACAAATAAAGGCAATATGTCACGTGCGATTTCTTCAAGTCACATATAAGTCATAAATATCACAGCTCCAATTAAGACGTGTATCCAGAACATGATAAAATACTTTTGAATACTTACTTAAGCTCTGTTTTTGTCCCTAAGGCATGCGTGGATCCTTCATCTCTTTTAGTAACAGTCATGGTCATCGTATTTAACCCCATTAAACGATGATAATCAATCATGTTGATAATATCTTCATCTTTTGAAAGCTCAAACGAGACATTGGGAAACTTCTCGAGAGAGTAGCTTATCAACAAACTTTTGTATGGTACCCTAAAATTCTCTGCAGCTTGCATCTTCAATTCAACTAAACTTGTTGCAGAATTGACTTTAATGAGGGTTGCATTAGTGTTAAATGAAATCACACACATTAAAGAATCTTCCATTTTGGTTGTTGAAGAAGTTAAGAGGAAAAAGTTAAGAATATTTTGAAGGTTGTTGAAGGTCTTGTGAGTAGATTTATAGAGGTAAGAAGATAAACCTCTCCAGCCATAACTCCCAATCGGAAGTGACTTCCGACTTCATGATGGCTTGCTATGCTGGCCAATAAGACAAAATACTTTACTCCCTCCACAAATGAGTACAAAGGGTAAAATGAGTAATACTTAAAAATACACTATAAAGTACATATACAATGTTCGGCTAGGGGTGTTTTAGCATGAAAACTTGGGTCAAAGGGCTTACAAGGGGTTGACTCTAGTTGGGGAGGATGATGCATAGCCAAATTATTTTTAGTTCCTCCAAGCAATTTTCCCTTCTACAAAATAAGTTATGGAAGATGAACTGTGGCTAAGCATGGTTCAACTTCAATCATTTTAATATGTAGTATAACATAATATCAAAGAGATTACAAGCTGTTCAGTATATACTAAATTAGATTTATTGATTTATATAGGACAAATGGTTATTTGAACTAGTGACAGAGCTAGGGGGACAGAGGGTGGCCATGGTCCCCCAAGCTTTTGCCAAGATACCCCATACATAAGGCTTTTCATATTAGTCCCCCAACATATTCATATTTGAAATTAGTCCCTAACTTTTTATATGTAAAAATTACTTCTCAAATCTTTCATTTTTTAAATAATCTCCATATTTTTCATGTTTGAAACTAGTTCTCCAAATATTTCATATTTGAAAGTAGTCTAAATCTTTCATATAGAAACAGTCCCCATATCTTTCGTACTTTGATTGGACACCCAAATGTTTCATACTTGAAACTAGACCTCCAAATCTTTCATATTTGAAAATAGCACACCCCGAGAGAGAGAGAGAGAGAGAGAGAGAGAGAGAGAGAACAATCTTTCATATTTGAAAAGAGAGAGAGAACAATCTTTCATATTTGAAAATAGTCTCCAAAATCTTCACATTTTTGAGATTAGTGCTTCGGTATTAGTTTATTTGATACATTTTTACAATCGAAATTGTTAACCACAATTGGGAAGGGGTGTAAATTAAGAACAAACAATTACCAAGTTATAAAATAAATGAAAATCAACACCAAAATTAGACTTCAAATCAGTAGTATATATTTTTATGCAGTTTCACAATTCATCATCAATTTGTAACATGAGGTTCTTTCAATTTCATGAAGTTTATCATCAAGTAGTAGATATGTAAGATAATTTTTCTATGTTCATGGAATAGTGCAAAAAATTTATGATAATAATTGCTTCATTTTTATTATTGTTTAAAATAATTTAACGATATAATTTGTGTTTGTCAATTCGTCACGTCCTTTGTAGTTTGCGATTATGAAAAAGCCAACTACAATTGCTATATTTTTCCAAAAAATACTTAAAAAGACCAGCTGATGTTCATTCAAGGATGGTGCGTATGTCGAAATGATTTGATTATTCATGAAAAATATTCTAGATTCTTCTTTTGCCTGCTTACGTATAGGGGTTTGCGATTATGAAAAAGCCAACTACAATTGCTATATTTTTCCAAAAAATACTTAAAAAGACCAGCTGATGTTCATTCAAGGATGGTGCGTATGTCGAAATGATTTGATTATTCATGAAAAATATTCTAGATTCTTCTTTTGCCTGCTTACGTATAGGGGTTT
>NC_033794.1:14090087-14100087 GCF_001876935.1 Asparagus officinalis | reverse complement strand
TCTTCATCTCCAGAATCTCAAACTCTCTATGAAGAGCCTGAAGCTGAGTCTTCTAACCCTGGTATTCCCTTGTTACTTTGTTTTCATGGAGTACCATAATTGCTTGGATGTGCTCTTATGGGTGATTGTCTTCAAGATTGACTTGTCTAACGACTAGAAAAAATAATTTTTGGCCTTCAAGTCTTTTAGCTTGAGCTCCTCCAAGGTTTTGCTATGTGCATTGTGCTATCAAAATAAACAATATTAGTTTAACTAAAAAAAAATGAGTTATGAAAAATCAGGCCTGAACAGGGTGCAGTCGTGATACACTGCCCTAGAAGATAGAGGACCCGCCTGTCGCCCTGGCGTAGTTGATCCTCCCCCCTAGCGGTAAAAGCCCCCGGAAGGGGTAGTAGTTCACACTACATAATGATATATGAATATATATATGGGTCGATGCTCCACCCGAGTATCACTAGTCCAGCTTGTTTCTACCACATTGAACCGACATTGGGACAACGTCTCCAAATAAGGGTTGGGTTCCCACTGTCAGTGACCTCTTTAATGGACTTAACCCCATCTCCCTCGATGAATCCAGGACTACACTCCTGGATAATCCCTTAGTCAAAGGGTCAGCAATATTTTTCTCAGACTTTACAAAATCCAAGATCACAACTTTGCCTAACAGGCGTTGTACAGACTTATATCTTATTTGAATATGTCTGTTGAGTTTTTTATTTACATGTACTTGCTTTAGAAGCTCTATGGTAGATCTAGAATCAGAATGAATGGAAATTGGAGGAAAAGGTTTAGGGACCAAAGGAAGTTCAGAGATAAGATCTTTTAACCATTCGGCTTCTGAGCAAGTAGTATCAAGTGCAATCAATTCAGATTCCATGGTGCTCCTGGCAATTACTGTTTGCTTACATGATTTCCAGGATACAGCAGCACCACCAAAAAGAAATACATACCCAGATGTTGACTTTACACTGTTGGAATCTGTGACCCAATTGGCGTCACTATACCCTTCAATGGCATCAGGGTATCCAGTGTAAGTTAAGCAATAGTCAACTGTCCCTTTTAAGTATTTAAATACTCTTTCTAAGGCAGACCAATGATCTGGGTTAGGGTTACTGGTATACCGACTCAATCTCCCTACAGCATAAGCTATATCGGGTCTAGTCCGGTTTGATATGTATAAAAGGGATCCAATCATTTGGGAATATTTCAATTGAGAGACAGATTCACCTTCATTTTTCTTCAAGGGTATAGAAGAATCATATGGTGTGGAAACAGATTTAAAGTTATGAAAGTTGAATTTGATCAGCATTTTCTCAATACTGTGAGAAAGACTCAAGGATATTCCTCTAGTGTCTCTAGTGATTTTCATTCCAAGTATCATATCGGCAAGACCTAAGTCTTTCATGTCAAAATTTTTGGAGAGATAATCCTTAACTTTTAAGATTAGTTCAAGAGTAGTTCCAAAGATAAGGATATCATCAACATAGAGACATAGGATAACATAGTCATTGTTTATCACTTTTGAATAAACACATTTGTCGTGTTCATTCACCGTGAATCCATATTGTGCAATGACTTTGTTAAATTTCTGGTGCCATTGTTTAGGAGCTAGGAGTCAAAGGTTGAGTACCACTAGTAGAAGACTCAGGAAAGTCAATGGCTGATAAGAGACCTAAGGTAGTGAGCCAGTATCTCATCTGATTAGCCCACCGTTTATAGTTGATACCGGTGAACTTCTCAGGTTTGACACTTTTTGAATGATCAATTGCCATAAGTCCAATTTGAGTTTTACTAGTCTAGGTAGTTGAAATCTGAACAGGGTAAGAATTTTATTAATACTACTAGACCAGAAACTTAATTAAACCTGCTCTTAACCAAAAACTCTAAAAGTGAAAAGATTAAAGTTTTACTCGGGTAGTTTGGCCAGGTAAGGATAGTACTAGAGGTTGATCAATGATCGATTAAGTACCTCGTTTCTTGCAGAGCGCTTTACGCAACCCTTAAACCTTTCCTTAGACACCAACTAATCCAAGAAAACTTGAACCGGTTCACTTAAAGATTTTTTGTTTATGACAGATACTGAATTTGAGCACAGAAGCAGCAAAGAAAGATGCAAAAGGTTAACAAATTAAAACAGTTAAACAAATATGAAATTCGGGTGAACAGAAACAATATTTTTTTTTTAATATATATTTATTTTCAGATTTAAATTAACAGCAATAAATTATCTATCTTCTAGATTGCTATCAAAATAAACAATATTAGTTTAACTAAAAAAAAAAATGAGTTATGAAAAATCAGGCCTGAACGGGGTGCAGTCGTGATACACTGCCCTAGAAGATAGAGGACCCGCCTGTCGCCCTGGCGTAGTTGATCCTCCCCCCTAGCGGTAAAAGCCCCCCGGAAACGGCCGGCCTCTCTACTCGGGCGCGAGTAGCAGAGCTTCTGCTCAGATGAAGATGATTGCCCAAAAATAATCCTCAAAATATGTAGCCGAAAATCTTTGAGTACTAAGAGTAGCAGAAGGAGGAAGAGGGAGCTATGAAATTCTTTGTGAATTTCTGTGTGTTTTCCCGAATGAACTCTGCCTCCTTATATAGCCTCATGAACCAGTAACCGATGCTGAATCTCCTCGGGCGTGCGCGCGTGTGTGGAGAAAGAGCACAAACACTAGTAGGCCCAAAACATTACTCAAAGCCCATTAGGAAGTGAACCATTATAAACCACTTGAACTTCTCTTCAACTTCCAATGTGGGACTATTCACAATTGCCTTTTCCTTAAGAAAATGCTAACACATTGGTCAGCACGATTCCAGCAGCCAACTTTGTGTAACCAGGATCGATTACGCTCCGATATTTTTTTGATCTCAGTAGATTCTCCATCAGCATGCTTCAGGATCATAGTCCCCATCAAATCCGGGGATGCTCAGCAAGTTGTGTCCTTCAGTGGCCATCGTGATCTCACTCTTTCTCTCAGAGTGTTTCTCTCAAAACACCTTTTGTGTCTCTTGAATTGTTTCACTCAGACACTCTCTCTCGCAGGTGTTTCTCTCAACCACTCTTTTCTCTTGAAGTGTTTCACTCACTCTCTCTTTTTCACAATCGGGCTCGTTTGCAGGCTTTGATACCACAATGTTAAGAATCAAAGCTTTGAACAGAAAGAAACCCAACAAATGTGGGAATGAATCTCATCATCTTATTGAACAACTCAGGAATGAATCTCATCATCTTATTGAACAACTCAGGCTTCTTAAAAATCCTCTACATCATAACAGAAAATGAAAAGAACTAGTTCACCATAGCCACAATTGCTATGTGATTTCAGCAACTGAATAATTAAAAGATAAACTAAACATGGCCTAAGGAATATGACTTATTTCAACAGAAAGCTAAACTTTAGGGAAACTTTAGGAAACTCTAACAACCATTCTGAATTCTTCTCTTCAGACAATGATTAAGGTTACAGTGAATATCAATAACCCGCCTCTCTCTTTTTCTCCCTGGCTACCTTAGTAAGTTCCTGAATCATGCTAGTCAAATTGACATACGATGATCCTCCTTCCTCTACGACGGCCCTTGATATCTTCTTGTATTTCTCCGCCCTGCTCCTGATCTCCGCCGCCTCTCTTCCTTCGCCCATCACCCTATCCACGGCCCTCTTCACAGCCTCCGCCTTCACCACCTCCTTCTGCTCCGCGAATGTCGACCTCTTCACCCCTTGTTCAATTGCACTCACCCCCGTCCCCAACACCTGCATGTATTTGAAAGGAAATATATTTCACAACACAATCAACCTAATATATTCTATGTAAGTCGTGGTATTTCATGAAAACCACAAGTTTGTGTAAAGGGTAAACTTCCACAAAATCCCAATAAGCTTTTGAGTGTTTTTGCACAAAACTCCGGTAAACTTTCATAAGTACGGGGAAAAAATCCCTCTGAACTTTCAAAAATCTCCTAACTGATCTCTTGAACTATTGGAAATTGCATAAGCGGCATTAATCATATATATAGAGTAAAAAGCTGAGAAATGTGACCTAGCTACTGTGTCCTGTTCTCCCGCGTGATGTTTTTCGTTCAAAATTTTCAGCAAATTTTGATCTGTCATAGTTCAAACTTATTGCTCTTACATGCCATGGCATCCTTTATGAGATTTCCTAATAGAATCCTGGGATTTCTCGAAATTGTAAGGTATGGAGTGGTTTCATTCATAAACGATCAACGGATGATTGTGGTAACTATGACTAGTATGAATCATGCATGTGAAGAATGCACACGCTTACCTTCACAATGAGCCTCTCGCTAACGAACTGCTCTGAATGCAGCGGCCAGGCGATCATCGGCACCCCGCAGCTCAGCGCCTCCAGTGTCGAGTTCCATCCGCACTGCATCATGAACGCTCCCAACGCCGGATGGTTCAGTATCATCCTTTGCGGCGCCCATCCTCGAACTACCAACCCTCTCCCTTCCACCTTCTCTTCGAATCCCTTTGGCAACCAATCCCCGATCGTATCCAAACCCCCGCCTCCGCCCCTCACCACCCATATAAAGGCTCTTCCTGAACCCTCCAACGCGAGACTGATTTCTCGGAGCTGATCGTCGCCGAAGACGCATTCGCTACCGAACGCGATGTAGAGCACCGACCGATCTTTCTTATCGTCTAACCATGCTTTGAACCCCTTATCGTCATCACCGTTATCAGCTTCTTTCCAGTGCCTGAGAGAGACGGGCCCCACATTCCACACTCTACTCTTACCGTCCATTTTCAGCCTCTCAGCGTACTCAGGCGCGAGCTCGTCGAAGCTGTTAAAGAGTAAGCCGTAGCTCTTGTTTCTGGCTTCTCTGAACATGTCGAGAGCTATTTTGGGGTAATGGAACACTTTGGGCAGCTCGGCTTTCGTGATCTCGATCTCGTCGACGACGAATGGCTTATCATCGTTGCGGGAGTTAATCATCATTTGTTCGACTTGATCGAGGATGAAGACGGCGAAGTGCGAGAACACGTTGAAGACGACACGAGGGATGTTGAGAGAGATTGCGAGGTCGGAGGTCCACGGGTAGAGCTCGTCGGAGACGAGGCAGTCAGGGCGGTGGTCGACGATGAGCTGGCGAAGAGGCTGGTGTAGGAGCTGGATGAGGTTGTAGAACTTTTCGAGGGTGGCGTCCGTCATGGGGAGGGAGTTGGGGAGGAGACTGCGGGGAGGAGGGAGGGGAGGTTGCCGGCGGTGGTGATGTAGGAGACCTTGACGCCGCGAGAGGCGAAGAGGAGGGCGGTGTCGAGGTAGGCGATCATGTGGCCGAGTGCTAAGTATGGGAAGAAGAAGATGTGGAGGTCGTGATGGCCTTGAGTTGAATCCATTTTTCACAGAATGTGAAAATCCAGTGAAAACCTTGCAGGTGTTGTTTTGAGTGATTTGGCTAAGGAGCACAAGACTATTACCTAGTTATAGTGGTAGTTGTACTAGTTATATTGGTAGTTGTAGTTGGTAGAGAGGCACTAGGCGCATACTCTCTACCACACTCTCAACCACACCACCTCTCTTGCTACAGTGCACGAGGCCCACATGAGACTTTAAAAATTAAAATCTCATGTGGGCCCCGTGCACTGTAGCAAGAGATGTGGTGTGGTTCGGAGTGTGGTAGAGGGTGTGCCCCTATCATTGTTTTAGTTGGTAATATCTCTTCGGTCCCGATGAATAATATTGTTTATATAAAATATATAAAAAAAAACTTTTAATTATGGCAGATTGAAGCGGATCTCGATTGGTATTTAAATCTCTTGTTTTTATATTTTTTCCATTTTATGTTGAGCCATGGAAATGGATTTGTGTTGGGATTCGAAACAATCAAATTGAACCATTGCCCTTCCGGACATTGTGTTGAAAGTAAAAAAGTAGGAAAATTTACCACAAATAAAGATCAAAGTTTGCAGAAATAATAAAGGAGACGAACACACAGATTTAACGAGGTTCGGCAACGTGCCTACGTCCTCGGAAGCCACACCACACAATTCTTTTATTGGTTGAAGAAGAAATACAAGATCTCAAACTAGGATTTTATCTCTCTGAGATTCTCTCTTTTTTTGCTGTCAAAAACTCTCTTTTTTCGTGTACAATAAGCCCTAAAAACCGTTTAGGTATATATAGAGTCCTCAAAGAAACATAATCCAAAGCATTTTAGGAAACAGGCTGATTGCGTCGTGGTCGACCGTGGCCGTCGACCGAACCAAAACCCGAGAGCAGAAAACATTACAGGGTCGGCGTGGTTGACCGTCACGGTCGACCGCCTTCAGCTCCAGCCTCTTCTCAGCTTCTGTGCACGTTCGCGGTCGACTGCCGCGATTGACCATGCAGGCTTCCTCCTGTTTTTCTCGATTTTCTCCCTCATTTTGATTCCAGCTTCGGCTTCGACTTGGGGTCTACACTTTAGACTAACAATCTCCCACTTGGAGACCAAAATGCCATCAGCGAGTTCACCCAAACTCTCCCTTCTTCGCAAGTATCTTCTCCTCCTCGGAAAAATCGTTTCTTCAATCATCAAAATTCCGGTGATCTCACCAATCCTGGTAGTGTGACTCTGTCTTCGTCTTCTACTCGTGAAGGCTAACTGAAGTTGCGCACAACACTAGTTTCTCAATGGTGACTGCCTTTGTCAACATATCCGTCGGATTTTGACTCCCAAAATCTTCATTAAATGTAACTTTTCGTCTTCAACTAGCGAGCGTATAAACGTTGATGTGCTTCGTTCTGACATGATATACTAGATTCTTGGCAAGATGTATAGCGCTCTGGCTATCACAATAAAGAATTCCTCTCCCTTGCTTCAGAGCCAACTCTTCCAAGCACCCGTTCAACCGGATCATCTTATTGCTTGCTTCAGTCACCGTGACATACTCAGCCTCAGTTGTAGATAAAGTCACAATCTTTTGCAGACGTGAGACCCAGCTCACTGTTGTCGACGCTAAGGTATAAACATACCCCATGGTGCTTCGTCTAGTATCATGATCACTGGCGAAGTCCGCATCCACGTATCCCTGTAGCACAAACTCCTTCCTCCTGAAACATAGTGGTTTGTTCGTTGTTCCCCTCAAATACTGCATTATCCACTTCACGGCCTCCCAATGCTGCTTCCCTGGATTGCTAGCAAACCTGCTCATAACTCCCACTGCATGGGCGATGTCCGACCTCGTGCAAACCATCGTGTACATGACACTCCCAATGACCGAAGAATATGGCACCCTGCTCATATGCTCTCTATCTGCATCTGTCTTAGGCGATTGCTCCTCAGATAACTTGAACTGACTTCCAAGGGGTGTTCTAACAACTTTAGCATTCTGCATGTTGAACCTCTGAAGTACCTTCTCAATGTATTCAGCTTGGCTCAATCTCAATGTCCCTTCAGCTTCATCCCTACTGATTCGCATCCCTAGAATCTGCTTCGCTGCACCCAGATCCTTCATTGCAAATTCCTTTGCTAGCTGCCTCTTCAAACTGTTTATCTCTTCTAAACACGGTCCTGCTACCAACATGTCATCAACATATAATAACAAAATAATGAAGCTGGACTCGAACCTTTTGAAATAACAGCAATGATCCGAATTGCATCTTCTGTAGCCATTGTTCTGCATGAAGTTATCAAACTTCTTATACCACTGTCTCGGAGCCTGTTTCAAACCATATAAGCTCTTCTTGAGCTTGCACACCATCTCTTCCTTTCCTTCTTCAATGAAGCCAACAGGCTGCTTCATGTAGATTTCTTCATCCAAGTCACCATGAAGAAAGGCAGTCTTCACATCTAACTGCTCAAGGAAGAGGTCTTCTGCAGCTACCAAACTCAACACCACTCTGATGGTTGTGAGTTTCACAACAGGGGAAAATATCTCCGTGTAGTCCACTCCTTCCCGCTGTTGAAACCCTTTCACTACTAATCTGGCCTTGAATCTCTTGCTTCCATCACTCTCCTGCTTGACCCGGTAGACCCATTTATTGTGCAAGGCTTTCTTCTGTGCAGGTAGCTGGGCTAACTCCCATGTCTCATTAGTGAGTAGAGAATCCATCTCCTCCTGCATCGCATGCTCCCACTGCTGAGATTCACTCACTTGCACTGCCTCTTCATAACACTCCGGCTCTCCGCTATCTGTTAAGAGTAGATAATCAAGTGACGAGAGGTATTTGGGATTTGGTTTGGGTACCCTAGATGACCTCCTAGGCTCCACGCCCTGGGTAGTAGCTTCTGCACCTGTAGTCTCCTCCGTTCTACGGTCAGAACTGACATCGTCGCCCCCATCTGGAAGTTCCTCCAAATCCATGTACTCGGATCCACCTGTATCCGTAGTGCTGCTCCCACTGCTTTGGCTATCCTTGGCATTGTCCCTGTCCTTGTACATCACCTCCTCATTGAATATCACATCCCGGCTCCTGATGATCTTCCTGTTCTTCTCATCCCAAAGGCGATACCCGAACTCATCAATGCCGTATCCAATGAATGTGCACTTCTGTGACTTAGCTTCTAGCTTGTCCCTGACATGGTCACTGATATGAACATAAGCCACGCAACCAAATACCCGCAAGTGTGAGAGATTTATCTTCTTTCCACTCCAAACCTCCTCTGGAATCCCAAAATCTAATGGAACTGATGGCCCGTGATTAATAAGGTATGCTGCCGTATGCACCGCATCCGCCCAAAATGTCTTAGGCAGACCTGCATGTAATCGCATGCTCCGCGCACGCTCTGTCAAGGTCCTGTTCATCCTCTCTGCAATGCCGTTCTGCTGCGGCGTCCCTGGAGTAGTCCTCTCTAAGCGAATCCCATTCGTAGCACAGAACCTCTTGAACTCCTCCAGCTCGTATTCTCCACCATTATCTGATCTCAAGCACTTCACCTTCAGATCTGTCTCGTTCTCGACCATGGCCTTCCACTTCTTGAAGATCTCGAACACCTCTGACTTGTGCTTCATGAAGTAAACCCACACCTTCCTCGAGTGATCGTCGATAAAGGTGACGTAGTATCTCGAACCGCCAAAAGAAGACTGATAATCATATTTTATTACAATTTTATACCCTCATTATCTATTTTACATGAATAAATATACCATTAATAATTATTGTTAGATTAGTTTGCACATAATTGAATGAAAATATAAATAAATATTATTAAATGTAAAAACCCCTCAAAAATCTCTCTTCTCTATTTTGTAGTATTTAGAAGCCTAAAGAGCATGAAGCCCATCAAGCAAGTGAAGAAAATGATCAATTGAAGCCAAAAGCCAAAATGTCCAAAAGAAGCAAAATCCTCTTTATTCTCAAATGAGCTTGGATGCAAATAGTGGAATGAGATGGACTTGAATGCAAAGTCCACATAACCAAACCTGTTGCAAGACCGTGGGCTTGAATTTGATTTCTCAAGTGAAAATCACATGGGCCGGATTTGCTTGGATTTTTACAAGAAAAACAAGATGGACCGGACTTGATAATTCACATGAATGAATGGGCCGGTTCAATTTTGTTTTGAAAATGAAATTGGAATGAATAGCTGCAGAGTTGTCTAACACACAAAAGGCCGGTTACTTGGGTTTTCTTGGACTTTTGACATTTGAAAATCAAATGGAGAATGAAATGGGCCGAACTTCATGGACCTGTGGCTTGGTGTGCATAGGAGGCCGGATTTGCTTATGGATTTTGTGCTACAAATGTTCAAAATCAAAAGAAATGTCATTGGGCCAAACTTTCTTACATAAATCAAATGGTTGCTGCAGCTTTGGATTTTTCTTTATGGGCCGGATTTTGATAATCACATGGGCTAGAGAAGAACAAAAACCAAATTCAAAGGTGGAGATTGTTGCTTGGGGCTCAAGACAAATCCAATGGCTCAAATTCATTGAAGATTACTATAAATAGGGGTAGAGAGTGAGGGGTTAGAGGTGTGAAAATTTTGTAAACTCCTTTTGGAGAGGAGGGCTACTCTTAATTGAGAAGGCCTTCCAAAAATTATAACTTTAGTT
>NC_033794.1:14071236-14083651 GCF_001876935.1 Asparagus officinalis | reverse complement strand
AAGAATGCACACGCTTACCTGCACAATGAGCCTCTCGTTAACGAACTGCTCCGAATGCAGCGGCCAGGCGATCATCGGCACCCCGCAGCTCAGCGCCTCCACTGTCGAGTTCCATCCGCAGTGCGTCACGAACGCTCCCAACGCCGGATGGTTCAGTATCAGCCTTTGCGGCGCCCATCCTCGAACTACCAACCCTCTCCCCTCCACCTTCTCTTCGAATCCCTTCGGCAACCAATCCCCGATCGTATCCAAACCCCCGCCTCCGCCCCTCACCACCCATATAAAGGCTCTTCCCGAACCCTCCAACGCGAGACCGATTTCTCGTAGCTGATCGTCGCTGAAGACGCATTCGCTACCGAACGCGATGTAGAGCACCGACCGATCTTTCTTATCGTCTAGCCATGCTTTGATCCCCTTATCGTCATTACCGTCGACATCAGCTTCTTTCCAGTGCCTGAGAGAGACGGGCCCCACATTCCACACTCTACTCTTACCGTCCATTTTCAGCCTCTCAGCGTACTCAGGCGCGAGCTCGTCGAAGCTGTTAAAGAGTAAGCCGTAGCTCTTGTTTCTGGCTTCTCTGAACATGTCGAGAGCTATTTTGGGGTAATGGAACACTTTGGGCAGCTCGGCTTTCGTGATCTCGATCTCGTCGACGACGAATGGCTTATCATCGTTGCGGGAGTTAATCATCATTTGTTCGACTTGATCGAGGATGAAGACGGCGAAGTGCGAGAACACGTTGAAGACGACACGAGGGATGTTGAGAGAGATTGCGAGGTCGGAGGTCCACGGGTAGAGCTCGTCGGCGACGAGGAAGTCTGGACGGTGGTCGACGATGAGCTGGCGAAGAGGCTGTTGTAGGAGCTGGATGAGGTTGTAGAACTTTTCGTGGGCGGCGTCCGTCATGGGGAGGGAGTTGGTGTTCTCGCAGCCGGAGGGGAGGCCGACCTCTTCGGAGGGAAAAGGGAGTAAGAGGAGCTGCATAGAGGCCCCGTTGGCGGCAGCGGAGGAGACTGCGGGGAGGAGGGAGGGGAGGTTGCCGGCGGTGGTGATGTAGGAGACCTTGACGCCGCGAGAGGCGAAGAGGAGGGCGGTGTCGAGGTAGGCGATCATGTGGCCGAGTGCTAAGTATGGGAAGAAGAAGATGTGGAGGTCGTGATGGCCTTGAGTTGAATCCATTTTTCACAGAATGTGAAAATCCAGTGAAAACCTTGCAGGTGTTGTTTTGAGTGATTTGGCTAAGGAGCACAAGACTATTACCTAGTTATAGTGGTAGTTGTACTAGTTATATTGGTAGTTGTAGTTGGTAGAGAGGCACTAGGCGCATACTCTCTACCACACTCTCAACCACACCACCTCTCTTGCTACAGTGCACGAGGCCCACATGAGACTTTAAAAATTAAAATCTCATGTGGGCCCCGTGCACTGTAGCAAGAGATGTGGTGTGGTTCGGAGTGTGGTAGAGGGTGTGCCCCTATCATTGTTTTAGTTGGTAATATCTCTTCGGTCCCGATGAATAATATTGTTTATATAAAATATATAAAAAAAAACTTTTAATTATGGCAGATTGAAGCGGATCTCGATTGGTATTTAAATCTCTTGTTTTTATATTTTTTCCATTTTATGTTGAGCCATGGAAATGGATTTGTGTTGGGATTCGAAACAATCAAATTGAACCATTGCCCTTCCGGACATTGTGTTGAAAGTAAAAAAGTAGGAAAATTTACCACAAATAAAGATCAAAGTTTGCAGAAATAATAAAGGAGACGAACACACAGATTTAACGAGGTTCGGCAACGTGCCTACGTCCTCGGAAGCCACACCACACAATTCTTTTATTGGTTGAAGAAGAAATACAAGATCTCAAACTAGGATTTTATCTCTCTGAGATTCTCTCTTTTTTTGCTGTCAAAAACTCTCTTTTTTCGTGTACAATAAGCCCTAAAAACCGTTTAGGTATATATAGAGTCCTCAAAGAAACATAATCCAAAGCATTTTAGGAAACAGGCTGATTGCGTCGTGGTCGACCGTGGCCGTCGACCGAACCAAAACCCGAGAGCAGAAAACATTACAGGGTCGGCGTGGTTGACCGTCACGGTCGACCGCCTTCAGCTCCAGCCTCTTCTCAGCTTCTGTGCACGTTCGCGGTCGACTGCCGCGATTGACCATGCAGGCTTCCTCCTGTTTTTCTCGATTTTCTCCCTCATTTTGATTCCAGCTTCGGCTTCGACTTGGGGTCTACACTTTAGACTAACAATCTCCCACTTGGAGACCAAAATGCCATCAGCGAGTTCACCCAAACTCTCCCTTCTTCGCAAGTATCTTCTCCTCCTCGGAAAAATCGTTTCTTCAATCATCAAAATTCCGGTGATCTCACCAATCCTGGTAGTGTGACTCTGTCTTCGTCTTCTACTCGTGAAGGCTAACTGAAGTTGCGCACAACACTAGTTTCTCAATGGTGACTGCCTTTGTCAACATATCCGTCGGATTTTGACTCCCAAAATCTTCATTAAATGTAACTTTTCGTCTTCAACTAGCGAGCGTATAAACGTTGATGTGCTTCGTTCTGACATGATATACTAGATTCTTGGCAAGATGTATAGCGCTCTGGCTATCACAATAAAGAATTCCTCTCCCTTGCTTCAGAGCCAACTCTTCCAAGCACCCGTTCAACCGGATCATCTTATTGCTTGCTTCAGTCACCGTGACATACTCAGCCTCAGTTGTAGATAAAGTCACAATCTTTTGCAGACGTGAGACCCAGCTCACTGTTGTCGACGCTAAGGTATAAACATACCCCATGGTGCTTCGTCTAGTATCATGATCACTGGCGAAGTCCGCATCCACGTATCCCTGTAGCACAAACTCCTTCCTCCTGAAACATAGTGGTTTGTTCGTTGTTCCCCTCAAATACTGCATTATCCACTTCACGGCCTCCCAATGCTGCTTCCCTGGATTGCTAGCAAACCTGCTCATAACTCCCACTGCATGGGCGATGTCCGACCTCGTGCAAACCATCGTGTACATGACACTCCCAATGACCGAAGAATATGGCACCCTGCTCATATGCTCTCTATCTGCATCTGTCTTAGGCGATTTCTCCTCAGATAGCTTGAACTAACTTCCAAGGGGCGTACTAACAACTTTAGCATTTTGCATATTGAACCTCTAAAGTACCTTCTCAATGTATTCAGCTTGGCTCAATCTTAACGTCCCTTCAGCTTCATCCCTGCTGATTCGCATCCCTAGAATCTACTTCGCTACACTCAGATCCTTCATTACAAACTCCTTTGCTAGCTGCTTCTTCAAACTGTTTATCTCTTCTAAACACGGTCCTGCTACCAACATGTTATCAACATATAATAACAAGATAATAAACCTAAACTCGAACCTCTTAAAATAACAGCAATAATCCGAATTACATCTTCCATAGCCATTGTTCTGTATGAAGTTATCAAACTTCTTGTACCACTGTCTCGGAGTATGTTTCAAATCATATAAGCTTTTCTTGAGCTTGCACACCATCTCTTCCTTTTCTTCTTCAATGAAGCCAACAAGCTGCTTCATATAGATTTCTTCATCCAAGTCATCATGAAGAAAGACAGTCTTCACATCTAACTACTCAAAGAAGAGGTCTTCTGTAGCTACCAAACTCAACACCACTCTGATGGTTATGAGCTTCACAATAAGGAAAAATATCTCCGTGTAGTCCACTCATTCCCGCTGTTGAAACTCCTTCACTACTAATCTGGCCTTGAATCTCTTGCTTCCATCACTCTCCTGCTTGACTCGGTAGACCCATTTGTTATGTAAGACCTTCTTCTGTGCATGTAGCTGGGCTAACTCTCATGTCTCATTAGTGAGTAGAGAATCCATCTCCTCCTACATCGCATGCTCCTACTGCTGAGATTCACTCACTTGCATTGCCTCCTCATAGTACTCCGACTCACCGCTATCTGTCAACAATAAGTAATCAAGAGATAAAAGATATTTGAAATTTGGTTTGGGTACCCTGGATGACCTCCTAATCTCCACGTCCTGGGTAGTTGCTTCTGCACCTGGAGCCTCCTCCATTCTTTGGTCAGAGCAAACATCATCATCCCTATCTGGAAGTTCCTCTAAATCCATGTATTCGGATCCACCTGCATCCGAAGTGCTACTCTCACTGCTTTGGCTATCCTTGGTATTTTCTCTGTTCTTGTACATCACCTCCTCATTAAATATTACGTCCCTGCTTCTGATGATATTTCTATTCTTCTCATCCCAAAGACGATACCCAAACTCATCAATGTCGTATCCAATGAATGTGCACTTCTGTGACTTAGCCTCTAGCTTGTTCTTGACATGGTCACTGATATGAAGATAAGCCACGTAACCAAATACCCGTAAGTGTGAGAGATTTATCTTCTTGCCACTCCAAACCTCCTCTGGAATCCTAAAATCTAATGGAACTGATGGCCCGTGATTAATAAGGTAAGTTGTCGTATGCACCGCACCCGCCTAAAATGTCTTAGGCAGACCTACATGTAATCGCATGCTCCTGGTACGCTCCGTCAAGGTCCTGTTCATCCTCTCCATAATGTCGTTCTGCTACGGTGTCCCTGGAGTAGTCCTTTCTAATCGAATACCATTCGTAGCACAGAACCTCTTGAACTCCTCCAGCTCGTATTCTCCACTATTATCTGATCTCAGACACTTCACATTCAGATCTATCTCGTTCTCCACCATGGCCTTCCACTTCTTGAAGATTCCAAACATCTTTGACTTGTGCTTCATGAAGTGGATCCACACCTTCCTCGAGTGATCGTCAATGAAGGTGACATAATATCTCGAACCGTCAAAAGAAGACACACTGGCTGGACCCCATACATCTGTATGAATCAACTCTACCTTCTGAGCCTTAGGTGGCCTTCCACCCTTCTGGAAACTAACCCTCTTCTGCTTCCCAAAGATGCACTATTCACAAATCCCGACTTCCACAGAGTAGATCCCGGTTAGCTTTCCCTGTGAATGTAAGATCTTCATCCCCTTCTCGCTCATGTGCCCTAACCTGTTGTGCCACAGATCTGTACTCTCTTTGCTAGCTACAATTGTGAGGGTGTCACTCGCATATAAGGTGAGGTAGAGAGTTCCTAGTTTGTTGCCTCGAGCAACAATCATCGTACCATTAGAGATTCTCCACGAATCCCCTATAAATATCAAAACATAGCCTTCTGCTCCAAGCTGTCCCACCGAAACAAGATTCCTCTTTAGTTTCGGCACGTGTCTCACGTTCTTCAAGGTCTACTTAGAGCCCTTCATCTGAATCTGTACTTTACCCTTTTTAACAATATTACAGGGCTCGTTATTCCCCAAATACACTTTTCCAAAGTCCCCTGCTACATAATTCTGAAAAAGCTTCCTGTTAGCAGTGGCGTGAAAAGAGGCTCCTGAGTCGATGACCCAAGAATCCGAGTCACTATCCATAGCAAGGATCAATGTATCCTGCACGATATGAGCCTCCTGCTCACCTGCATCCTTCTTTAGACTTTTGCAGACTGAAGACATATGACCCTCCTGGTCGCAGTTCCAACACTTCTCTTTAATAGGCTTAACTTTCGAGTTCGACTTCTTCTTCACTGATTTCGACCGATTCCTATTCTAGTTTTCTTTCTTCTGGCTTCTACCTCTCTGTTCAAAGTTTAGGGCTGAATCTGAACCTTCTGATTCAGACGATTTCTTTCTAACCTCCTCGGATAGAATCATGCTAATAACCTCACTTAGCTTCAGCTTCTCTTTCCCCGTCGAATTGCTGATTGCCGTCACACAACCTGCCCAATAATCCGGCAACTGCAATAGTAGTAAAAGGGCATGCACTTCGTCATCAAACGTGATGTCTACGGAGATAAGTTGATCAACAATTATGCTGAACTTGCTAAGGTGCATTGTGAAGGACCGTCCTTCTGCCATCTTGAGGTTAAAAAGAGTCTTGACGAGATGCACCTTGTTTGTTGCTACGGTTGCTCGTACATCTTCGCGAGCGCTTCCATAAGCCCCACCGCCATCATCTCCTTTAATATGTTGTGGGCTACTGATTTGGCGAGCGACAACCGGATTTGTCCTAGAGCATTCCTATCTAGTATCTCCCAATCATCATTTGACTCTTTCTTCTGTCCCTTATCCTTGCCCATCAACGGACGATACAAGTCCTTCTGGTACATATAGTCCCCCATCTGTGACTTTTAGTAGGCGAAGTCTGAGCCGAAAAACTTCTCGATCTTAGATTTGATTTTCTCTATCATGGCTTTCACAAAAATTGCTGAACGAAGCTCTGATACCAGTTGTTGGGGATTCGAAACAATTAAATCGAACCTTTGCCCTTCTGGACCTTGTGTCGAAAGTAGGAAAGTAGAAAAATTCACCACAAATAAAGATCAAAGCTTGCAGGAATAATAAAGAAGACGAACACATAGATTTAACAAGGTTCGACAACGTGCCTATGTCCTCGGGAACCACACCACACAATTCTTTTATTGATTGAAGAAGAAATACAAGCTCTCAAACTAAGGTTTTATCTCTCTGAGATTCTCTCTTTTTCTACTGTCAAAAAACTCTCTTTTTTCGTGTACAATAAGCCCTAAAAACCGTTTAGGTATATATAGCGTCCTGAAAGAAACAGAATCCAAAACAGTTTAGGAAACAGGCTGACTGCGTCGTGGTCGACTGTGGTGGTCGACCGAACCAAAACCCGAGAGCAGAAAACATTACAAGGTTGGTGTGGTCGACCGTCACGATCGACCGAACTGATTCCCGAGACCAAAAATCCCTACAGGGTTCGCGCGATCGACCGTCGCGGTCGACCGCTCTCAGCTCCAGCCTCTTCTCAGCTTCTGTACACGTTCGCGATCGACCGCCGCGTTCGCGCTCTCAGCTCCAGCCTCTTCTCAGCTTCTGTACACGTTCGCGATCGACCGCCGCGTTCGACCGTGCAGGCCTCCTCCTATTTTTCTTGATTTTCTCTCTCGTTTTGATTCCAGCTCCGATTCAACTTTGGGTCTACACTTTAGACTAACAATTTGGACTCTCTTTAGTATCAAAATATAGAGGCAATACTATATCTGAGCCCATTAATTTATCTCTTCATTCTCTCTTGTTAGATTTTTATACCCTCTTATTTGACACCATTAAATTTTAAATGGTGAGGAGCTAAATTATAAAAAAAAATACACCAACATAAAAGAATAGTGAGGGCCTAGCCAAGAATCCCCTCCGGCCAAAATTATGAATTGTTAGGATCTTGATCGTTACAATTTTTCTATTGAATAATAAATATTTATTTATGACTAATTTGTGCCTGAAATGACTTGTGCAGGTTAATACATGATAGAATCAATAGCGAGATCAAATAAAATGAAAATCAATTCAAAACAATGACTTTGTGAGCAGACTCATTGATGGGCATAATTTCTCATTGATGAATAGCAGCCTACTGCGTCTATCGATTTCTTAACCACTTATCAATGAAGAATTTTATAGAGAGTCTTCACAAAATGATGAGCACATTACCCATCAATGAGCAAAATTGTTGGTCATTAATTTGAATCCCCTCATCGATCTAGAAACATTACAAAAGCATGTTGTCCATCGATGAACCATTGACCCATTGATGTGCACATTGCTCATCGATGAGCAAGTATCCCATCGAAGAGCCTAGATTGATGTGCAGCTCTCTGAGATCTAATCTCAGCCATCCAATATATTTGCTATATCCTCCCTCATATCTCATGCTTCGCTGATGACTTTAACCTATTTGAGACATAAAGAGAGAGGAAGAGAGAAAAAGGGTTTGATGATTGGAGTTCATTCATCATCTAGATCATTATATAGCTTTCTCAATCACGTTGTCATCGCGTTCTTCATCCTTGGATCCATATCTGTCGACAAGTGCTGCCCTAGGATCATTGTCTTCACCTCCGTTCTTCCATATTTGGATCTCAAAGTTTTTGAAGAACGGTTTGATCAGTAAAGGACTATAAGATCTTTTCAACCGCACTTCAATTGATATTTGTGATTGCTTTTCACAATCTTTTCAGCACGCTTTAATTTGAATCGTTCTATATTTGAAACTAAACTAAACAGACTGAAAGAAAAAAAATGCATAATTGCATGTCAAGAAAAAAAATTTGGTGAAAGAAAATATCAAGAACTTGAGATAATTGCGTATCAAGTCTATTTTGATGTAAAAGATTGTTACATATCAAGAAATTAGCGAAAAAAGTATGGATCAAAAGGCGGGTAAGGCCTCACTGCGCCCTTGTTGCAGGATGGCCCATAACAGGCTAGTCTCGTGTCTGAATCCCATAGCAGTACACCCAAGTTATTTACACTTGATCGACCCAAGGGTTTGCACAAGAGTTTGATAAGCAAATATGAGCGCCCATTTCCAATTGTGAAGAAGGTAGGGAATGTTGCCTACAATGTTGAACTGCCCCCAATACTCCACTTCCACCCGGCCTTCCATGTGAGCATGCTAAAGACATACCACGAGGATGCAGAATATCCATGTTGTGGGAAATCAACTCGAGCAACTGTAGGAGTTCACATGGAGTTCGACAAGGAGGTTGAGGAAATATTGGCGGATAGGATGGTTTGCGAAGGGAACAATCGACAATATCTAGAGTACTTCGTTCGCTAGAAGGGATTGCCTGATATTGAGTGTAGCTGGTAGCCAGCAAGGAATTTGTGACAGTTTGAAGACTCGATGGAGTGCTTTAAGCGGGAGAAAACTAACCAATGACGACATTGCTAGAATGAGTAGGGGAGAATGTCACAAAAAGTTTTTTTGTCGCCCAGTCAGCTCTCACATAAGTGTCACATCGGCATGACTCTGGATTGTTCTTGTATTTTCTTAGATAATTCTTGTATATGAGATGTTAGAATATTCTTGTACTCTAGAGAATCAATATTAATATCAAATGAGAGTTTGTTATTGATCAAACAAGAGATATAACACAAACAACGTTCTCCCCGAACAAAGTTCTAACAGGACCTAGTTTCGACCCAAACCAGGCTAGGCAAGTTCAATTTGTAGTTTGAACTAGCCCATGCTCAACTCTAGCATGTGGCGGCCGTTTATATACACATATATGGACACATGTACATATTTATGCATGTAAATTTGAGCACTTGAAATGCTTTTTTAGAGTAAAAGTATATTTGATACTGGACAAATTTTCAAAAAACGTACCTAGTTATGTCTAACTTGATAAAAATAAGTTGAAAATATTAAAAAAATAAAAAATAAGTTGATTTTAATAATTACATACTAGTTTAAAATTTGTCCTTTGAAATATTATATTATGCACTTGAAGCACGTTATCATTTTTTAATTCTTACCGTAGCCCGTGACTTCATAGCCTGCGTTTGCTGGAAACTGAGAAGTTCATGTGATCTGAGCGTGCGTATTTTTTAGGGCAACACGTGAAGTGTATTTGAAATATTATATTATGCACTTGGAGCACGTTATCATTTGTTATTTCTCACTGCAGTCCTTGACTTGATTACTAGCCTCGATTTGTTGGTAGCTGGAAGTTAATGAGATCTTAGTATGTTTTAAAAGAAAAATTCCCTAATGACCCAAAATATGGGATCAATAGAGGGGACAAGTTAAGTGTTTCCCCTCCTATTAGATAATGAGTTGGTCATCATTAATGATGACCAACTTATTATCCAATAGGAGAGGGACACCTCACTTGTCCCCCCCTATTGGTCCCATATTTTGGGTCCCTGTAGCAAAGCTCGTTTTAAAATGCTTGTTAAAGATAATAAAAATGTTAAATTAAAAGAAAAATTGCTTCAAGGCACCAAATTCTAAGTTCCATTGTATCCCAGCCCCTCCAACTTTCACCAATGTGTTGCAGCCCCTGTTTTTTAAAACAATTGTGTCCAGACCCCTCCAGCTCACCTACCCCAAGTTCCAATGCATTTTCTTCCAAAAACCCGATTTTTCCCTTTCCCCTACACCGAGCTCCGCCGCCTCCCTACCCCGCTCCATACAAAGTGAAAAAGAAGAATAAGAGGGCGAGTGAAGAGCACACGAGGTAATTTCAAACGTCGAGGAACTTCGCGTGGGCGGCGACGGTCATGGGGCTTGACGGAGATGCTAGACGTGACCCACGTGCTAATGGGGGAGGAGAAGGAGGTGCCACGACCACAAAGAGATCATCTTGGCCACCTACATAAATATTATAGATAACATGTTAACTATTATAGATAACATGTTAACTATTATAATATCATAAATATGTTTTGAGCTCAATGTGTGAATTGTAATAGTTAACCTGTTATCTACCATAGTTAACATGTTACCTATAATAGTTAACATGTTACCTATAATAGTTAACCTGTTATCTCGCAAACTTGTTAGTACCAAATGAGAGTTTGTCATTAATCAAATAAGAGATATTGCATTATTAACGTTCTCCCTGAACAAAATTCTAATAAGCCTAAGTTTTGATCCAAACCAGGCTAGGCTGGTTCAGTCCATTCGAACTTGCCTATGCCCAACCCTAGCATGTGGTGGCTATTTATACACACGTATGTACACATGTACATACATATGCACGTAAATTTGAACACTTGAAGTGTTTTTTCAGAGAAAAAATGTATCTGAGGTATTATATTATGCACTTGGAGCACATTATCACTTGTTAATTCTTATCCTTGACTTCATAACTTGCCTCGATTGGTGGAAACTAAGAAGTTAATGGGATCTTAGTAGGGGTGGGTGTAGGCCTGGCCAGTTCAGGCTCGTGACCTGACTCGCTGGGTTTAAGGCTAGGCCGGGCCTAACCCAGGTCTGGTCGGGTCAAAGTGGGCCGAACCTATTTCTCATATCTCGTCTGAGATTAGACCCAACCCGGCCCACGATCTGCATGAGTGCGGGCTGGGTCTGACCCGGCCCACGTCCTGTGGGTCGTAGGCTGGCCCATGAGCTTTTCGTCCAATTTTTTTTCTTTTTTTACCTTTTTAATTATATTAAGTTTCTACTAACAAAACTATTTTTGATTTATTTTTTGGAATTTAAAATTGTATTAAACTATTTTAAAACTTATATTAAACTTTTTAATCCTTCCAAGTAGACAACAGCGAGCTTAAGGATTACTGCTTAGTTTTTTGATAGGAATAAATAAAATTAAAGTCGTAAGTGCACAACTATTAAATTATAGTATAAAAGATGTCGATCCCTTGAGGAAGGTGGTGTAAGAAATAATCAAAATTAGTTTCTAAGTTGTGTATGGACAATTAAGAGTGATAATGTGGTTGTGGAGAGATACGAAAAGAGTGTGATTATTTGTAATAAAATAAGACTAGATTAAGAGGGGAGAAAGAAAGATGAAGAAATAAGAGGAAAATAAAATTAAGAAATAAATAAAGAAAAATTAAGAATAAAGAGAAAAATCAAAATAAGTAAAAGATGGAGGAAATCAATCAGAGAAATGAGGAATCTAGAGCTGAATCCACTAGTCAATTTCACTTAAGATTTATGAACTATTATTTTTTTATAACATTTTACTTTAGAGTTATTAAGTATAGACTATCAAATCACTTAAGTAAAGCGTAACCTATCAAATTATCATCCAAATAAAATTAATATTTATAAAAAACAATAAGTAAATATTAATTCTAGAATCATAAGCATAATCTATCAAACCACTCAAGATAAACATAGATTATCGAATTCTTCTGCTACCAATTAGTTCTCTAGTTGATCATCCTAAACATGATCATTTTGGGCATAACAGAGTAATTCACAAATCATAAAAGAAATTAAATTAGTTTTATATAATTTTAGAATTCATATAAGATTTTAGTTCCACATTATAGAAATAAAAAATAAAAAATAAAAAAATAAAATCTAAAATAGAGAGCATGAAAGAAAGAGAATGAAAATTGTTATGGTGATTCACCATCTAAAGATAAAGATGTCAAAGAGATTGTCTTCATAGGTCCAAAGAGGCTATGGTCCAAACCAACTTAGCGGCCCAAAAGCCCAGCCAAGAGGAAGTCTATTAACCCGCCAAGTAGACGAGTCATCTTTTACCGACACGAAGTGTGGGATTAGTCGACCCCTTATAAGTCGAGACGACTCCCCCAAATAGTTGGCTCGACAACCTTCTCGGCATTTTACTCGACCAGAAGCTCACTCGACTGACTGGTCGACAAATCATAGGGATGACTCACAAATCGACCCGTCTTCACTAAGGGGATAAGATCCAACTAAGCCCCCTTCAGATACACATTAATCAATACTACAGTATTGATCGATCCCATCAAGATCTCAACTCTGACAAACCTCGTGCGAAAACAGCTCACTCTGCCCACAAGTCACTTTCCAAATATCACTAAGATACTCTCCTGTGCTCGATGATTT
>NC_033794.1:14002042-14071214 GCF_001876935.1 Asparagus officinalis | reverse complement strand
GTCTCATCTATCGAATCTGGGATATTTCCAAGATGTCCTCTCCTATGCACGAATGACTTCCCTTCCAGTCGTCAGCCGACATCTATAAAGCGAAGGATGACTCAGCAACCTGTCTGCTCACCCTACAACCGCCCTCCTGTGCATAGTTAAAGCCAAAGGTCAATCTCAGAGGCGATGGACTATAAACGGAGGTGAGGGGGGTAAGAAAAAAGGGTTGAGAACTTTTAACCTCTTCTGCTCAATCTCTAAGCAATTCTAAAAGCTACCCCTTCTTTTTAACAATCTAAAAGTTTCTAAACTAAAAAAACTCAATAAGAGTAATCAATATCAGGATCTCAATGATCCTCGGACCTTCCCTCAAACCCCACTCAAGCTCATCAGCTGACTTGACCGTCAGAGGTACCACGGGAGAACCGGTCCCTGCCCTCTTACGGGTTTCTTCTTCTTGTTTATACAGAAGGATCATTAATTTTAGTCCAAGGATCGGGCATAAAGTCGGAGGAGGAGTTGGCCCCACCTCTCATCCTCTCCCTCTTTGCTGTCAGTGCGAAGATCAAAACTGCATCCCTCGGTGGAAAGCCCCCATCGACTGTGTTATATCACATCAACAGTTTGGCGCCCACCGTAGGGCCCACTCTCTTCTCTGAGAAGAAATACCAAATTCTAAACAGGGGCCTGATCTTGTTCATTCTTGAAGAACATCACTGGAATCACATTATTCAACCTAAACAAAGCCTGGAATCGCATCATTCTAGCTAAGGAGGATCAGCCAATAGCTATGAGGAGCCAACATAGGCGTAGCCCTCGAGGGCTCCAATAGCTTTCTGGGGAGTATTTGCCAAGCAGAACCCCGAAAGCCCTCCTAGAGAAGACACATCACTATGGTGTTTGTCTGGCTTGAGAATGAAGCACATGCTTCTTATCGTCGCCACAGATAAAAACTCTACCACCTGGATAGCCAAGAAGCCTAGAGTTAGATCGCAAAACAGAACCCCGTCTTCTACAAGGGTTATGATCAGATCTAGTATCGCTTAAGCTCTTATCAGCAACAGCTCACACAAGCAAGGAGCAGTGATTAAGTCTGTGGCAGGCTCCTTGGACCATCACTACCTTCAAAGGAGAGTCCTTCCTCACCAAAGATGAGATTGCGGGAAAAACTCGGAGGGCCACCTGATGATTGCCTCCTTAAGAAATCCGGCTTTGGCCCCCAGTAGTTGTTTGAACCACCAAATTCAAAGGAAGAACTAGTGGTCGAAGCATGTGACTCGTACTCTCCCTACAAAAGAAGGCTCCTCCATTTACAAGATAGTCTAGTCGTTGCTATCCCTGGAATCCCCAAGGGGAATCCATGATTTTGCTAAATTCCAGGAAACAAAGCATAGACATCTGGGGTTTCACCAACAAGAAGCCCTCCATCACAAAAGTTACATGGGCCTCCTCCTGTCAAGCACCATCCTCCAAAATCTCAATCAACAGGATGCTGACCATGCAGGGCAACCAACAGTGGTGAAGCAAGATCTATTTAAAATCACCACATCCACCGTTGGCCTGCAAAGACCTTAGCAAAGACTCAAGTTTAGAAAGATCCTGGTCGATGAGATGGCGAATATGTCAACAACTCAGTGACATCTAAAGCCAAACAGCTCGCCCTCAAGAAAGAGAGCAACATCCAACTACGGATATTCAAACGACTGGTGACTCGGCATCCTCAGTCACAAAGCAACAAAGATAGCTAATAAAGCTACGACTCGCCCTCATCAAGACAGGAATGTTCAAAGACAACAAGAGGACCAATGAGGCTCCCTTTCGGCGACCTTGTTCCCTAAAAAAAGCTACCTTCAAAATACACATGAGCGAGGAACAAGAATTTGACGCCGTTCGAACGATAAATGTTGATGAGTTGTACTCCATTATGTATAAATTCCAATAATCAATGGAAGTAAAAAAACAAAGACCTAGTCAACTCAAGGGCTCTAGGCATATGATTTCTCAGTCGGCAACCAAAACCTTGGCTCCTCATCAGGATAAGCCCAAGGCACAACGACTTCTCAGTCGGTAATAAAGACCTTGGCTCATCATCAGGATAAGCCCAAGGAACAACAACTTCTCAGTCGACACAAAGACCTCGGCTCCTCATCAGGATAAGCCCGAGGCACAATGACTCCTCAGTCGGTACAAAGCCCTTAGCTCTTCTTAAAGGTAAGCCTAAGCCACAACATATGATTCGATTCCTTCTGTTCTCATCGACCATAATGGTCAAGACCTCGGCTGCTCATCAGGATAAGCCCAATGCACAACGACTTCTCAGTCGGTACAAAGCCCTTGGCTCTTCTTAAAGGTAAGACCAATGCACAACATATGGTTTGATTCCGTTTGCTCTCATCGATCATCATGGTCAAGACCTTGGCTCCTCATCAGGGTAAGCCCAAGGCATAACGACTCCTCAGTCGGCACAAAGCCCTTGGCTCCTCATCAGGATAAAGTCCAAAGCACAACGATTCCTCAGTCGGCACAAAGTCCTTAGCTCCTCATCAGGATAAAGTCCAAGGCACAATGACTCCTCGGTTGGCACAAAGCCCTTGGCTTCTTATCAGGATAAGCCCAATGCATAACGACTTCTCAGTCGGCAATAAAGTCCTTGGCTCCTCATCAGGATAAGCCAAAGGCACAATGACTTCTTAGTCGGTAATAAAGTCCTTGGCTCCTCATCAGGATAAGCTCAAGGCACAACAACTTCTCAGTCGACACAAAGACCTTGATTCCTCATCCAGATAAGCCCAAGGCATAACGACTCCTCAGTTGGTACAAAGCCCTTAGCTCTTCTTAAAGGTAAGACCAAGGCACAACATATGGTTTGATTCCGTCGGCTCTCATCAACCATAATGGTCAAGACCTTGGCTCATCATCAGGATAAGCCCAAGGCACAATGACTCCTCAGTCAGTATAAAGCCCTTGGCGCTTCTTAAAGATAAGACTAAGGCACAACATATGGTTCGATTCCATCTGGTCGACCATAATGGTCAACACCTCGGCTCCTCATCAGGATAAGCCCGAGGCACAATGACTCCTCAGTCAGTACAAAGACCTAGGCTCTTCTTAAAGGTAAGACCAAAGCACAACATATGGTTCGATTCCGTCTGCTCTTATCAACCATCATGGTCAAGACCTTGGCTCCTCATCAGGGTAAGCCCAAGGCACAACGACTCCTCAGTCGGCACAAAGCCCTTGGCTCCTCATCAGGATAAAGTCCAAGGCACAATGACTCCTCAGTCAGTACAAAGTCCTTGGCTCCTCATCAGGATAAAGTCCAAGGCATAACAACTCCTCAGTCGGCACAAAGCCCTTGGCTCCTCATCAGGATAAGCCCAAGGCATAATGAATTCTCAGTCGGCAATAAAGTCCTTGGCTCCTCATCAGGATAAGCCCAAGGCATAATGATTTCTTAGTCGGTAAAAAAGTCCTTGGCTCCTCATCAAGATAAGCCCAAAACACAACGATTTCTCAGTCGGTGATAAAGTCCTTAGCTCCTCATCAGGATAAAGTCCAAGACACAACGACTCCTCAGTCGGCGATAAAATCCTTAGCTCCTTACCAAGATAAGCCTAAGGCATAGCCCCAAGGTCGACCTCTATAATTACTTCTTGACCAAACGAGGAAAACGAAGACATCGACACTTATCCCGCAGATGTCATTTGATCTACAAAGACCGACATTATTCTTGAAAAGAAAGCGTAGTTACAACAACAACATGGTCAACTGTTTCATCAAGCAGTTTCAGCTCTCAAAAATAAAGGATAGGAGAAATCATTTCTCATTCAAAAATGTTTCTTACATTTTTATCAAAAGACCCAACATGGCTTACAAAAAAACGACAACTATTTTTAAAGCTCCCTCCTAAGGCTCAGGAGCTGAGTTGGGTCCAGCAGTAGGATTATCCGAGATGACGGTGTCAGACTTTATCTCTTTCTCCCCAGTGGCTGACAGATCCAAGCCCCATCCATCGCCCTCAGAATCTTCCTTCTTTTTCTTGAGAGGCCTCCTGGAAGAGCTCGGCCCCTCCGAGTCAGCCCCTCTTTTACATACCTCCATTGGTCGAGGAAGGACTATCTCTTCGGAGTCAGTGGAAACCGAGGGGGACCCTCTCGCCTCTGAGAATTCTTCTCCGTCCAAAGCTCTGGACTCCTGAAGACCGAGGTGATACCAGAGTTTCTCAAGATCTCCGGCCTCGAGATCACTAAGAGCCCTCAGCTCCAATACATTCTCCTGCACTTCAGGCTAACCTAAGCAGGACAGTATATTGTCGGTGCCGAATACCCAGACAAAGAACTTCTTCCATTCTTCGTTCAGCTCCAGAAAATCGGCGTTCAGGCAGAAATCGCTCCGATAGTGGAAAAAATAGTGTGAGTCTCCCTCAGCAGACCCCACACTAACCACATGCCCAAACAAGCTGATGTTGGGCACTACTCCCACCTCGGAGCAAGCTTCTATAAAACCATCAAGGTACATATGGCGTGTGGATGAAATTAACAGGGGGAAACCCCAAAAACAGTAAACACCTCCCTAATGAAGGGGTGCAGCGGCAGGCACAACCCACATTGCAGATGCGCCAGATAGAGAGGCACCCGACCCTCGCCATGCATATGCACCGGGGTAATGCTGTCTGCTGCTCCTAGGGTCATTATGCGCAGAATATCATACTCGTCATGCAACCACGCTAGCTTATCCACTGTTACTCTTCAGCGAGACAAATACAAAGGTCTGAGCTTCTTCTCACGGTCATTCTGAGAAAGAGCCATGGCAAAAATCTCTAAGAAGAAAGGAGGAATCGATAAGAAGAGGGATGTTACTAATGAAGAATGTTCTTTTAATAGCGCTATAAATTATTTATAAGCCTTCGAAGAAGCATACAGAAGGATTCAAGAGGCACAATCTTGGAACAACTAAGGAAGATCCGTTTCGAAAAGCAGAAACAGATCGCTCGAAATACCAACCGCCACTCATAACTCACACCAATCAATTGGCAAGTGAAGCGCCATTCTCTCTACCCACGACACCTCGTTTCCTCTAAAAAAGCGGTTCCCAATACCGGCAACATCAATTCACAGGAGATTGACGGTTATCAAGTCCTACACCACGTCTCCAGCCACGATTAACTGGCTAAAAATCCTCAGCATCTTGAGCAAACTTATATTTATTTCACTCGGACCCGACTAAAGTCAGCTCCGAATGAAAGGGACCAACTGTTATGGTGATTCACCATCTAAAGATAAAGATGTCGAAGAGATTGTCTTCATAGGCCCAAAGAGGCTATGGTCCAAACTAACTTAGCGGCCCAAAAAGCCAGCCAAGAGCAAGTCTATTAACCCGCCGAGTAGACGAGTCATTTTTTACCGACACGAAGTGCGGGATTAGTCGACCCCTCATAAGTCGAGACGACTCCCCCAAACAGTTGGCTTGACCACCTTCTCGATAGTTTACTTGACCAGAAGCTCCCTCGACTGACTGGTTAACAAATCATAGGGACGACTCACAAATCAACCCGTCTTCACTAAGGGGATAAGATCCAACTAAGCCCCCTTCAGATACACATCAATCAATACTACAGTATTGATTGATCCCATCAAGATCTCAACTCTGACAAACCTCATGCAAAAACAGCTTACTAAGATACTCTCTTGTACTCGAATGACTTCCCCTCCATTCATCAGCCGCCATCTAGAAAGAGAAGGAGGCCCAATAGTCGGCCTATCCTCTGTCCTGTCTCGTCTATCGAATTTGGGATATTTCCAAGACGTCCTCTCGTGTGCTCGAATGACTTTCCTTCCAGTCATCAGCCGACATCTGTAAAGCGAAGGATGACTCAGCAGCCTGTCTGCTTACCCCACAACCGCCCTCCTGTGCATAGTTAAAGCCAAATGTCAACCTCAGAGGTGATGGACTATAAAAGAAGGTGAGGGGGGGGGGTAAGAAAAAAGGGTTGAGAACTTTTAACCTCTTCTGCTCAATCTCTAAGCAATTCTAAAAGCTACACCTTCTTTTTAACAATCTAAGAGTTTCTAAACTCAAAAAACTAAATAAGAGTAATCAATACCAGGATCTCAATGATCCTCGGACCTTCCCTCAAACCTCACTCAAGCTCATCAGCCGACTTGACCGTCGGAGGTACCATGGGGGAACCGATCCCCGTCTTCCTTCGGGTTTCTTCTTCTTGTTTGTACAGAAAGATCAGTAATTCTAGTCCAAGGATCGGGCATAAAGTCGGAGGAGGATTCGGTCTCACCTCTCATCCTCTCCCTCTTCGCCATCAGTGCGAAGATCACAACTGTATCCCTCGGCGGAAAGCCTCATCGACTGTGTGATATCAGACATCAAAAAAAATATAAAAAATAAAAACTAATTACAAAAAAAAAAAAGAATAAAGAAATAAAGATCTAACTTTGAATATAAAAATAAATCTAAACTACAAAAATAAAAATCATAAAAGAAAAATCTAAAATATGCCAGAAAATAAATCTATACTACAAAATAAAAATAAAAGAAAATAATAAAAGTATATGAAAGTAAATATACTCTATAAGACATTAAAATAAATCTAATCTACTAAAAGAAAAAGAAAATAAAATCCTAAAACATGAATATCTAAAATAAGAAAATAAAAGAGAAAAAAGAAAACTTACATTACAAGAAGGTTTTAGCCCCTTGAAGGTAAATCTCCATCTTCATCTTGTTTTGGGATCTTTTAAATTTGCAGTCAACTCAGATTACAATTTAGAAGACTTATAATGAAACTAAATTTTTTTTATACTCTCTAGAGGTTCTTTTCTATATGCCGATAGAACGTCGGTCTTGTATTCCTCTGACGCACCAACTAAGACGATGAGTTTGTTGTTATTAATGAGAACTTAATTACTTGGAAGATATCTCAGTCTTCTCTTAGCAGCTCTGATCAATAGAATCGCAAGTGCGAGATTAATGACCTCTCTTTATGTGTGTGTGTTCTCTATATGACCAAACTCCTCAAAATGAGCAATCTCTCCTCCTTTTATAGGCAGAGAGAGAGAGAGAGGAGAGAGAGAGAGAGAGAGAGAGAGAGAGAGAGAGAGAGAGAGAGAGAGAGAGGTCCTCATGTAAGAAGGAGAAAAGAAAAAGAAGAGAGAGAGAGAGAGAGAGAGAGAGAGAGAGAGATAATAGCATTTAATTATGGATTAAGTGGTCATCAAAATAGGAGTTAGTGGGAAGCGGTTATCCCCTTGAAAAAATACCCATACCCCATACCATACCAATGGTATGATATGGGGTATGGGTATTTTTTAGCCCTCAAACGACTATTTGGTGGGGTTTGCTGCTTTGGCTTTCGCTGAAGACGTTCATGCTTTGGGCTTTTTTTAATATTGTAATTAATTTAGATTACAATAAAAAGAACAAGAGTGAAACAAAGGACAAAATTTATATTTCCTAGATAGGGTTCTTTTCTATATGCCGAATGAGTGTCGATCTTGTACTCCGTTGACGTACCGACTAAGATGATGAGTCTTTTAGAGTTTATAAGAGGTGGATTGCTTGGAAGATAACTTAGTCTTTTCTCAGCAATTTCTCTCAATAAAAAGAATTACAAGTGCGATTATAATCTCTTTATGTGTGTGTATTCTTGGCTAAGGCTTCCGAACCTTTTTAAAATGGATGATCTCCTCACCTTTTATAGCCTAAAAGAGAGAGTTAATGATTATTAAAGCAGACGATAATGGGGAACAGTTATTTCTCTTAAAATAGCTCTCAAAATGGCTATTTGACGAACTTCACGGACTTAGTGAAGTTCGTTGAAGATGTGGGTGAAGGTCGCTGTGGGCGCGAGCGAGTCATCTTCAGAAGTAGATGACTTAGGCAACTTGAGTTGACTTAGGAAACTTGAGTTGACATGGGCAGAGTTCATTGGCTAGAGAACTTCACCCATAAATTCAAAATTAATAGAATTCGATTCTAGGCTTGGCCAATCAATAAACTGTTTGGCAAGGTTTGCTTTAGTTGTTAGGTGACATTCGTTGCAGCATGTAATGGGCTTGATTTTGGACGCGTTTGAAGTGTTTTGCCCATGGGCGTTCACTTCTTAGATCCAAGATGATCATCAGTCTAAGTGAAGGTACATTTTGACCATCTATAAGACCCCCTTAAAGTTGGCAAGATCCTACATTTCAATTTATAGCTAGGATTGAAATACTTTGGGTAAATACTAAATAGCCAAAGGTATGGTGTTGAACGTGGCTTGAGTTGTCTTGTTTGGGTTAAAACTTGACTTCATTCACCTATTCGGTTGCCAGAAGTGTACTATTTGAACGTGGCTTGAGTTGTCTTGTTTGGGTTAAAACTTATCTTCATGCTACGAACTTTAGAATATGCTAATAGGCTGACTTGAAGATGTTTAGAATATGCTAATGGCATGTAGTCCATTGTTAATAAATCCGTCATCGCTTCCTTTCTGCTATGGTGTTTACTCACCCAAGATACAAGTATTTGCAAAATGATACAATAAGAAGTCTTGGCAAAATGACCTCAACCAACTTAGTGGCCCAAGTTCGACAGAGGCCTCGACCCCCCTAGGGTACTCGATCCTATTGTCGAAGATGATACAAAAGGCGGGATCAGTCGACCTTATTGTCGAAGATGACCCATCTAGGGTACTCGACCACTCACTTGGCAACTCATGACGACGACTTGATGAACATTTCCTGCTATTTACTAAGTTGAGAACTCGACCTCTGCTTCAAGCCTCTCCCTCAGAGCATATGTCAGCATCCTAGTTCATCTCGGACAAACCTTATCCAGATTCTAGCCTAATGATTTCCATGACTTGTCAGCATGCCAGCATGCCTTCTTCCACGTTCTTAATCACTTCCTAGCAAATGCGAAGACCGCCTCTCCCGTAAGCAAACGTGACAGGTGGATTACAACCATAGAGTAGGAGATGGAGTCTTTAGAGAAGAATCAGACGTGAGTTCTGGTTAATCTTCCAAGAGGTCAAAAGCGATTGGTTGTAAGTGGATCTTTCGGAATAAAGATGGTGAGTGTAGGCTATCTAAAAATCACAATAGATAGTTGATCCCCCATCAAACACCGATGATAGAAGTTACAATCTGACGACTTCCAGAAGACTATAATTTAAAGACTTTCACGTAGATCGATGAAGGTTATAATCTGACGATCTTCACAACAACCGATGAAAGCTCTAGTTCGATGAAGGTTATAATCTGACGATCTTCACAACAACCGATGAAAGCTCTAGTTCAACAGCCTTCACAATTAACATCGGGAGTTACAATCTGACAACTCTCATATTTTCAAGTAGCCAAGGCGAAGATCACTCAACGATGGTCTTTACAATGCTCTACAGAAGAAGCTACAAGTCAACTAGCCCCTTCTAAACATGGAAGTCATCTCCGCGTTTCAATTATTAAAACGCAGGCGACCACCGCGTTTCAATTCTTGAAACACAGGCGACCCCCGCGTTTCCAATCCTCAGCAAATAAAACGCAGACGACCCCCATGTTTCCAAGCTTCAATAAGCAAAACGCGACCGACCCCCGCGTTTCTAAGCTTCAACAAGCAAAACGCGAGCGACCCCCGCGTTTCCAAGCTTCAACAAGCAAGACGCGAGCAACCCCCACGTTTCCGACCCTCAGCAAACAAAACACGGGCGGCCCTCGTATTTTTCAACATCCAGCGGATGCCCAGCTTCGCGTCTCCAGTCTAAAACGCAGAGTTAGGGTCCTGAACGCCAAACTAGGTGTTGTTTGACTCATTCAACATGAGCTGAACGGTTCTAAGACCATTTCCCATGATTTGGGGGCGGTTGCACCCCATTTAGGAGCGAATTAAGAGGATGGTTATACCCATTAATCCCTTATAAATAGTGGAAAACTCAATGGAGTTCGGGTTGGATCCTTGGTCCTTCAACTTGGGAGAAAAGAAGAGATCTCGGGCTGCTCTTTTGGCTGGATCTTTCATCTTAGGACTTGGCAGCGAAGAAGGGCTCTTTCGGCTAGCTTTTTGGATCTTGGACTTGGTAGTGAAGAGGAGATCTTCGGCTTGGCAGCAAGGGGGAAATCGGCGTTCATCCTTCGGCAACGTTCAACAACAGGGAGCTTTCATCCTTGGCTTATAACCGACTTTCAGTTAAAATCAACTCTTTCATAGAGTTTCAAACTTGTTCAGAGTTATCAACTCATTAAGAGTTTTAAACTTACCACGCAAGTTCTCCACAACGTCAAATCATGAGGAGGAGATATCGTTCCAGTGAATCAAGATGTACGGATTGTCAACGGAGAGCAAACTCGACACGAGCATTCGAGGGAGGCACTCCATCGCCACCATGAAGAACCCAGACTTAAACAAAGGGGAGAATCCAGATCATTCTCCTCTCTTTTGTAATCAGAAAATCCAATTGTAATTGAGATTGAGAGAGTTGTAATTATTCTTTTTCTAAGCAGTTAGAGAGAATAAATCAAATACGATTCTTTCATTATTTGTCTTATTACAAATTTTCCACCAAACAAAAGATGGCGACTCCGTTGGGGAAAGGCTTCTCTGACGAAGAGGTGGTGGTGAAATCCGACGTCATGCTCATTGGAATGACCGTTGAAACTCTGATCATCGAGTTCGATCAAGCCAAGTATGAGGAGGTACTCTCCTTCGGATCCCTTAGCCCCAAGGCTATGCGTAATATCCATAAAGTCTCCAAAGAGACTAAAGCTCTAACTGCACTAATTGCAGCCGAATTGCCAAAGGAAGCCCTCTCCTTTAGCCAAGATCGCTCGAACAACCCCTCCTCCAAAGGGGTGGGCTCAGCTTCTGCCGAACTCGTCCAACGAGTTGAAGGTTCTGTACCCATGCCAAAGCAACAGGTATCGGGTCACAAAAGGCCCATCGCGGCGACCAACTCTGTCAGTGTCGATGACATTACTGCAAAAGCCTTAAAACAGGCCAAGAAGAACGCCGCTCGACGAAGGAGAAGATCCCGATGACGAGCACATCTCCGAGAATGTTGATCCTCCAATCAACGCGAGCTCCGTGTTTGTGAACCTCAACACGAGCTCTGCATAAGCCAAGATAAACGCAGCCCTCAGGGGTGTGTTTCCCAAATAAAACGCAACTCTCAGGAGTGCGTTCTAACATCAAAATGCAGACCTCAAAACTGCATTGATCTGGCTGAACACAACTCTCAGGAGTACATCCCAGAACCAAAACGTAACTCTCAGGAGTGCGCCCCACAAACTGAACGTAATTCTCAAGAGTGCGTTTCAGAATCAAAACGCAGACCTCAAAACTACGTTGATCTGGCTGAACGCAACTCTCAGGAGTGCGTCCCAGAACCAAAATGCAACTCTCAGGAGTGCGTTCAACAAACTGAACGCAACTCTCAGGAGTGCGTTTTAGAATCAAAACGCATACATCAAAACTACGTTAATCTGGCTGAACGCAACTCTCAGGAGTACGTCCTAGAATCAAAACGTAACTCTCAGGAGTGCGTTCCACAAACCGAACGCAACTCTCAGGAGTGCATTTCAGAATCAGAACGTAGATTTCAAGACTGCGTTTCATCAACAAAACGCAGACTTTGGTCTAGCGTTAGTAAAACATAACACGACTCTCGTGTTTCTTCTTCAGAACACGATGTGATTCATCGTGTTCAAAAAGATCAACATGGATTCAAGATCCATGTTCATCAAGAGCCATTCCTATTCAATCATAGACAGGGGGTTCCAATTCAAACCTCACGATCAGTGAGTAATTCTCGAGTGTTTACCATAGACTTGAAAGAGTTCATATCAAGAGAAAGACCGATGCAACAAGTCATTCGTTCATTCTAATGTGAACGACTGATTCCTACGATCCTCTCGAGATGTCAATGCTGCTCATATGCGGCCAAAATGTTGGTGTTCGACCAATTAACGAACGTTGCATTGCCCAACCAACGACGACGTTCACACAAGAAGAAAACTTCAGAGGATGCATACCTCGAAGTTACTTCCAACATGATCGGCAGAGGGAGATCATCAGTTCCTAGTTCCGATGACTCCGAGACAAGTCGTTCACCGATCGTCAGAGAAATCGCTAACGAGTTTGAAGGAATCTACCAACACACTCGGACGCGAACAGGAGCCATGCTCCTGTTAACTATCGGAGGTTAGTCTGAGGAACCAATTCCGATGATGAACACTCAACCAATGCGGAGTCCCAATCATCGAGCTCTTTCGTGGAACATGAGAGTTTCGTCCACATGGCTGAAAATTCTGAAGATCTCTCGAAAAGGCTTGATGAGCAGGAGGCCATGCTCAAATCTTAGCAGGAGGCCATCAATGAACTCTTGGCCCTGTTGACTCAAATGAGCAGGAGGCCATGCTCAAATCTTAGCAGGAGGCCATCAATGAACTCTTGGCCCTGTTGACTCAAATTGTCACAAACAAGACCAAATCTCAGAAGACAGATTCTCCACCCCGACAAGAATCCTCCCGGAGAGGAAAAACGTCTTCAGCTCGACCTTACACAAGTAAAGGAAAAGTGGTTGATGACACAGCTTCTGGCCAAGAAGCCCACAACCTGGAATCTTCCTCTGATGAAGGAAGAGAGACGGAGAACGAGCAGAATCTCCAATCTGCCAAAATGAAAGAATTGGAAGCCCGCCTTAATGTCATTGCTAACAAAAGCGAGCTCCAAGACGAGGGAGTTGTCAGGCCCTATCCTACCAAATGGGATGCAGCCCCTTATCCTCTAAAGTTTGAAGTCCCGACGCTATAAACTTTTGACGGTACGGGATCACCGAACTAACATATCTATCATTTTAAGTCACAGACTGAGAATGTGATATCAAACGATGCCATACTGGCTCGATTATTTATTAGCACCCTCAAAGGACATGCCTTTGAATGATTCAGGAAACTTCCTGCGGGATGTATCCAAAAGTGGGCGGATCTAGAGAGACTCTTCCTGTCGAGATTCTTTGAATAGGATACAGAAGTCTCCATCCATACCCTTCTCTCCACTAAGAAGAAGAAGAGGGAGTCTGTCAAAGCCTTCGTCAAAAGGTTTCAAAACATGGCTCTGCGATGTCCGACAGGTATGACACAGTCTACACTGGTGGAGACCTGTCGACACAACTTGTACACCGACCTTCTAGCACAAATGAGGGTTGTAGAATGCCGTTCTTGAAGACAACTAATTTCTCAAGGTGAACAGGCTCAAAAGATTATTGTCAGGGTCAAAGCTGAAGAGCAAAGTAGGCAGGATCAACCTGACCAATTGGACCAAGCCCAATCTTCTCGGTCAGAAAAGGAAGATACTATGGCCACGAAAGTCAATCTTCTTCAGTAGGATGCCAGGTCCAACAACTATCACGTTAACAATTACCTCTAATAGTCAAACTCGTTAGATAGTGGCCTACTAGGCGATGTGCCGTGTCTACCCTTCCCCCCCTATTTGTTCAAGACTGGGGATTGGTTTATTTATAATTCATTGGATTATGAATAATAAATTTTCCGAGTTATCACGTTTAATAGAATACCTCTGTCAACCACGAAATCTGTCAAAACTATCATCTCTGATAGTCTATTTTCTCCAAATTCCCCCACCAATCCTCTTCAAGTAGGATGACGGGCCTATAAAAAACTATCACGTTAATGATCACCTCTGATAGTCCATTTTCCTCAAATTCTCCTACCAATCCTCTTCAATAGGATGGTAGGTTCACAAAACTATTACGTTAACATCTACCTCTGATAGTCCATCAATATGCTAATCCTCTTCAATAGGATGACAGATCCATAAAACTATCACATTAACATCTACCTCTGATAGTCCATCAATCTGCTAATCCTCTTCAATAGGATGGCAGATCCACAAAACTATCACGTTAATATTTACCTCTGATAGTCCATCAACTTGTCAATCCTCTTCAATAGGGTGACAGATCCACAAAACTATCACGTTAATATTTACCTCTGATAGTTCATCAACTTGCCAATCTTCTTCAATATGATGGCAAGTCCACAAAACTATCATGTTAACAGCTACCTCTGATAGTCAAACTTATCAGATAATGACCTACCAGGTGATGTGCCTCTATTCTGACTTCATGGATAGTGCCCCACTAGGCGATGTGCCTTGTCTACCTCCTTTTCTTCCCCAGCCAAGTTTTAATCAAGACTGGGGGTTGGTTACTTGGAATCCACTGGATTAAGAGTAACAAATCTTTCACATCGTCGAGTTAACATTACACTTCTGACGATCATCACCCCCACAGAGTATGAATGCAACTTGCATCACTCCTAATTATCACGTTAACAATATACCTCTGACAATCAACTTATCAATCATTATCAATAGGATGATAGGTCCTCAAAATTGCTCAAATCGCAATCTTCCCCAGCAAGACACTAAGTCTTCAAAATCTTGTTCAAATCACTAGTACCAAAATTCATCGCTTCTGATGATAAACTCACTTAGCAAGTTTCCCCAGCGAGATGCTAATTCCTAAAATCTTATGCAACACATTCTCTTGTCATGTTAACACTAAACCTCTGACAATCCACGTATCAATCCTCGTCAATAGGATGATAAGTCCATAAAGTTACTCTAATCGTAACAAATTCCTGTCACGTGAATATAACACCTCTGACAATCAATTTTCTTATCAATCATCGTCAATAGGATGATAAGTCCATAAAGTTGCCCCGATCGCAACATTCTCGTGTCACGTTAATATCAAACACCTCTGACAATCAATTTTCTTATCAATCCTCGTCAATAGGATGATAAGTCTACAAAGTTACCCCGATCGCAATATTCTCTTGTCACGTTAATATCAAACATCTCTGACAATCAATTTTCTTATCAATCCTCGTCAATAGGATGATAAGTCCACAAAGTTGCCTCGATTGTAACATTCTCTTGTCACGTTAATATCAAACACCTCTGACAATCAATTTTCTTATCAATCCTCGTCAATAGGATGATAAGTCCACAAAGTTACCCCGATCGCAACATCGTTAATATCAAACACCTCTGACAACCCACTTATCAATCTTCTTCAATAGGATGATAAGTCTACAAAGTTGCTCCGATTATAACATTTTCCTATCACGTTAACCTCACACCTCTGACAACACAATCCACTTATCGACTCTCGTCAATAGAGTGATAGGTCCACAAACCCATCAAGTTAGCATCACACCTCTGACGACCAAATCAACTTATCGACTCTCTTCAATAGAGCGATAGGCCCATAAAATACTGTTAGGATAACATCACACCTCTAACAGTCAAACCCCCCAATGAACTTGTTAATCCTTTTTCAACAAGAATAGCAAGTTTTTATTATAAAATCCCCAGCGGATTAAAAATTTTCTGGAGTTATCCTAGTGATAATGAAGAAAATTTCTGAATTTCACTCTAAGTAAAAATTCATGCCAAGTTAATACTACACCTCTGGCACTTCCAACTTTCTTTCAGTGTTTCAAGTAACACAGGAAGAAACATCGACGAAGCCTACGTATTCAACATCGTAGAACCAAAAATTCATGTCTTTCACGCATAGGGGACTTTATCTCAATCCCTAATT
This sequence comes from Asparagus officinalis, assembly GCF_001876935.1. Taxonomy (NCBI): domain Eukaryota; kingdom Viridiplantae; phylum Streptophyta; class Magnoliopsida; order Asparagales; family Asparagaceae; genus Asparagus; species Asparagus officinalis. Next base: position 14,055,607 of record NC_033794.1, on the reverse strand, counting down.
AGAGATAAGTCAGCATCTAACACATGCTGCCGGGTAGCCTATTCCCGCAATAATGGTAAAGCATACGTATTCAATATCGTAGCAGGTTGTTATTAATAATACCAAAATCCATGCCTTACACATATGGGGGACTTTATCTCGATCCCTAATTAGAGATAAGTCTACGCCTAATACGCGTTGTTGGGTAGTCTTTGACCGTAAAAAAGACAAAAACCCACGTATTCAACATCATGGTAGGCTGTTATTAATAACGCCAGAATCTGTGCCTTACACGTATGAGGAACTTTATCCCAAATCCTAAGTAGGGATAAGCCTACGCCTAACACGCATTGCCGGTTAGTCTTTTACCGCGAAAAAGACATCATAATCCAAACCTCACATGCATGGGGGACTTTATCTTGATCCCTAAATAGAGATAAGTCTACACCTAACACGCGTTGCCGGTTAGTCTTTTCCCATAAAAATGATAAAGTCTATATATTCAAAATCATAGCATTAATTCTAAGAGGGTTCATTCTCTTAGCACAACGTTACATGTGGAACAGATTTAAACAATCCACATGCTAGCGCAACTCAAACGATAGTTGGTAAAGGCTTATCAAATCCGTTGATGGCTGAGGGTTTGCCAAAAATCCTATGCATGTTTGCAGGTTCATCAGCTTAATGGATGTGAGCCAAGACTTAAAACAGATGAGCTAAAGATAAGTCTTAAAGACTTAATCAAAAATGCATGAAAGCAACTTCCGCGTCTCAAGTTCAAAACGCAGGGTTCATCCTCCGCATTCCAGGAGCAGGATTATAATGCATACCTTCACACAGGTCCTGCATGGTAAATCCCTTCAACTAATATGCCTTCGAAGCGAGTGCAGAGAACAACTCATTTGTGACAAGGAATCAACAGCTCCAAGATCAGAGTTAAGATCCAAAGTATTCCGAAAATTTGTCCCAGTCAACCGTGAATTTTCAAAAACTTTGGAGGAAGTTCTGTAGGCTGTCTAAAAATTACAATAGATAGCGGATCCCCCATCAAATACCGATGATGGAAGTTACAATCTGACGACTTCCAGAAGGCTATAATTTAAAGACTTTCACGTAGATCGATGAAGATTACAATCTGACGATCTTCACAACAACCGATGAAAGATCTAGTTCAACAGCCTTCACAATTAACATCGGGAGTTAAAATCTGACAGCTCTCATATTTTCAAATAGCCAAGGCGAAGATCACTCAACGATGGTCTTTACAACGCTCTACAGAAGAGGCTACAAGTTAACTAGCCCCTTCTAAATGCGGAAGTCATCTCCGCGTTTCAATTCTTGAAACGCAGGCGACCCTTGCGTTTCCAATCCTCAGAAAATGAAACGCAGATGACCCCCGCATTTCCAAGCTTCAACAAGCAAGATGCGAGCGACCCCCGCGTTTCCAACCCTCAGCAAACAAAATGCGGGCGGCCCTCGTGTTTTTCAACATCCAGCGGATGCCCAACTTCGCGTCTCCAGTCTAAAATGCAGAGTTAGGGTCCTGAATGCCAAACTGGGCGTTGTTTGACTCATTCAACATGAGCTGAACGGTTCTAAAACCATTTCCCACGATTTGGGGGCGGTTACACCCTATTTAAGAGCGAATTAAGGGGGCGGTTATACCCCTTAATCCCCTATAAATAGTGGGAAACTCAATGAAGTTCGGGCTGGATCCTTGGTCCTTCAACTTAGGAGAAAAGAAGAGATCTCGGGCTGCTCTTTTGGCTGGATCTTTCGTCTTGGGACTTGGCAGCGAAGAAGGGCTCTTACGGACAGCTTTTTGGATCTTGGACTTGGTAGCGAAGAGGAGATCTTCGGCTTGGCAGCGAGGGGGAGATCGGCGTTCATCCTTCGGCAACGTTCAACAACAGGGAGCTTTCATCCTTGTCTTATAACCGACTTTCGGTTAAAATCAACTCTTTCATTGAGTTTCAAATGCGTTCAGAGTTATAAACTCATTAAGAGTTTCAAACTTACCACGCAAGTTCTCCACAATGTCAAATCGTGAGGAGGAGATATCGTTCCAATAAATCAAGACGTACAGATCGTCAACGGAGAGCAAACTCGACGCAAGCATTCGAGGGAGGTACTTCATCGCCATCGTGAAGAACCCAGACTTAAACAAAGGAGAGAATCCAGATCATTCTTCTCTCTTTTGTAATCAGGAAATCCAATTATAATCGAGATTGAGAGAGTTGTAATCATTCCTTTTCTAAGTAGTTAGAGAGAATAAATCAAATACGATTCTTTTATTATTTATCTTATTACAAATTTTCCACCAAACAGTGAGCAATTCAAGGCAAGATTGGTTGCCAAGGGATATGCTCAGAAGGAAGGAGTGGACTACAATGAGATCTTTTCTCCCATAGTCAAACATATGTCTATTCGTTTATTGTTGGCTATTGTTTCGCAATATGATTTGGAGTTGGAGAAGATGGACGTTAAAACGACATTTCTGCATGGAGAATTGGAGAAGGAAATTTACATGAAGCAACCTGAGGAATATTTCCGCAAAGGTGAAGAGGACAAGGTTTGTCTTCTTAAGATGTCTCTGTACAGGCTCAAACAATCTCTGAGGCAGTGGTACAAGCGCTTTGACTCATTCATGATCAAGGTCGGCTTCAATCGTGTATGATGATTGTGTCTCTTACCGACAGACTGGACATCTAACATATTTGCTGTTATAAGTGGATGATATGTTGATAGCTGCGAAGGAAAGGGCACAAATCGAAGAAGTCAAGCAGTTGTTGAAGATGGAGTTCGACATGACGGATATAGGAGTAGCCGGGAAGATCTTAGGTATGGAGATCTCATGAGACATAGTTTTTGGCAAACTTTGGTTGTCCTAAGAAAATTATATTCTCAAGGTGTTGAAATGGTTCAACATGGATGAAGCACGATTAGTTTCTACTCCTTTAGCTGGTCACTTCAAATTATCCTCAGAGGAGTGTCCGGAAATAGTTGAGGATCAAGAAAAGATGTCTCAGATACCACATGCGAGTGCGGTGGGATCGCTGATGTATGTTATGGTTTGCACTAGGCCTGACTTAGCCTATGCAATAAGTTCAGTAAGTCGATTCATGTCAAATCCAAGAAATCAGCATTGGGAGGCGGTGAAGTGGATTTTGCGTTATCTACGAGGGACTGCAAAGGTGAGCTTATTATTTCAATCTTTAGAGGATAAGGGGTCCAAGAAACTACATGGATACGTCGATGCAGATTACGCAGGCGACATTGATCAGCGGAGGTCAACGACAGGGTATGTATTCACAGTTTCTAACTGTGTCATTAGTTGGAAGGCTGAGTTACAGGAAACTGTGGCTCTTTCGATGACTGAGGCGGAGTACATAGCTGTAGTTGAGGCATCGAAGGAAGCTCCGTGGTTGCGGGGTTTGGTCAGGATGTTTGACATCATGTAGGATTCAGTACCTATTCATTGTGACAGTCAGAGCGCGATTCATCTTGCGAAGGATCAGATGTATCACAAGCGGACGAAGCACATTGACATCAGGTATCACAAGATCTGAGAGTGGATTGACAGGGAAAAAGTGATCGAACTGGTGAAGATCAGTGCAAAGAAGAATCCGACAGATATGATGACAAAGGCCATTCCAGTGGAGAAGTTCAAAGTATTTCTGGACTTCATCCACGTTCTTCAGAAGTAACTTTGGAGAAATACTCTTGGGAGGGAGTTGTATAAAGTGGGGGTTGATTTTGGAAAATCTTCGCAAAGGATTGATTCAACGTGATGTGAGTCATGGTGGAGATTGTTGAGTTCGTGATGACTCAAATCAGTTGAGAAGCAGGATTGGGTTTGGACTCTAATTAGGATTAGTTATACTATCCTAATTAGGATTGGATTGAATAATTAATTAAATTGGGAATTCAAATAGGATTGAAGAGGGAAATCCAATTAGGATTCAAGTTAGAGTTCTAATAGGATTGAGCAAAATCAATCTCTATATATATATTGTATCAATCCATGGGTTTAACAACAAGAAAGAGAGAGATCTATATTCCACTATTGTTAGGATTGTGTGGTTTCAACCTCTTGAAAACTCTTCTCAAAAACAATAAGATCTTCCCCTTCTCCCCGTGGACGTACACGGATTATCTTGATTGTGTGGAACCACGTTAAATCTCGTTGTTTGCTTTTTGTCTTGATTGCTTAGTAGATTTGAGGTTTCTTGATTTTTTAAATTTTTTCTTCCGCTGCTTGAATACTCCAACAATAATCCCAGCAAAAAAATCCGGTAAACTTCATAAGCAGGTGAAAAAAGATCCTTCTGAACTTTCAAAAGTCTCCTAACTGATCACCATGAACTATTGGAAATTGTATAGGCGGCATTAATCATATATATACAGTGAAAAGCTGAGAACTGTGACCTAGCTACTGTGTCCTCTTCTCTCGCATGATGTTTTTCTTTCAAAAATTTCAGCAAATTTTGATCTGTCATAGTTCAAACTTATTGCTCTTACATGTTATAGCATCCTTTTTGAGATTTCCTGATAGAATCCAGGGATTTCTAGAAATTGTAAGGTATGGAGTGGTTTCATTCATAACCGATCGATCAACGAATGATTAATATTGTGGTAACTATATGACTAGTATGAATCATGTGAAGAATGCACACGCTTACCTGCACAATGAGCCTCTCGTTAACGAACTGCTCCGAATGCAGCGGCCAGGCGATCATCGGCACCCCGCAGCTCAGCGCCTCCACTGTCGAGTTCCATCCGCAGTGCGTCACGAACGCTCCCAACGCCGGATGGTTCAGTATCAGCCTTTGCGGCGCCCATCCTCGAACTACCAACCCTCTCCCCTCCACCTTCTCTTCGAATCCCTTCGGCAACCAATCCCCGATCGTATCCAAACCCCCGCCTCCGCCCCTCACCACCCATATAAAGGCTCTTCCCGAACCCTCCAACGCGAGACCGATTTCTCGTAGCTGATCGTCGCTGAAGACGCATTCGCTACCGAACGCGATGTAGAGCACCGACCGATCTTTCTTATCGTCTATGCAGATTTCTACTTTCTGATCTTATTTAAAAAGTGTACATAATTTTAAATAAAATTACTTCAGAAGATCCATACTACCGAAAAAAAAGGGAGATTGAAGACCTTACTGCTGACGTGGTAGTAGGTAAATACATTTATCTAATTATATGTATCGGAAATTAAAAAAAAAAAAAAAAGTGTGGTGAGATTAAATAATATTTCGAAATAACAACAGATTTGTTGGTGCCAGCTAGCGTTACATTCCGAATTTTGTTTCTAAGATTGTTTAATGCATTCTGATGACATATCAACAGACAGAGATTGTGAATCTTTAGAAGCCTACGTAAAATCAATGGATTTGGATCCTCTCCACTACAAAAAAGTAGTGGAGAGACCACTACTTTTAATCTCAAGCGTTGATTATTTAGTAGGCGGTTGTGATACAATCTAAATCTAACACTTACCATACCCCCGTGTATTGCACTCATTCCTAATTTGCACTAAAAAAAAAAAATCATAACCATCAACTAGATAATCAATGGCTGTGATTATGTAGTGGTCCCTCCACTATTTTTTTTTTAGTAGTGGAGATGATCCGAATCCGGTTGTGATTTGTCTTTGGATGTAAATTAGAAATGAGTGCAATTTATGAAGGTATGACAAGGGTACGTAGGTTGTGATTTGTCTTTGGATGTAAATTAGAAATGAGTGCAATTTATGAAGGTATGACAAGGGTACGTAAGCAAACAGTTAGTTCGGTCGGTTTAACAATTTTTAATAAAACAAAGCTAAATCATTCTACATTTAAAATCGAACCAAATAAACCAAAAGAAAAAAAAGTATAGTTGCATATCAAGAAATGACTTTGGTGAAAGAAAATATCAAGAAATTGAGATAATTGCATATCAAGTCTTTGATGCAAAAGTCTACTGCATGCATATCAAGAAATTGGTGGAAGAAAATATGGATCAAAAGATCATCGACAAAAGAATAATGTAGACAGTAAAGAATTTAAGGAAAAAAATAAATAAATTTGTAGACTAATAAAAAGAAATAAAGACCACACGTTATATAATTGAGAGAACAACCGGTTCGATTTATTCGGATTGAAAATTTCTCAATTCAAACTAACAAAGACACAATTGAAAGTTGAACTAAACCATAAAAATTTAATCTGGTTGGTCAATTTAATTGGTTCACACTAACTGATGCTCACCGTTAGAGTATGATGACTGCTATATTTAAAATTAAGATTGTGATTAAAATAGTGGGCATGACTACTTTACGCTGGTGAAGAGGATCTGCTATATTTAAAATTAAGATTGTGATTAAAATAGTGGGCATGACTACTTTACGCTGGTGAAGAGGATCCAAACCCATGGAAATATGCTAGACTACCCCGTTCTTTTAATCTAGATTTGGATACTTTTTACTGTAAAAAAATTAGTGAAAAGATATCGACATTTATCATATCTGTTGACTTAGTTGCTTGAGCAGTAATGGTTCATTCTAACTCTAACATTCTTGTATTCTCTATAAATTGCACTCATTCCTAATTCATACTCAAAGTAAATAAATTAATGGCCATGATAAAAGTAGCGATCCCTCTAGTACTTCTTTTAATCTACACTTTATATTATTTGGGTTATGCATGTGTCCCTCTCAATAATCCCCCTCTAGTACTTCTTTTAATCTACACTTTATATTATTTGGGTTATGCATGTGTCCCTCTCAATAATCCGTATTTGCACAATTAGCTCCTTAGACTTCGTATTTACTAATTTATCCCGTCATTCTCCCTTGTTAGATTTTTATACCCTCTTATTTGACACCGTTAAATTTTAAATGGTGAGGAGCTAAATTATATAAAAAAACCTGACATAAAAGAATAGTGAGGGCCTAGCCAAGAATTCCCCTCCGACCTAAATTATGAATTGTTAGGATCTTGTTCGTATAATTTTTTTATTGAATAATAAATATTTATTTATGACTAATTTGTGTCTGAAATGACTTGTGCATGTTAATACATGATTGAATCAATAGCGAGATCAAACGGAATGAAAATCAACTCAAAACAATGACTTTGTAAGCAGACTCGTTGATGGGCATAGTTTCTCGTTGATGAATAGCAACCTACTGAGTCTATCGATTCCTTAACCACTTATCAATGAAGAATTTTATAGAGAGTCTTCACAAATTGATGAGCACATTACCCATCAATGAGCAAAGTTGTTGGTCATTAATTTGAATGCCCTCATCGATCTAGAAACATTACAAAAGCATGATGTCCATCGATGAACCATTGACCCATTGATGTGCACATTGCTCATCGATGAGCAAGTATCTCATCGAAGAGCCTAGATTAATTTGCAGCTCTCTGAGATCTAATCTCAGCCATCCAAATATTTGCTATATCATCCCTCATATCTCATTCTTTACTGACGACTTTAACCTATTTGAGACATAAAGAGAGAGGAAGAGAGAAAAAAAGGGTTTGAAGATTGGAGTTCATTCATCATCTGGATCATTATATAGCTTTCTCAATCATGTTGTCATCGCGTTCTTCATCCTTGGATCCATATCTGTCGACACATGTTGCCCTAGGATCATTGTCTTCACCTCTATTCTTCAAGATCTGGATCTCAAAGTTTTTGAAGAACAGTTAGATTAGTAAAGGACTATAAGATCTTTTCAACCGCACTTTAATTGATATTTGTGATTGCTTTTTACAATCTTTTCAACACACTTTAATTTGAATCATTCTATATTTGAAACTGAACTAAAAGACTGAAAGAGAAAAAAAACATAATTGCATATCAAGAAAAAATTTGGTGAAAGAAAATATCAAGAAATTGAGATAATTGCGTATCAAGTCTATTTTGATGCAAAAGATTGCTACATATCAAGAATTTAGTGAAAAAAGTATGGTTCAAAAGGCAGGTAAGGCCTCGCTGCGTCCTTGTTGCAGGATGGCTCATAACAGGCTAGTCTTGTGTCCGATTCCCCTAGCAGTACACCCAAGCTATTTACACTTGATCGACCCAAGGGTTTGCACAAGAGTTCGATAAGGAAGTATGAGCACCCATTTCCAGTTGTGAAGAAGGTAGGGAATGTTGCCTACAGTGTTGAACTGCCCCCAATACTCCACTACCACGCGGTCTTCTACGTGAGCATGCTAAAGCCATACCACGAGGATGCAAAATATCCATGCTGTGAGAGATCAACTCGAGCAACTGTAGGAGTTCACATGAAGTTCGATAAGGAGGTTGAGGAAATATTGGCGGATAGGATGGTTTGCGAAGGGAACAATCGACAATATCTAGAGTACTTTATTCGCTAGAAGGGATTGCCTGATATCGAGTGTAGCTGGTAGCTAGCAAGGAATTTATGGCGGTTTGAAGACTTGATACAACGCTTTAAGCGGGAGAAAACTAAGCGATGACGGCATCGCTGGGATGAGTAGGGGAGAATGTCACAAAAGGTTTTTTTGTCGCCTAGTCAGCTCTCACATAAGCGCCACATCGACCTGACTCTGGATTGCTCTTCTATTTTCTTAGAACATTCTTGTATATGAGATGTTAAAATATTCTTGTACTCTAGAGAATAAATATTAGTACGAAATGAGAGTTTATTATTGATCAAACAAGAGATATTGCACAAACAACATTCTCCCCGAACAAAGTTCTAACAGGATCTAGTTTCGATCCGCAGCTTGAACTAGCCCATGCCCAGCTCTAGCATGTGGCGGTCGTTTATATACACACATATGGACGCACGTACATACATATGCATGTAAATTTGAACACTTGAAATGCTTTTTTAGAGTAAAAGTATATTTGAGAGGGGGCAAATTTTCATAAATAACCTAGTTTTATCTGACTTGATAAAAGTGGGGCGAAAATATTAAATAAATTGATCGATTTTAACAATTAAATACTAAACTTGTTTAAAATTTGTCCTTCGAAATATTATATTATGCACTAGGAGCACGTTATCATTTTTTAGGCCATGTTAACTTGTTAAGTGTATTTGTAATTATATTATGCACATGGAGCGCGTTATCATTTGTTAATTCTCACTGCAGCCCTTGACTTGATAACTAGCCTCCATTTGTTGGAAGTGAGAGGTTAAATGAGATCAGATAATAAAAATGTTAAATTAAAAGCCATGCGCTGCACGGGACTAAAGGCTAGTATAAATAATAATATATTAAACATCAAAAGATTAGTCGGCATCAACACAAAATTTTTCATGATGGCAGGTAATCAAGAAGAATCCAAAATACGCATCCTCTCAAGGCAATTGGTTCAGCCATCACCAGGAATTACCACCAATAAATAAAGTCGATGGTTTATGTAGTGCATTGATTGTTTTAATTCTGGGTTTCTAAATTTACAGACGGTAACTATAGTCCATCCATAGTTGAATAGATATCATTGATGGTTAACTGTAGTTTATTGATGGTTCAATTTCTTAGTTTGAAAAATACAGATTATTAATTGTAGTTCATCGATGGCCTATATATGAACAATCGATAGTCGTATTGTCACCATCGATGATTAATGACTGAAATCAACTATTCGTGTTGATTTTTGCATTACTTTGAGCCAAAACTTTTTCGTACTGTTTATTTCTGAAAATCATTTCGCAAACTTGTTAGTACCAAATGAGAGTTTGTCATTAATCAAACAAGAGATATTGCATGATTAAAATTCTCCCCGAACAAAATTCTAATAACGCTAAGTTTCGATCCAAACCAGACTAGGCCGGTTCAGTCCATTCGAACTCGCCAATGCCTAACCCTAGCATGTGGCGTCTGTTTATACACATGTACGTACACACATACATATATATGCACGTAAATTTGAACACATGAAGTGTTTTTTCAGAGAAAATGTGTGTCTAAAGTATTATATTATGCACTTGGAGCACGTTATCATTTGTTAATTCTTATCCTTGACTTCATAACCTTCCTCGATTGGTTGGAAACTAAGAAGTTAATGGGATCTTAGTAGGGATGGGTGTGGGCCGGGCCAGTTCAGGCTTGTGAGCCAACCCACTGGGTTTAAGGTCGGGCTAGGCCTAACCCAGGTCTGGCCGGGTCGGAGTGGGCCAGACTTATTTCTCTGGTCTCGTCTAGGATTGGACCTAGCCCGGCCCACTATCTGCATAAGTGCGGGTTGGGTCTGACCCGACCCACGTCCTGTGGGTCGTGGGCTGGCCCATGGGCTTTTCGTCCAACTTTTTTCTTTTTTTACCTTTTTAACTATATTAAGTTTGTACTTACAAAATTATTTCTGATTTATTATTTAGTAATTTAGAATTGTATTAAACTATTTTAAAACTTATATCGAACTTTTTAATCCTTCCAAGTAGACAACATCGAGATTAAGGATTACTGCTTTGTTTCTTGATAGGAATTGTTATGGTGTTTTCAACCACCTAAGTGCAACTCTTTGCCAACAACGGACGTGTGTACTTCTTCATACAATGCCCCAATCAAGTTGGTGGCCAAAGATCAACGAGGATTCCGACTTAGCCGACTCATCGAGTCGACATTCCTTCATGTCGACTCGAAAGACAATACTAGTCGACCCTCTTGTTGAAGACGACTCGCCATGAGCCCACTTGGCTATTTACTTGACGCCTCGTGAGGACGACTCGAAAGGCGTTACTTCTCGGTGAAGCTAAAGAACAACTTTTGCATCGAGTCTCTCCCACTAGCAACGTGTCAGCATCATATTTAATGCATGACAGACACATCACGTCTCTAGCCCCGAAAGCCTTCATGACTCATCGGACCACGTAGGCACCGTCATGCCACCGGTCACTTCTCGTTTAATGATGAACTGCCTTCATGACTCATCGGACCACGTAGGCACCGTCATGCCACCGGTCACTTCTCGTTTAATGATGAACTGATCCTTCTCCCAATCACCAATCGACACCTGTAAAGCATGTGCTGACGCAGCCGCTAGCCCACACTTCACCACCGCCATCCTATGCTTGACCGAAGTGACCAATCTACCCTTATATCCTCACTATAAATAGAGATACTCCACCGCCATCCTATGCTTGACCGAAGTGACCAATCTACCCTTATATCCTCACTATAAATAGAGATACTATTCTAACTTTGAGGGGGATCTTTTTTCTGGATTTTGATTTTAGGAAAAACCCTCATATATGCATATCATACTACACACACAAGAACTCTCACACTTCACTTTCCCAAAAGCATGCTGTCCATCGATGAACCATTGACCCATTGATGTGCACATTGCTCATCGATGAGCAAGTATCTCATCGAAGAGCCTAGATTAATTTGCAGCTCTCTGAGATCTAATCTCAGCCATCCAATATATTTGCTATATCATCCCTCATATCTCATTCTTTACTGACGACTTTAACCTATTTGAGACATAAAGAGAGAGGAAGAGAGAAAAAAAGGGTTTGAAGATTGGAGTTCATTCATCATCTGGATCATTATATAGCTTTCTCAATCATGTTGTCATCGCGTTCTTCATCCTTGGATCCATATCTGTCGACACATGTTGCCATAGGATCATTGTCTTCACCTCTATTCTTCAAGATCTGGATCTCAAAGTTTTTGAAGAACAGTTTGATCAGGATGGCCCATAACAGGCTAGTCTTGTGTCCGATTCCCCTAGCAGTACACCCAAGCTATTTGCACTTGATCGACCCAAGGGTTTGCACAAGAGTTCGATAAGGAAGTATGAGCACCCATTTCCAGTTGTGAAGAAGGTAGGGAATATTGCCTACAATGTTGAACTGCCCCCAATACTCCACTACCACCCGGTCTTCTACGTGAGTATGCTAAAGCCATACCACGAGGATGCAGAATATCCATGTTGTGAGAGATCAACTCGAGCAACTGTAGGAGTTCACATGGAGTTCGATAAGGAGGTTGGGGAAATATTGGCGGATAGGATGGTTTGCGAAGGGAACAATCGACAATATCTAGAGTACTTCGTACGCTAGAAGGGATTGACTGATATCGAGCGTAGCTGGTAGCTAGCAAGGAATTTTTTACAGTTTGAAGACTCGATACAGCGCTTTAAGCAGGAGAAAACTAAGCGATGACGGCATCGCTGGGATGAGTAGGGGAGAATGTCACAAAAGGTTTTTTTGTTGCCTAGTCAGCTCTCACATAAGCGCCACATCGGCCTGACGCTGGATTGTTCTTGTATTTTCTTAGAACATTCTTGTATATGAGATGTTAGAATATTCTTATACTCTAGAGGATCAATATTAGTACCAAATGAGAGTTTATTATTGATCAAACAAGAGATATTGCACAAACAACGTTCTCCCCGAACAAAGTTCTAACAGGATCTAGTTTCGATCCGCAGCTTGAACTAGCCCATGCCCATCTCTAGCATGTGGCGGCCATTTATATACACACATATGGACGCATGTACATACATATGCATGTAAATTTGAACACTTGAAATGCTTTTTTAGAGTAAAAGTATATTTGAGACGGGGCAAATTTTCATAAATAACCTAGTTTTATCTGACTTGATAAAAGTGGGGCGAAAATATTAAATAAATTGATCGATTTTAACAATTAAATACTAAACTTGTTTAAAATTTGTCCTTCGAAATATTATATTATGCACTAGGAGCACGTTATCATTTTTTAGGGCATGTTAACTTGTTAAGTGTATTTGTAATTATATTATGCACATGGAGCGCGTTATCATTTGTTAATTCTCACTGCAGCCCTTGACTTGATAACTAGCCTCCATTTGTTGGAAAGTGAGAGGTTAAATGAGATCAGATAATAAAAATGTTAAATTAAAAGCCATGCGCTGCACGGGACTAAAGGCTAGTATAAATAATAATATATTAAACATCATAAGATTAGTCGGCATCAACACAAAAAAATTCATGATGGAAGGTAATCAAGAAGAATCCCAAATCCGCATCCTCTCAAGGCAATTGGTCGTTCAGCTATCACCAGGAATTACCACCAATAAATAGATGGTTTATGTAGTTCATCGATTGTTTAAATTTTGGTTTTTAAATTTACAGACTGTTAATTATAGTCCATCGATAGTTGAATGGATCATTGATGGTTAACTGTAGTCCAATGATGGTTCAATTTCTTAGTTTGGAAAATACAGATTGTTGTTTTTAGTTCATCGATAGCCTATGGACAATCGATAGTTGCATCGTCACCATCGATGATTAATGGCTGAAATCAACTATTCGTGTTGATTTTTGCATTACTTTGAGCCGAAACTTTTTCGTACTGTTTATTTCTGAAAAATCATCTCGCAAACTTGTTAGTACCAAATGAGAGTTTGTCATTAATCAAACAAGAGATATTGCGTGATTAAAATTCTCCCCGAACAAAATTCTAATAGGGCTAAGTTTCGACCCAAACCAGGCTAGGCCGGTTCAGTCCATTCGAACTCGCCAATGCCCAACCCTAGCATGTGGCGTCTGTTTATACACATATATGTACACACATAAGTACATATGCACGTAAATTTGAACACTTGAAGTGTTTTTTTCAGAGAAAATGTGTATCTGAAGTATTATATTATGCACTTGAAGCACGTTATCATTTGTTAATTCTTATCCTTGACTTCATAACCTGCCTCGATTGGTGGGAAACTAAGAAGTTAATGGGATCTTAGTAGGGGTGGGTGATGCGGCATAAACATATACCCAAAAATTACAAGTGCACAACTAATCAAGTTATAGTATATCCCACAAGGAAGGTGTTTGTAGGAGAAAATTAGATTTGGTTCTTATGTTATGTGCGTGACAAAAATAGGATTAAAGAATAAGTGTGAGAGTTATGATGAGTGAGAGTGATTGTTTTGAATATGTGCAAGTAACAATAAATTAAATTTTATAGGAGAGAAGAAAGAATCAAAGAATAAAATAAAAAGCAAGAAAGAGAAAAATCAAGAAAACAAAAGATGGAGGGTTCAATTAAAGATATGAGAAATCTATAATTGAATCCACTAGCTAATCTCAATTATTAAATACAAACTATTCACTTTTTATCATATTTCAATTTAGATTTATTAAGTATAGACTATCAAACTATTTAAGGAAAGTATAACCTATCAAATTATCATCTAAGTCAAAATAAAAATCATGATAAGAACAACAACAAGATAGTAATCCTAGAATCATAAGTATAACCTATCAAACCATTTAAGATAAGCATAGATTATCAAATTCTTCTTCTAAAAATTATTAGTTCTCTAGTTGATTATCCTATACATGATCATTTTAAGTGTAAGAGAATAATTTGCATAACATAAAGGAAATTAGACTAGTTTCATACAATTCTAAGATTCCTACAAGAATTAATTTTACATCTTAAGAAATAAAAACAAGAAGAAAAAGAACTAATTACAAAAAGAAAAGAAAATTTTAAACTATGAACAAGAAAATAAATCTACTCTACAAATTAAAGTGCAAAAAAGAAATAAAAAGACAAGAAAATAAATCTACACTACAAGCATGAATGTAAATCTAACTAATAAGCAATAATAAAGAAATTACTAAAAAAATAAAAGAGAAAAATAAAAGGAATGCAAACCTCCAAATAATTCTTCATCTCCATCTTCATCATCCAACAAAGAGAAGAAATATTTAAAGTGGTAAAAAAATTATTTTATTAATTGTAACAAAAGTTACAAATTTGGAAAGCCTTTTCAATTAAGAGTGGCCCTCCTCTCCAAATGGAGTTACAAAAATTTGCACACCCTCAACCCCTCACTCTCTACCCCTATTTATAGTAAACATCAGTGAATGAGAGCCATTGAATTGAAATCTTATCCAAAACAAGCAAATTTCAGCTATTGATCTGTAACAGAACGACATAGGTATCGATACCAGCATCGATGCTGGTATCGATACGGGTATCGATGCTGGCATCGATACCCATATCCCTCCTTTTGCAATCCGCTGATTTCCTCTTTCATTTGGCTTTGGCTTTGGGCTTTTGGACTTAGGCTTGGGCTCTTTCATGTATTTGCATATATTCTTCATTAATTCATGGGCTTTGTTGAGAGAAGAGATATTGGGCTTTTTATTTTTGATTAACCTGTAATTAAAGATAAAAATAATTATTAGTAACATATTTATTCATATAAAATAGATAATGATAGTATAAATTTGTAATAAAATATGATTATCAGTGGGTGTGGGCCGGGCCAGTTCAGGCTTGTGAGCCAACCCACTGGATTTAAGGTCGGGCTAGGACTAACCCAGGTCTGGCCGGGTCCGAGTGGGCGGGACTTATTTCTCTGATATCGCTTGGGATTGGACCTAGCCTGACCCACTATCTGCATAAGTGCGGGCTGGGTCTGACTCGGCCCACGTCCTGTGGGTTGTGGGCTGGCCCATGGGCTTTTCGTCCAACTTTTTTCTTTTTTTACCTTTTTAACTATATTAAGTTTGTACTTACAAAATTATTTCTGATTTATTTTTTAGTAATTTAGAATTGTATTAAACTATTTTAAAACTTATATTAAACTTTTTAATCCTTCTAAGTAAACAACAACGAGTTTAAGGATTAATGCTTTGTTTCTTGATAGGAATTGTTATGGTGTTTTCAACCACCTAAGTGCAACTCTTTGCCAACAACGAACGTGTGTACTTCTACATGCAATACCCCAATCAAGTTGGTGGCCAAAGATCAACGAGGGTTCCGACTTAGCCGACTCATCAAGTTGACATTCCTTCATGTCGACTCGAAAGACGGTACTAGTCGACCCTCTTATCGAAGACGACTCGCCATGTGCCCACTCGACTATTTACTTGACGCCTCATGAGGACGACTTGAAAGGCATTACTTCTCAGCGAAAATAAAGAACAACTTCTGCATCGAGTCTCTCCCACTGGCAACGTGTCAGCATCACATTTAATGCATGGCAGGTACATCACGTCTCTAGCCCCGATAGCCTTCATGACTCATAGGACCACGTAGGCACCGCCATGCCACCGATCACTTCTCGTTTAATGATGAAGTGATCCTTCCCCCAGTCGCCAGCCGATACTTGTAAAGCATGTGCTGACGCAGCTGCTAGCCCACACTTCACCACCGCCATCCTGTGCTTGGCCGAAGTGACCAATCTACCCTTATATCCTCACTATAAATAGAGATACTATTCTAACTTTGAGGGGGATCTTCTTTTTCTTGATTCTGATTCTAGGAAAAAACCCTCGGATCTGCATATCATACTGCACACACAATAACTCTCAGAGTTATTCACTTTCTCCACTCAAGCTCACCACGTGACTTGATCGTCGGAGGGACCACGAGGAAACCAATCCTCATCCTCTCACGTGTTTCTATATGTGCAGACTTTTTGACCACTTGTAGACTGTCTAAAAATCGCTACAGGTAGCTGATCCTCATCAGTGTGAAGATGGAGAAGAAAGAAGGTGGGCTCCAGAATCTTCATTTCTTCAAGAACCAAATATAAGGATTAGAAACTGATGATCCTTACAGAACTTGAGAAAATAGATTACAATTGACGATCTCTTCAAGCCCAAACACGATCCTCGCGTTTCAACAACAAAACGAGGAGGTTATTCCCGCGTTTCAACAACAACATGCGAAGGCCATTCTCGCGTTTCAACAACAAAACACGGAGGTCATTCCTTATTTCAACAACAAAACGCGGAGGTCACATCCCCACGTTTCAACAGTCAAACGCTAGGCTCACCCTCGCGTTTTGAATCTAGAATGTGGACGTCACGTTTGACCGTTTCAAATCACTTGAATGGTTTTCCATTTAATAAGGCAATTAAGCCCCCATTATGGAGAGATTTATGGGGGAGGTTACATCCCATAAACCCTCATTAAGTAGTAATTTAAGGGGTCGGTTACACCCATTTAATAGGGCTATTAAGCCCCTATTAAAGAGCAATTTAAGGGGGTCGGTTGCACCCATTTAATGGGGCCATTAACCCCCCCCATTAAGGAGCAATTTAAGGGGTCGGTTACACCCCTTAAACCCTATAAATAGCTGGTTTTATAGCTAGAAAAGAGGGGGGTTGGCAATCTTGATGAACCCTCAGAGTATTTTGTGAAGGCTTTTTGTTGAAGCTTTGGAGCTTTTCGGCCTTGGCTTTTGAACCGAGTTTCGGTTGAAGAACTGAATATGAGTTATTCTCTGATTTCAATTAAAAGGATCATTTTCCTTTTTGAAATTAACTCTTTTATAGAGTTCTTAAACTTGTTCACAGTTCTTAACTCTTCTAGAGTTCTAAACTTGACTCGTAAGTTCTTCCCGACGTCAAGTCAAGAGGAATAGACTACGTTCCACGAATCAACGTGCTCGGATCATCAACGGGATATAAGATTCAAACTCCCATCGCTACCGAGAAAAACCCAGTATGAAACAAAGGGAAGGATCTTCGTTGATTCCTTCTCTCTTTTGTAAATCGGGAAACCGATAAAGAAAAGTTGTAATTTTTTTCTAAGTTGGTTAGAGAGAGATTAGTATAAGAGATTGTATTCGTTCTTACCTTAAGTCAATTAGGGAGATTAATACAATTTTGATTCTTAATTTTCTTGCAATTTTTTCCACAAACACCACTCACCTCAGAACCAGATATAAAGTCGGGGAAGGAAGCGACCCCTCATCAATTTCAAACTCCACCCTCATCCAACCACGGATATAATTGACTGTGTGATCACTTTACATTAATAGTTTGGTAGCCACTGTAGAGCTACTTTCTTTTTTAAGAAAACATGTCTGGTTCCGAGCATGGGTCTGATCAGCCTTGTAGGCATAAAAAATTACATATAGATTGCAAAGAAGCTCAAAACTGATGAAAACGCTGATATCTCTCAAATCGGAGGGAATTTGGTGAAACATATGGTAGAAAACTGAACTTTGGTGGGTTTGATTGGCCCATCTCATCGAGATAGGTGATTTTCATATATAATTTGTCCAATTCTGACTTACGGTTTGAAAGTTATGACTCGTTCTTCGCATCACATTCTGAAATCCGCCTGAATTGATCGAACCTCGCCTGAACTATTGGACCAAGCCTATATATTCCCGCACAAAACTCAAGACAAAGAGAAGGTGATGAACGTCATCATCCAAGTCAAAGAAGATTATTTGTTGCTAAAAAGAAGCAAAGAAACGCGCACGAAACGACGAAACGCGCGAAACGACGGAACGAGACATAGTCAGGAACTCTCAGAATTCTGAGTCACCTAAGATTGACTCGGAAATTCCGAGTCACCTCGAAGTGACTCGAAAATTCTGAGTCACCTCAGAATGACTCAGAATTTCTGAGTCACCTAGAAGAGTCTCGCACAGGGAATTTGCCAAGGCATGTTTTTCGATAATGTTTCTCGGGTTTCGTACGTTCCACTCGTTCCAGAGTGGCTTAGGGTCATCCATAAACATGGGGAGGCTATTGCAAAACCAAAAACCTACCTAAAGGGATAATCACGGGTTGTTCTTCATTCTTATCCGAAAACACTGCATCTGGAGCCTATAAATACACCTCTAGGGCCCCCCTAGGGCCCCTATGCACGAGGGATCTGAAATTTGGAGCTTGGAGGCGAAGTGCTAACATTGTGAGAACAAAATCCATGAATTTCGGAGAGAGGCTAGCAAGATCTTGGTGAATTTCAGCATAAAGAGGAATATTTTGAGAGATCTGAAGCCCCTTTTTCATCCTTTCCTTGAGATCAGACCTTGTTTTGATCTTGAGAAGAGTAATAATCTTACTTGGTTGAGATTATTTACTTCAGTTCTAAGTTTCCTCGATTGAAACAAAGAACACTAAGCCTTCATGTGCATTAATCAGGATTTATCGTTCGGCGGTCCACGAATCAAAGAGTCCCCGGCACAGGCAAAGATCCCATGCAAACAGTGGATGATAAACGTCCTCTACGTGTGTTTCTAGGAGATCTCATTTGTTTATTTTCATTGTAATGAGAGATCTTATAAAAAGATTAACTCTCATGAATCTGTAATTGATAAACAATTATAATGGATTTAGCAATAAAAAAATTCCAATGCAAACAAGCCTCACCCTGCAGAACTACATTAGAGCTACGTTACTCGAGCCCAGCTTGAGGAAACAGCTCAGAAGCTTTCTCAATCTCTCCAAGAGCAATTCACTATCTTTACTAGCGAACTTCTTAGTCGGCTTCCGCAGCCACAGCGAGCTACCTCAGCTCTCCCCCCACCTTCTGGAGACCAACGATCGGAGACTCACCCTCTTTTCAGAGTACATCGAGTAGTCCCGCCTCGGACTCCTCATACTTGTAGGGTGTAAATTTTGATCTCCCGAAAACAGGGAACTTCGTTTGTATTGATAATAACAGCTTATTACAAACTAATAATTAAATGTTTACAACAGAAGCGGAGGGAATGCCCTCCTTGTTTAACGTGGGTTCCTCGGTGGTGATAGGACGCCTCGCTCGGTGCTCGTGCCGAGTCTGCTTCTCTTGGACAATCCGATCGAAGTTGCTGTCGGAGCTTCAGTTCTCAAATGAGGGAGCCTTTGGCAAAGGTCCAGGTTCAACCTTTGGGAGATTAGCCAGCAGAATATGCAACAGCCAATCCCCCCTTCATGCTGACTGAAGATGTGTTTTAATAGGCAAGGGATGACATGGGCCATCCCTTGATTCATGGGATTTGACCACTAATAGAGGTGAGGGAGCCAGCCGCCCTCGCTGTGGGATGTGACCACTTAGGGGGTCCTGTCAGCCGCCCTAGCTGTGGGATGTGACCACTTAGGGGGTCCTGTCAGCCGCCCTAGTTGTGGGATGTGACCACTTAGGGGGTCCTGTCAGCCGCCCTATTCTTGCTAGGTGAGGAGCGCCACGCTTTCTTCAGTCGCCCAATTCTTGCTTTAGGACTGCAGGTAAACTTGGGTCTGCAGGCGAGCTTGCAGGTGAGCTGGGTCTGCAGGCGAGCTTGTGACTGCAGGCAGACTTGGGTCTGCAGACGAGCTGGGTCTGCAGGCGAGCTCGAGTGTGCAGGCGAGCTTGTGACTGCAGGCAAACTTGGGTCTGCAGGCGAGCTTGCAGGCGAACTGGGTCTGCAGGCGAGCTCAGGTGTGCAGGCAGACTTGGGTCTTGATCGTGTAGGCGAAATTCGAGCTGCAGGCGAGCTCCTGAGCATGGATCGAAGAATAGGCCGTAACTTTCAAACCGTAAGTCAGAATTGGACGAATTATATATAAAAATCACCTATCTCGACGAGATGGAGCCATCCGAACCAAGCCGAAGGCTTCGGCTCACTTCCTCCGTTTCGCCAAATTCCTTACGGTTTGGGAGATATCTGCGTTTTCCCCTTTTTATCAGTGTTTTTCCCCTTTTTGCTATTTCGGGCGAGGTTTTAGCAGTTTTGTTTTAAACTTCTCTGATAAGGATTTAAAGGCAATTTTTATTGCCTACAATACTGCTGCCAAGTAGTCGAGGGATCACGTCGAGCACGCTCGACGTGTCTCCACCACCACATCGATCAGTTCGAGCTGACGAGCCTCGCTGACATAACCACCATCATTAGGAGATCACTGACGAGAGTCTAGGCCCAGGTCATCACTGGCAAGAGTCTAGGCCCAGGTCACTTTAGGGACCACACCAGGAGAGTGGTCTCTAAGACTCTCCTCTATCATCGTGCCTCTCCCACCCCCTCTATTACAATAGGGGCCTCTGGATATGACCGAGTGTATCGACTGGTCACAGACGCCATCGGGGGGGAACACCCCTCTCTCAGATGACCTTATGAATTCCCCATGTGAGAAGTTCAAGATGCCTCATGTAGAGAAGTACAAAGGCGAGGGAGATCCCTTCGAACATGTTCAGAACTACTATGATGTAATGAGTATGCTCCAAGCTTCAGAAGTGATTATCTGTCTATACTTCCTTATCACTCTTTCAGGGAGTGCCAAGCTCTGGTGGAATACTCTTGAGAAGAGGTCCATCAGCAGCTTCCAACAACTCAGCCGGAAGTTCATCCACCACTTCCTGGCTGACACCAAGCAGAAGTTGCCCCCTCATGTGATGATTCAGATGAGGCATGGGCCCGGAGAGAGTCTTCGAGCCTACTTCAAAAGGTTCCAGGCGAAGAGGCCGGAAGTCAACGACCCAGGGAGCGTAGTTGCTATGGCTGCACTCGTAGTCGGCTTGCAGCTCAATGAGTTGGTCGACTCAGTTACCAAGAAGCCAATCGCCAACTATGAGCTGTAGATGGCTAAAGCTCACGGGTATATAGACATGGAGGATGCCCGAGCCTACACAGTGATAGCCAGGGCCATAGAGACCTTCACCTCTAGTAGCACCAGCAATACCAGCCACCCTATCGACTCCAACAGTAGCACCGGTGGTAGCACCTACACCAGAGTTGGCCAGGGGCCCCTCTGCAAGCCAGGAGTGGTCGATAGACCCTCCGAGGGTTGACTCCCATTCTAATTAGTCTAACAGAAGGGACCGACAGAGGGACCAACCGCCAAGATCAGCCCTCACAGTCCTCAACACCTCCCTCACAATAGCTCTCACCATGGTTTAGAAAGAGGGTCACCTCAAGGAGCCTGCTCCTAAGATGACGTCGAATCCTAAGAACCGCAACTTGAGGCAATTTTGTCGTTACCACAAGGATCACGACCATCTCACCAATGACTGCTGAATCCTTAAGAGGGATAGCGAGGACTTGATCAAGAGAGGGTACTTGAAGAACCTCGTCTCTTGATGGGATTACAGGGAAGCTGACCCAGCCAGGGTAGATAAGAGATCTCGCTCGCAGTCACCTCGTCCTTGACCATAGCAGGAGAGTTAACCCCCGGAGCCTAGCCACAAGGGAATCATCAACATGATCAATGGTGATCCTACTATTGGAGGGTCGTCCAACAACGTCCGAAAGAGATATGCCAAGAAGGCGTTGCAGGTTGACTAAGGTGACAAAAGGATGAAGGCGGATGAGCCCACATCTTTTGGGGATGCCAACCTGCAACGCGTTGAGACATCTCATGATGACCCCATTACCATCACAGCGGGGATCGATGGCTACTAGGTAAAGTGAATCATGGTCGATACAGGAGCTCGGTGGACATCTTGTATGTCGAAGCCTTCAACCAGATAAGTATCGACAGATCTCGCCTGCTCCCCTGTAGAGGACCCATGTTTGGTGAAAAATTTGTAGTAAGAAGATGATGAAAGAATCGTATTTAATTTTATTCTCTCTAACTGCTTAGAAAAAGAATGTTTACAACTCTCTCAAAATTAATTACAATTCGGATTTCCTGATTACAAAAGAGAAGAGAATTGATCTGAATTCTCCCATTTGTTTAATTCTGGGTTCTTCACGGTGGCGATGAGATGCCTACCTCGAATGCTCGCGTCGAGTTTGCTTCTTGTTGACGATCCGAATGTCTTGTTTCATTGGAATGTGGTCTTCTCCTTATGATTTGACGCTATGGAGAACTTGCGTGGCAAGTTTTAAAGAACTCTTGATGAGTTGATAACTCTGAACGAGTTTGAAACTCTATGAAAGAGTTGATTTAACCAAAATCGGTTTGTAAGCCAAGGATAAAGAAAGCTCTTGTTTTCGATCTCCAAAGCTCCAGTAATTCCCTCAAAAAGCCAGCCGAAGATCTCTTTTTTTTTTGCCAAAACCCAAGGCTCTTTTCTGCCAAAACGAAGGATCCTTTGACTCTGTTGAGTTTTCCGCTATTTATAGGGGATTAAGGGGTATAATCACCCCCTTAATTCTCTCATAAGTAGGGCTGAATAGGGTGTAACCGCTCCCTTAAACCGCTCCCCAAATTATGGGGAAAACAGTTTTGAAACCGTTCAGTTCATGCTTTGAACGAGTCAAACGCCAATCTGGGCGTTCTGGGTCCGAACTCTGTGTTTTAGACTTGAAATGCAGAGTTGGGCCTGTTTTTGGCTGAAAATGCCGTGTTCGCAGAGTTGGGACGCAGAGATGAACTCCGTGTTTTGAGTTCACGAACTCTGCGTTTTTAATTGGAGCATTGGGGATGACCTCTGCGTTTTGATGTTGTAACGCAGGGAGGACCTCTACATTTTGAGGTTTTAACACGGGCATGACCTCTGTGTTTTGATGGTATAACGCAGGGATGACCTCTGCGTTTTGATGTGAAGAGACCATCAATTTGTGGTCTCTTTTGCTGGAGCGTTGCAAAGACCATCATCTTGTAATCTTCTTCTTGGCTCCTTGAAAATACGAGAGTCATCAGATTGTAACTCCCAATATTGATTGTGAAGGCCGTTGATTAGAGCTTTTATCAGTTGTTGTGAAGGTTGTCAGATTATAACCTTCATCGATCTACGTGAAAGTCTTCAAATTATAAACTTTTGGAAGTCGTCAGATTATAACTTCCATCATTGGTGTTTGATAGGAATAAGCTATCTGTAGTGATTTTTTAGACAGCCTATAGAACCCCCTACAAAGTTTTTGAAACTTCACGGTTTACTGGGATGAATTTTTGGAATATTTTGGATCTCAACTCTGATATTGGAGTTGTTGATTCCTTGTCACAAAGGAGTTGTTCTCTGCACCCGCTTCAAAGGCATCTTGGTTGAAGAGATTTGCCACGTAGGACCTGTGTGAAAGTATGCATCATAATCCTGCTTCTGGAATGCGGGGGTGGACCCCTGCGTTTTGAACTTAAGACGCGTGTCTCACTCTTGCGTTTTAAATTTGGAACCCGAGTGTGACCTCGGCGTTGTGGTTTTTGCAACGTGGGTCTGACCTTGGCGTTTTGACTTAAGACGCGGAGGTGGTTTTCATGCATTTTTGACTAAGTCTTTGAGACTTGTATTTAGCTCATCTGATTCAAGTCTCGGCTCATATCCATTAAGCTGATGGGCCAAAACATGCATAAGATTTTTGGCAAACCCTCAGCCATTAATGGATTTGATAAACCTTTACCGACTACCGTTTGAGTCGGACTAGCATGTGAATTATTTAAATCCGTTTCACATGTAACATTATGCTAAGAGAGTGAACCCTCTTAGACTTGATGCTATGATTTTGAATACATAGACTTTGTCACGGGAAAAGACTAACCGACAGTATGTGTTAGATGCAGACTTATCTCTAATTAGGGATCGAGATAAAGTCTCCCATGTGTGTAAGGCATGGATTTTGGTGTTATTAATAATAACCCGCCACGATGTTGAATACGTGGGCTTTACCATTTTTACGAGAATGTGCTACCTGGCAACGCGTGTTAAGCATAGACTTGTCTCTATTTAGGGATCGAGATAAAGTCCCCTAGATGTGGATTCTGGTATCTTTTTTGCGGCAAAAGACTAACCGGTAATGCGTATTAGGCGTAGACTTTGTCGCTATTTCTTCATGTGTTATGTTTTCACTTGAAACACTGAAAGAAAATTAGAAGTACCAGAGGTGTATATTAACTTTACATGAATTTTCACTAAGAGTGAAATTCAAAAAATTTCTTCATTATCACCAGGATAATTCCAGAAAATCTTTAATCCACTGGGGATTTTATAATAAAAACTTGCTATTTGAAAAAGGATTTAGCAAGTTTATTGGGGGAGTTTGACTGTTAGAGGTGTGATGTTAACCTAACACTATTTATAGGCCTATCGCTCTATTAAAGAGAGTCGATAAGTTAATTTGGTCGTCAAAGGTGCGATGTTAACTTGACGGGTTTGTGGACTTATCACTCTATTGACGAGAGTCAATAAGTAGATTTTGGTTGTCAGATGTGTGATGTTAACGTGACAAGAATTTTGTTGCGATTGGAGAAACTTTGAGGATTTATCGCTCTATTGACGAGAGTCGATAAGTGGATTTTGGTTATCAGAGGCGTGATGTTAACGTGACAAGAATTTTGTTAAGATTAGAGCAACTTTGAGGACTTATCGCTCTATTGACGAGAGTCGATAAGTGGATTTTGGTTGTCAGAGGTGTGATGTTAACTTGACAGGAATATGTTGTGATTGGAACAACTTTGTGGACTTATCATCCTATTAACGATGTTTGATAAGTGGATTTTATCAGAGGTGTGATATTAACGTGATAAGATTGTGTTGCGATGAGAGCAACTTTGTGGACTTATCATCTTATTGAAGATGATTGATAAGTGGATTGTCAGAGGTGTGATATTAACTTAACAAGATTGCGTTGTGATGAGAGTAACTTTGTGGACTTATCATCCTATTGAAGAGGATTGATAAGTGGATTGTCAGAGGTGTGATATTAACGTGACAAGATTGCATTGCGATAAGATCAACTTTGTGGACTTATCGCTCTATTGACGAGAGTCGATAAGTTGATTTCGTCGTCAGAGGTGTGATGTTAACTTGACAGGAATGTGTTGCGATTGGAGCAACTTTGTGGACTTATCATCCTATTGATGCGGATTGATAAGTGGATTGTTAGAGGTATGATGTTAACGTGACAGGAATTTGTACTTATGATTTGAATAAGATTTTGAAGACTTAGCGTCTTACTGGGGAAGATTGTAATTTGAGCAATTGTTGGGGACTTATCATCCTATTGACAAATATTGATAAGTTAATTGTCAGAGGTGTATTGTTAACGTGATAAATTAGGAGTGATGTAAGTTGAATTTATACTCCGTGGGGATGATGATCGTCAGAAGCGTAATATTATCCTGACGAGGTAAAAGATTCGTTACTCTTAATCTAGTGGATTTTAGGTAACCAACCCCCAGTCTTGATTAAGACTTAACAGGGGAATAAAAAGAGGTAGACAGGGCATATTACCTTGTGGGCCACTATCCATCAAGTCAAAATAGAAGCCCTTCACACGGCAGGCCGCTATCTGAAGAGTTTGACTATTAGAGGTAACTGTTAACGTGATAGCTTTGTGGACCCGCTATCCTATTGAAGAGGATTAGCAAATTGATGGACAATCAGAGGTAGATGTTAACGTGATAGTTTTGTGGACATGTCATCATATTGAAGAGAATTGGTGAGGGAATTTGGAGAAAATAGACTATCAGAGGTGATCATTAACATGATAGTTTTGATGGACCCGCCATCCTACTTGAAAAGGATTGGTGGGGGAATTTTGAAAAAATTGACTATCAGAGGTGATCATTAACGTGATAGTTTTCGTGGACCCGCCATCCTATTTGAAGAGGATTGGTGGGGGATATTTGGAGAAAATAGACTATCAGAGGTGATTATTAACGTGATAGTTTTGGTAGACCCGCCATCCTACTTAAAGAGGATTGGTGGGGGGATTTGGAGCAAATGGACTATCAGAGATGATCATTAACGTGATAGTTTTGATGGACCCGCCATCCTACTTGAAGAGGATTGGTGGGGGAATTTGGGGGAAATTAACTATCAGAGGTGTATTGTTAACTTGATAGTTTTGACAGATTTCGTGGTTGACAGAGGTATTCTATTGAACATGACAACTCAGAAAATTTATTACTTCATAATCCAATGAACTACAAATAAACTAACCCCTAGTCTTGAACAAGTGTATGGGGAAAAAGGAGTAGACATGACACGTCGCCTAGTGGGCCACTATCTGACGAGTTTGACTATCATAGGTAACTGTTAACGCGATAGTTTTAGTGGACCCGCCATCCTACTAAAGAGGATTAGCTTTAGTGGCCGTAGTATCTTCCCCTTCTGACTGAGAAGATTAGGCTTGATCCGATTGCTTAGGTTTATCCTGCCTACTTTGTTCTTTAGCTTTGATCCTGTCAATAATCTTTTGAGCCAATTCGCCTTGAGAAATTAGTTGTCTCCAAGAATAGCATTCTACAACCCTCGTTTGTGTTAGAAGGTCGGTCTGCAAGTTGTGTCGATAGGTCTCCTCTAAGGTAGACTGTGTCATACCTGATGAACATCGTAGAGCTATGTTTCGAAACCTTTTGACGAAGGCTTTGACGGACTCCCTCTTCTTTTGTTTAGTGGCGAGAAGGGTATGGATGGAGACTTCTGTATCTTCTTCAAAAAATCTTGATAGGAAGAGTCTCTCTAGATCCGCCCACTTTTGGATATATCCCGCAGACAGTTTCCTGAACCATTCAAAGACAACCCCCTTGAGGGTGCCAATGAACAATCGAGCCAGTATGGTATCGTTTGATATCACATTCCCAGTCTATGACTTGAAATGATAGATATGTTGGTTCGGTGATCCTGTGCCATCTTTTATTTGGTGGAAAATTTATAGTAAGAAGATGATGAAAGAATCGTATTTGATTTTATTCTCTCTAACTGCTTAGAAAAAGAATGTTTACAACTCTCTCAAAATTAATTACAATTCGGATTTCCTGATTACAAAAGAGAAGAGAATTGATCTGAATTCTCCCCTTTATTTAATTCTGGGTTCTACACGTGATGATGAGATGCCTCTCTCGAATGCTCGCGTTGAGTTTGCTTCTCGTTGACGATCCAAATGTCTTGTTTTACTGGAACGTGGTCTTCTCCTCACGATTTGACGCTATGGAGAACTTACGTGGCAAGTTTTGTAGAACTCTTGATGAGTTGATAACTCTGAATGAGTTTGAAACTCTATGAAAGAGTTGATTTAACCGAAATCGGTTTGTAAGCCAAGGATAAAGAAAGCTCCTGTTTCCGATCTCTAAAGCTCCAGCAATTCCCCCAAAAAGCCAGCTGAAGATCTCTTCTTTTCTGCCAAAACCTAAGGCTCTTTTTTGCCAAAACGAATGATCTTTTGACTCTGTTGAGTTTCTCGCTATTTATAGGGGATTAAGGGGTGTAACCGCCCCCTTAATTCGCTCCTAAGTGGGGCTGAATAGGGTGTAACCTCCCCCTTAAACTTCTCTCCAAATCGTGGGTAAAACGGTTTTGAAACCGTTTAGTTCGTGCTTTGAACGAGTCAAATGCCAGTCTGGGTGTTCTGGGTCTGAACTCTGCGTTTTAGACTTGAAACGCAGAGTTGGGCCTGTTTTTGGCTGAAAACGCCATGTTCGCTCAGAGTTGGGATGTAGAGATAAACTCTGTGTTTTGAGTTCACGAACTCTGTGTTTTTAATTGAAGCGCTGGGGATGACCTTTGTGTTTTCATGTTGTAACGCAGGGAGGACCTATGCGTTTTGAGGTTGTAACACGGGCATGACCTCTACGTTTTGATGGTATAACGCAGGAATGACCTCTGTGTTTTGATGTGAAGAGACCATCAATTTGTGGTCTCTTTTGTTAGAGCGTTGCAAAGACTATCATCTTGTAATCTTCATCTTGGCTCCTTGAAAATACGAGAGTCGTCAGATTGTAACTCCTGATGTTGATTGTGAAGGCTATTGATTAGAGCTTTCATCAATTGTTGTGAAGGTCGTCAGATTATAACCTTCATCGATCTACATGAAAGTCTTTAAATTATAGCCTTCTGAAAGTTGTCAGATTGTAACGTCCATCATTTGGTATTTGATGGGGATAAGCTATCTACAGTGATTTTTAGATAACCTACAGAACCCCCTCCAAAGTTTCTGAAAGTTCACGGTTGACTAGGATGAATTTTTGGAATACTTTGGATCTCAACCCTGATCTTGGAGCTGTTGATTCCTTGTCACAAAGGAGTTGTTCTCTGCACTCGCTTCGAAGGCATCTTGGTTGAAGGGATTTACCACACATGACTTGTGTGAAGGTATGCGTCATAATCTTGCTTCTGGAATGCGGTGGCGGACCCATGTGTTTTAAATTTAAGACGCGTGTCTCACCCTTGCGTTTTAAATTTGGAACCCGGGTGTGACCTCGGCGTTGTGGTTTTTGCAACGCGGGTTTGACCTCGCCGTTTTGACTTGAGACGCGGAGGTGGCTTTCATGTATTTTTGACTAAGTCTTTGAAACTTGTCTTTAGCTCATCTGATTCAACTCTTGGCTCACATCCATTAAGCTGATGGGCCTGCAAACATGCATAGGATTTTTGGTAAACCCCCAGCCATCAATGGATTTGATAAACCTTTACCGACTACCGTTTGAGTCGGGCTAGCATGTGAATTATTTGAATCCGTTTCACATGTAATGTTATGCTAAGAGAATGAACCCTCTTAGACTTGATGCTATAATTTTGAATACATAGACTTTGTCATTTTCACAAGAAAAGACTAATCGGCAACGCGTGTTAGGCGTAGACTTATCTCTAATTATGGATCGAGATAAAGTCCCCCATGCATGTAAGGTATGGATTCCGGTGTTATTATAACAACCTGCTATGATATTGAATACATATGCTTTACCTTTATTACGGGAATAGGCTACCCGGCAGCATGTGTTAGATGCAGACTTATCTCTAATTAGGTATCGAGATAAAATCCCCCATGCATGAAAGACATGGATTTTTGGTGCTACGATGTTGAATATGTAGACTTCGCTATTATTGTGGGAATAGGCCACCCGACAGCATGTGTTAGATGCAGACTTATCTCTAATTAGGGATCGAGATAAAGTCCCCATGCGTGTAATGCATAGATTCTGGTGTTATTAATGACAACCTGCCACGATGTTGAAGATGTGAGCTTTTGTCCTTTCTCCGGTCAAAGATTACCCGACAACGCGTATTAGGCGTTGACTTATCCCTATTTAGGATTTGGGACAAAATTCCCCATACATGCGAGGTATGGATTCAGAGATTATTAATTTAATGATAATCACTGGCTACGATATTGAATACGTAGACTTTATCAATGTTTCTTCCTATATTATATTTTCACTTGAAACACTGAAAGAAAGTTGGAAATGCCAGAGGTATAGTATTAACTTGGCATGAATTTTTACTTAGAGTAAAATTTAGAAATTTTCTTCATTATCACTAGGATAATTCTAAGAAATCTTTAATACGCAGGGGATTTTATAATGAAAACTTGCTATTCTTGTTGAAAAAGGATTTAACAAGTTCATTGGGGGGGGGGGGCACAAGTTCATTGGGGGGGTCTGACTGTTAGAGGTGTGATGTTAACCTAACAGTATTTAATAGGCCTATCGTTCTATTGAAGAGAATCGATAAGTTGATTTGGTCGTTAGAAGTGTGATGTTAACTTGACAGGTTTGTGGACCTATCGTTCTATTGAAGAGAGTCGATAAGTTGATTGTGTCATCAGAGGTGTGATGTTAACTTGACGGGTTTGTGGACCTATCGCTCTATTGAAGAGAGTCGATAAGTTGATTTTGTCAGAGGTGTGATATTAACGTGACAGGATTACGTTACGATGAAAGCAACTTTGTGGACATGTCATCCTATTGAAGAGGATTGATAAGTAGATTTTGTCAGAGGTGTGATATTAACGTGACAAGATTACGTTGCGATGAAAGCAACTTTGTGGACTTATCATCTTATTGAAGAGGATTGATAAGTGGATTTTGTCAGAGTTGTGATATTAACATGATAAGATTGCATTGCGATGAGAGCAACTTTGTGAACTTATCATCCTATTGAAGAGGATTAATAAATGGATTTTGTCAAAGGTGTGGTGTTAACATGATAGGATTTTGTACTTGTGATTTGAACAAGATTTTGAAGACTTAACGTCTTGCTGGGGAAGATTACGATTTGAGCAATTTTGAGGATCTATCATCCTATTGAAGAGGATTAATAAGTTGAATTATTGTCAGAGGTGTATTGTTAACGTGACAAATTAAGAGTGATGCAAGCTGAATTCATACTCCATGGGGTGATGATCGTCAGAAGTATAATGTTAACTCGACGATGTGAAAGATTCGTTACTCTTAATTCAGTGGATTTCATGTAACCAACCCCCAGTCTTGATTAAGACTTAGCAGAGGAAGAAAAAGAGGGGTAGACATGGCATATCGCCTTATGGGCCACCATTCATCAAGTCGGAATAGAGACACATCACCTGGTAGGCCACTATCTGAAGAGTTTGACTATAAGAGGTAACTGTTAATATGATAGTTTTGATGGACCCGCCATCCTACTGAAGAGGATTGGTGAGGGAATTTAGAGAAATTGGACTATCAGATGTGATCATTAACGTGATAGTTTTGGTAGACTCGCTATCCTACTTTGAGAGGATTAGTGGAGGGGGGTATTTGGAGAAAATAAACTATCAGAGGTGATCATTAACGTGATAGTTTTGGTAGACCCATCATCCTACTTGGAGAGGATTAGTGAGGGGTATTTGGAAAAAAAATGGACTATCAGAGGTGATCATTAACGTGATAGTTTTGGTAGACCCGTCATCCTACTTGGAGAGGATTGGTGGGGGGTATTTGGATAAAATAGACTATCAGAGGTAATTATTAACGTGATAGTTTTTGGTAGACCCGCCATCCTACTTGAAGAGGATTAGTGGGGGAATTTGGAGAAAATGAACTATCATAGGTGATCATTAACGTGATAGTTTTGGTGGACCTACCTATTAGACCCTAGAGAGGGGGTGATTAGGGTCTTATGCTAATCTAATCCGATTTTATACAAATTAAAATTAATTAACAAGTTATCCTAGCAAGTATGAAATATAACAATGTATATGAGCTAGGATAAGTAATATGAACAACAAGATATATCCTAACAAAGAGATATAGGCAATGTATGTGCAAGGATATATGAACTCAAGGGTAAACAAACTAAACTAGATAGTGGGCAATATAATCAACAAGCAATATACAAAGGCGATATAAGATATGAACATAAAAGTAAGTGCGCCAATGCAATCACAAACAACCAATATGATTACGGAGTTCGGTCCCCACGACCTACGTCTCAGCTCCTCACCTCGAGGAGATCTCCACTACACAACCGAGTTTTCTACGTTCACCCGAACAACGTTTACACCTCACAATACAGTCACTATGCAATCACACCTCACACACTAAGTGTTGGTCCTAGCCCGTGTCCTCCTACTCAAGTGCTCAGTTACAACCTCTCCCTAGGCACGTCAACCTATGCCACTCCTCTTGGATTTGACCCCGTCTCTCACCACACACTTCTCTCGGTGTACAAGTGTATTACAAGTGAATCCTCACAATTAAGCACAATATAACAAATGATTGTTCTCTCTAACAAGGTGAGAACTCAATTAAGCTCACTCTCAATGTCACAAACCCACAACCCTAAATTATACTATGAATGTAAATACAATAAGCTCAATAGGTTGTGTGTGAACAAAGAGATAAAACAATATAAACTCAATATGAAATCTAGCTTATGAAATTAAGAACAAACTTATAAAATGCTAGAATTGAGTTTAAGGAAACTTCTCTAAAGATGACAAGAGAGTGGGAGAAGAGTGAATGCTCAAATACCAAAGGATGATCTCCACTTGCTCTTGTGAAATTGAATTCACAAACTCAAAACACTCAAATGCTTAAAAGCTTATAAACACACTTTAAACAAACTTAAACCCTTGATTAAAACTTTATTAAACTTGTTTTGAAACTCTCTTGGATTTCTTGAAAAGAGATCAGCAATTGGGTATTTATACCCACTCAAGATCTCAACAAAAACCCCAAACCAAAATGACAAAACAGCCCCAGACAAATCAGCTCAGAAATAGCCGTTAGGAGACAACGGCTCTATTGTCGGTCGACCGGAAATTCAGTCGGTCGACCGATGGAGCGAAAAAGCACGAAACCAGCTCTGGACAATCGTCGGTCGACTGGTGCGGTCGACCGATGGAGCTTTCGGTCGATCGGACCGGTCGACCGACAGACTCTCTGTCGCCCAGTGAAGAAAGATCAAATGATCGGTCGAACGGTGCGGTCGACCGAAAACTGACATATGAAAATCTGATTTGCTGATTTTAAAATGCTGTTTAAAAATATCAAATAAATTCCAAAAAATATAAAACTTTGGGGAATAATTGTAGACATGATAATAAACATGCTACAGTGACTGGTTATCAGAAAGGACCTCCCAAATAACAAATATCATCATTTTACAAAATAGTCCAAAACATGAAAATATAAGATACTATGTATGTATGTATATAACTATATATATGCATAGAAACCAAAACTTATGTATATATATATAACTATATATATATACGAAGAAACCAATAAATGTGTGTGTATAGATATTGAGCTTAGAGTATATAACACACATAATATAAAATCTAAAACTACATTACCCAAGCAATCTTGATCTTCAATTAAGCTTGACTTGGTACACTTGCGGATGAAGCTTGAACTTGATCTTTAACTTGAATTGTATAGGCTTCAACCCGACATTCCGCCAACCTCCTTTGGATATCATCGTTGAAGCGCAATCCATCCAACCTCCAACAATGTTGTTTGTCTACAATACATGGGAATGTGAATGTACAAACACTAGACAAACAACATTAGTAGTAAATTGTTTGTAAATCATCATCAAAACAAGAAGGCCAACACTACCATCCTACTTGAAGAGGATTGGTGGTGGATATTTGGAGAAAATAGACTATCAGAGGTGATCATTAACGTGATAGTTTTGGTAGACCCGTTATCCTATTTGAAGAGGATTGGTGGAGAAATTTGGAACAAATGGATCAGAGGTGATCATTAACGTGATAGTTTTGGTGGACCCGTCATCCTACTTGAAGAGGATTGGTGGGGGAATTTGGGAGAAATTAACTATCAGAGGTGTATTGTTAACTTGATAGTTTTGGCGGATTTCGTGGTTGACAGAGGTATTCTATTGAACATGACAACTCAGAAAATTTATTACTTCATAATCTAATGAACTACAAATAAACCAACCCCCAGTCTTAAATAAGTGTATGGGGGAAAAAGGAGTAGACAGGGCACGTCGCCTAGTGGGCCACTATCTGACGAGTTTGACTATCATAGGTAACTGTTAACGTGATAGTTTTAGTAGACCCGTCATCCTACTGAAGAGGATTAGCTTTAGTGGTCGTAGTATCTTCTCCTTCTGACTGAGAAGATTGGGCTTGGTCCGATTGCTCAGGTTGATCCTGCCTACTTTGTTCTTCAGCTTTGATCCTGGCAATAATCTTTTGAGCCTGTTCGCCTTAAGAAATTAGTTGTCTCCAGGAATAGCATTCTACAACCCTCATTTGTACTAGAAGGTCGGTCTGGAAGCTGTGTCGACAGGTCTCCACTAAGGTAGACTGTGTCATACCAGACGAACATCGCAGAGCCATGTTTCGAAACCTTTTGACGAAGGCTTTGATGAACTTCCTCTTCTTCTGCTTAGTGGCAAAAAGGGTATGGATGGAGACTTCTGTATCATCTTTAAAGAATCTTGATAGGAAGAGTCTCTCTAGATCCGCCCACTTTTGGATACATCCTGCAAGCAGTTTTCTGAACCATTCAAAGGCAACCCCTTTGAGGGTGCCAATGAACAATCGAGCAAGTATGACATTGTTTGATATCACATTCCTAGTCTATGACTTGAAATGATAGATATGTTGGTTCGGTGATCCCACCGTCAAAAGTTTATAGCGTCGGGATCTTAAATTTTGGAGGATAAGGGGCTGCATCCCATTCGGCAGAATAGGGCCTGCCAACTCCCTCGTCTTGGAGCTCGCTTCTGTTAGCAATGGCATTGAGGCGGGCTTCAAATTCTTCCATTTTAGCAGATTAAGAATTTTGCTCATTCTCGGCTTCTTTCTCTTCTTCAGATGAAGAGACTATGTGATGAGCTTCTTGATCAGAGGTCTCATTCGTTTTTTGTTTCGCCTTCGATATGGACGATCCTCCTTTCTGGGAGGATTCCGGCCGAGGTTGTGACTCAGCTTTCTGGAAATTAGCTCTATTTGCAATGATCTGAGCTACCATATCCCGAAGTTGATTGATGGTTTCCTGCTGTGCTTGGAGCATGGCATCTTGCTCAGCAACCCTCTTTGAAAAATTATCAGAATTTTTTGTCATGTGGGCGAAGCTCTCATGTTCAACGAAAGAACTTGATGATTGAGACTCCGCAATGGCTGAATGTTCATCCTTAGAATTGGTTCCTCTGGCTAATCTTCGATAGTTAACCGGAGGAATGGCTCCCGTTTGAGTCCGCGTATGTTGATAGACTCATTCAAACTCGTTAGTGATTTCTCTGACGGTTGGTGAGTGACTTGTCTCAGAGTCATCGGGACTAGGACCTGAGGCTTTCCCTCTGTCGATCACATTGATAGTGACTCCAGGATACTCAGTCTCTGGAGACTTCTTCTTGCGCGAATGTCGTCGTTGGTTGTACAAGGTAACATTCGTTAATTGGTCGAACATCAACGCTTTAGCCGCATATGAGCAGCATTGACATCCCGAGAGGACCGTAGGAATCAGTCGTTCACATTAGAATGAACGAATGACTTGTTACATCGGTCTTTCTCTCGATATGAACACTCTCAAATCTGTTGCAAAGACTCGAGAAGAGTTACTCGCTGACCTCGAGGTTTGAATTGGAACCCCCAGCCTATGATTGGACAGGACTGGCTCTTGGTGAACATGGATCTGGTTGAGATGCCTTGAATCAATGTACTTTTTATATCCGCCGCTCAATCTAATCACACTACGCAGAGTATTCGGAGGTCTCGCTGCTCGGTCAGTGAGTCGGGGGTCCAGGGGGTGGCCCGCCCCTGGCCGAGGGGTCCGGGTTAGCGCCTCGAAGCGCCACAGTATACATCAGGTTTTGTATTGGATTTCGTTACCCGAACGCATGCCTAAGCTCCAGGTTTTGCTGGTGAAACACAGTTCTGAGTTCTGTGTTTTGTTGATGAAACGCGGTCGTGAGATCTGCGTTTTGGTTCTGGAACGCACTGCTGAGAGTTGCGTTCAGTTTGTGGAACGTGTCCCTGAAGGCTACGTTTTGATTGTACAACGCGTCACTAAGGATTGTGTTTGGCATAAGCTAAGCCCACTCCTTCGGAGGAGGGGCTATTCGAGCAATCTTGGCTAAAGGAGAGGGCTTCCTTCGGCATAAGAGCAACAATTGGAGCTTTAGTCTCCTTGAAGACTTTGTGGATCTTGCGCATAGCCTTAAGGCTAATGGATCCGAATGAGAGTAACTCCTCATACTTGGCTTGATCGAACTCGATAATCATAGTTTCAATGGTTGTTCCAGTGAGATGAACATCGGATTGCGCCACCACTTCTTCGTCAGAGAAGCTTGTCCTCAGCAGAGTCGCTATCTTTTGTTTGGTGGAAAATTTGTAGTAAGAAGATGATGAAAGAATCATATTTGATTTTATTCTCTCTAACTGCTTAGAAAAAAAATGTTTACAACTCTCTTAAAATTAATTACAATTTGGATTTTCTGATTACAAAAGAAAAGAGAATTGATCTGAATTCTCCCCTTTGTTTAATTCTGGGTTCTTCACGGTGGCGATGAGATGCCTCCCTCGAATACTCGTGTCGAGTTTGTTTCTTGTTGACAATCCGAACATCTTATTTCACTGGAACGTGGTCTTCTTCTCATGATTTGACGCTATGGAGAACTTGCATGGAAAGTTTTAAAGAACTCTTGATGAGTTGATAACTCTGAACGAGTTTGAAACTCTATGAAAGAGTTGATTTAACCAAAATTGGTTTGTAAGCCAAGGATAAAGAAAGCTCCTGTGTCCGATCTCCAAAGCTCCAGCAATTCCCCCAAAAAGCCAGCCGAAGATCTCTTCTTTTCTGTCAAAACCCAAGGCTCTTTTCTGCCAAAATGAAGGATCTTTTGACTCTGTTGAGTTTCTCACTATTTATAGGGGATTAAGGGGTGTAACCGCCCCCTTAATTCACTCCTAAGTGGGGCTGAATGGGGTATAACCGCCCCCTTAAACTGCTCCCCAAATCGTGGGGAAAACGGTTTTAAAACCGTTGTTCATGCTTTGAACGAGTCAAATGCCAGTCTGGGCGTTCTGGGTCCGAACTCTGCGTTTTAGACTTGAAACACAGAGTTAGGCCTGTTTTTGGCTGAAAATGCCATGTTCACGTAGAGTTGGGATGCAGAGATGAACTCCGTGTTTTGAATGCACAAACTCTGCGTTTTTAATTAGAGCGTTGGGGATGACCTCTGCGTTTTGATGATGTAATGCAGGGAGGACTTCTACGTTTTGAGGTTGTAACACAGGCATGACCTCTGTGTTTTGATGGTATAACGTAGGGATGACCTCTGTGTTTTGATGTGAAGAGACCTTCAATTTGTGGTCTCTTTTGCTGGAGCGTTGCAAAGACTGACATCTTGTAATCTTCATCTTGGCTTCTTAAAAATACAAGAGTTGTCAGATTGTAACTCCCGATGTTGATTGTGAAGGCTGTTGATTAGAGTTTTTATCAGTTGTTATGAAAGTCGTCAGATTTTAACCTTCATCGATCTACGTGAAAGTTTTCAA
Organism: Asparagus officinalis; assembly: GCF_001876935.1. NCBI lineage: Eukaryota > Viridiplantae > Streptophyta > Magnoliopsida > Asparagales > Asparagaceae > Asparagus > Asparagus officinalis. Next base: position 14,018,347 of record NC_033794.1, on the reverse strand, counting down.
ATTGTAACATTCTGGAAGTTGTCAGATTATAACTTCTATCATTGGTGTTTGATGGGGATAAGCTATCTGTAGTGATTTTTTAGACAGCCTACAACCCCTCATCACATTCACTAGCCACTCTCTTTTGCCAAAAGGGATGATTACTCTCTCTCTAACAATCAGAGAGTACCCTAGGTAAACCACATTCCAAGTCCAGTTCCTGGTGATGAATCTCAAGTCGGCCCACAATGTCATCCTAGGCTGAACCGTCCTTCATCTCTTACGGGCTATTCCTTCAACTTACCACAAGATGGTCAAGTTCCCAACTCCTAATGGAGTCAGAGTCACCAGGAGCAATCAACGAGAGGCCAGGTCCTGCTACCTGCTCTCGACTAAGGGTAAGGGCGTGCAAGACACCATGCCCATTGAGAAAGCCTACCTCCAGTTAGAGAAAGCAATGGAGCAGTAGTGGATGACTTCAATGGAAGAGCTTCAGGAGATACCCATTGATCGAGAAGGATTGAAGACGGTCAAGATTGGGTCCAATCTAGTGGAGCCCTTACGAGGAGTCTTGACAGAGTTACTATAGGCAAACGCTGATGTCTTTGCCTGGGGACCTGAAAACATATCAGGGGTTCCCCCCGAAGTGATATGCCATGAGCTGGCTGTTGACAGGCACACTAAGCCTATTCGACAAAAGAAGAGACACCTCGGCCCAGGACGCCAGAAGGTAGCGGCCGTCAAGGTCGAACGACTTCTCAGAGCTAGCTTCATCCGGGAAGTCCAATACCTGGAGTGGATAGCTAATGTAGTGTTAGTGAAGAATGTGTTGAACAAATGGAGGATGTGCGTGGACTTCACCGACCTCAACAAAGCTTGTCCTAAGGATAGCTATCCCTTGCCTCAAATCGATCAACTAGTTGACGAGAGTGCCGGACATGAGCTGCTCAGTTTCATGGACGCCTTCTCTGACTACAACCAGATCTTCATGGCAGAGCATGATTAGGAGAAGACATCCTTCATCACTGACTTGGGGACATATTGTTACAAGATGATGCCATTCAGACTGAAGAACGCTAGAGCCATATATCAGAGACTCGTCAACAAGGTCTTCAAGCACTAGATCGATCGCAATCTGGAAGCCTATGTGGATGACTTGTTGGTGAAGTTGAAACAAGCATCCGCCCATATTTCAAACCTGGACGAGACCTTCTCCACTCTCCGGTGCTACCGAATGAAGCTCAATCCCGCCAAATGTGCCTTTAGGGTAAAATTAGGAAAATTCTTAGGGGTTCATGATTATCCAGAGAGGCATAGAGATCAAACCCGAAAAGATAGCCACTATCGAGCGACTGCCTGAGCCGCACACCTTGAAGGATATCCAGAAGTTGAATAGGAAGATAGAGGCTCTGGGTCGCATCCTCTCCAAATCTGTCGAGAAGAGCCTCTCATTCTTCAAAACTCTCAGGGGAAGTAAGAACTTGAAGAAGAGCATGACTTGGATGGCTGATTGCAGTGCAACATTTTAGGATCTCAAGGCCTACTTGAGTACCAAACCACTGATAAGCCAACCCATAGGGGAGAGACATTGTACCTATATATGGCCATCTCCTCCGAAACTGTTAGCTCCGTTCTTGTTCGTGAAGAAGAAAATATTCAGAAGCCTATCTATTATGTGAGCCGAATCCTCAAGACAGGTGAGCTCAACTACCCCCTCATAGAGAAGGCTGCCTTCGTCCTTATCACCACTGCGAGGAGACTTTGCCCGTACTTCTAGGCTCATGCGATTATTATACGGACAAGTCTACCTCTGAAGAAAGCGCTGGGCAACCCCACAACATCTGGGAGGATGGTCACCTAGGCAGTCGAACTCAGCGAGCATAATATACAATTCAAACCCAGGACGACAATCAAAGCTCAAGCCTGAATCAACTATGCCGGTGACGAGCCAGATGCACCCCTGTCGACAATTCAGCTAGCACCTCCAGCAGTCCAAGCATCTGTCTCACAAGTCCATCGCACTCTAGAACATGATTCCCCTAAGATACCTTGTGGTGGTTATTGAAGGTGGACGTATCCTCCAGTGAAGCCGACAGTGGAGCGGGAGTGGTCCTGCGAAGCCCCGACGGGTCAACGCACGAGCACTCCTCTATTTTGACTTCTCGGCCTCAAATAATAGAGCTGAATATGAGGCTCTTCTTACGAGCCTCCGAGCGGTACAAGCACTAAAGACAGAACACCTCTACATTTTGGCCGACTCGTAGTTGGTCATCCATCAAATCAATGGACGATATGTAGCTAAAGATCCGAGGATGGCCTTGTATCTCAAAGATGCTAAGGAACTTTTGACTAGTTTTTTAGACTTCAAGATAGCTTAAGTCCCCCGCATGATCAACGCCCGGGCGGATGCCCTCTCCAAACTCGGGTCAATAAGCTCAAGGATTAACTCGGGGCCTGTCTACACCGACACCCTCGAGCGACCCAGCATCTCTAAGTCACCAGAGACTATCATGGAGACCGAGACACCTATCACACCCTGTTGGTTGGATCCCATTGTTCTCTATCTAACACAGGGTACCTTGCCTAAAGATCATACTGAAGCCAAGTGTCTCCAAAGGAACTCTACTTGCTATCTCATTATCGATGGGTAGCTCTATCGGATGTCCTACTCAAGTAGCAGTATAGGGCCCAATCTGCGGTGTCTTCGACCATCAGAGGCTAATTATGTGCTCAGAGAGATTCATGAGGGCACATGTGGAAACCATCCTAGGGCCCGAACCCTCACACAGAAAGTCATCTGGTAAGGGTACTATTGGCCCACTATATTGCCCGAGTCCAAACGACTCGTCTCTCAGTGCAAGAAGTATTTGTTCTACTCATCCATCCCGCAATCAACGGCCACCAAGCTAACTTTCATCCTGAGTTCCATACCATTTTCCCAATATATAGGGGCTAGATCTGCTAGGTCCTCTCCTCCTGGCTACGGGACAAAGAAAGTTTCTCATTATGACGATTGACTACTTGACCAAATGGATCAAAACTGAACCACTGGCAAAGATTGGTGAGAGCAACGTCATGAGTTTTGTATGGAAGTCTATTGTCTGCCATTTTGGCATGCCTCGATCCTTTGTGACTGACAACGACACCCAGTTCGATAGCAGAGGCTTCCGTAGTGTTTGCAAGGAGTACAACATTCACCTCAAGTTCTCCTCCATCGCCCACTTAAATCCAACGGACTTGCAGAAACTGCTAACAAGTGCATCCTCTAAGCATTGAAGAAGAAAATGGACGCCGCGGTAGGGAACTGGGTTGAAGAGTTACCTAGTATCCTCTGATCGTACCGTACGACCCACAAGAACTTAACCAAGGAGACACCATTCAAGCTAGCTTATGGCGCCGAGGTAGTCACTCCCGTCAAAGTCCGCATGCCAACCATCCGACTACAACACTTTGATGAGGACTTGAACTCAGAAGGTCTTCGGGTAGGGCTTGATCTCCAAGACGAGACCCGAGAGAAAGCACTTCGGACCCAGGTCACCAATCAACAACGAATCGCTCGCTACTACAATAGCAAAATCCGACCAAGGAGGTTCAACGCTGGTGACCTCGTCATCCGCAAAGCTACTTTCATTAGAGACATCCGGAGAGGCAAACTAGCTCCCAACTGGGAAGGCCCGTACATAGTCCTTGAAGAGTTGCGACCAGGCACTTATCGACTAAGGGCCCCAGACGGGAGAGTCCTCCAACACCCCTAGAATATTAAGCACTTAAGGCAATATTTTTAGTAATTTTGTAAATTTAGTTCAGTATTAATGAAATTATTATTGAAATTGATTCGACTCTTGTCTCGCACTCCCATAGTGCTCAATCTATGCAGGAATCTAAGCCATTGGTGCCTTTTTCAGGGTAAACCCAAGGCACCCACCATATGGTCGACTCCCACATTCACCTCTTGACCATTATAGCAGTCAAAAGCCCCAGGTGTCTACGTAAGTCTTGGGCATCCAAACTCAGGGTTTTCATTTTACCATTTTGCCATCAGGGTGGCCCTCAGTAGGGTAAAAGACCTAGATGTCCTCAGTAGGACCTAGGCATTCAACCTCTCGGTTGAATCATAAGCCCTTAGTGCCTTTTCAGGGTAACCCAAGGCACCCACCATATGACTGACTACCACATTCACCTCTCGACCATTATGGTAGTCAAAAACCCTAGGTGTCTACGTAAGTCTTGGGCACCCAACTCAGGGTTGTCATTTCACCATTTTACAATTAGGGCAGTCCTCATTAGGGTGAAAGACCTAGATGTCCTCAGTATGACTTAGGCATTCAACCTCTCGGTTGCATCCTAAGCCCTTGGTGCCTTTTCAGGGTAAACCCAAGGCATACACTATATGGTGGACTCCTACATTCACCTCTCAACCATTATGGTAATCCAAAGCCTCAGGCGTCTATCTAAGTCCTGGGTACCTAACCTCAGGGTTGTCAATTTACAAAAGCCCCAGGTGTCTACATAGGTACTAGGCACCCAACTTCAGGGTTGTCATTCTGCCAAAAAGACATTGGTATTATCAGGAATAAACCCAAGACATGGAGTTCAATCATTTGGTCATCTTCGACAAAAGGACTTAGGCACTTCAACTTGTCAGTCTTCATCGACAAAAGACCCGAACACTTCACTAACACGAGGCACAGTATGAGCTTGTCATCTCGACCCCTCAACAATCGAGTCGACACAACGTGGCCAACTCACAACAATCAATACTTGTTCTCTCAGCAAAGTCAGAACAAAGGTACAAGGAAAAAAGTAAGGAATAATTGGAGGCAGACTCCAGAATGAGAGTAAACTTAATCTTTATTCCAACATTTGAAGTTTATTACATGCTTCATTACAGTATCCATGTCTATTTACAAAAGGTATGTTGATATTTATAAAAAAAGAGAAGATACAAGCCATCAGATCTCTCGACCAGATTTGGGAGTAGGGCTTGGGAGATCCTCAGCAGGGGCCGCAGAGTCAGCTGGGGCAGGAACAGCAGAAGTAGAAGCGACGGGGTCCTCTTCAAGGGCGTCCTCTGACTCGTCGTCCCCATCATTCAAAGTCAATTCTAACCCTCCTCCGCTTACCTCAATCTCCTTTAGGAGGTCAAGCCAACATGAGACTTGGGGAGGATAAAGGCGATTAGGCGCGGGAGGAGAGCCAGGAGGGAGCAGCGAGGGTAGGTAGTCAACACCAGCCTTGCAAGCCAAAGCCAGCTCAGTTTTACCCAAGGGGACCTAGTGCCAGTCATCGACCACCTTCGCCCTATACTGCTCTGAGTCCAGCTGAGCAAGGTGATCCTCAAGTTCCTTAACCATTGTCGCGGACGCCTGATGGGTCGACCGCTCCTCCTCGAGATCCCGTCTCAGCTGATCAGCCGAGAGACGGCTCGATCAAGCGTCCTCCTCCAAAGAAGATAGTCAGCCGTCCCGCTCGGAGATTCCTTGTTGGAGGTGGCCGACCTCACCCTTCAGTTAGGCCACTTCGCCGCGGAGCTTCTTGATCAGCACTGCTTGCTTGGTGCTACGGGATTGGATCCCTTTAAGAATCCTTTCCCTTGCATCCACCTCCTAGCACCAGCGACCCTCAATGTTGTTCAGCTCGGTCTCCAAGGTGGTTATCTTCTTCTCCGCTTCCTCCCTGGCCGACCTCTCCCTGGAAAAGTCCTCCTGTCATTCCGTAGGAGCCTTGTACATATGGCGGAGCTGGTTGTACAGCTCCTGCTCCACCAAGGCCCCTCGAACTAAGTAGGCCTTAAGGGCCATATGCAAGCTGACACTTGGCATGTCTTGTAAGTGCTCTTTGTCCTTTGGGAGTTGGAACTGTTGGACAAATCGAATTGGGGTAGTGAAAGACCCCACGATTGAAGATTCCATGTCGAGAGGCGTCGCCACCATGAACCTTCTGCCCTCTTGGATTTCCTTCCTGGGCGAATAGGAGCCTCGCGACACCCCCATCAACATGGCCTTGGTCTTCTCCCAGAAGTGGAGGTCGACTTCTGAGATCCAGTGGTGGAATGGCCAGATCTCTTCTTCCTCCTCGCCAGCCTCACCCACTTCAGATGATTTGACGGTGTCGCTTTGCTTTCGCCCACCCCGGCGAGCCCTGCACAGGCTCTCGCGCTGCCTGTGAGATGGCTCCGGGCACAGCGGTTCGTGCAACAGCTCCTCGCAGAAGCCCTAACTTAGGAAACCTGACTATTGGGGCTGCCTCCTCTTCCTAAGGAGGCCGTAAGAGTCATCAAATCACGAGCGACCTCGTCTGCGACCCTGGGCCGACACGTCAGAATGGCCGATTGCCTGCTCCTCGAACTGGCCACTGCTCCTTCGATCCAACCGGTACCTCCTTTGGTCGACTCAGCTTGGACTGGTCTAGTTAGCCTGCTGGGCCCTTGGTCCTTTTTAGCCTTCCTCCGCCCCGTTAGTTGGGCAACAATTTTGGTCGCCTGTGACTTCAAGCTGGCCGCCTCCTCAGGGTCGAGATTTCCCCTCAACCCCTTCTAGGGCCTTGCGGCGAACCTTGACCCCTCACCCCTTGAATTCCTCTTATTGCTTTCTTTGAGGGGGAGGGCCAGTAGATTCGCCCTCGCCTTGTTAGCCTTGGAGGGCAAGACCATGGACATGCCTGCCATCGGAGAGATGCAGTCTCAAAGAGATTGATCCTCTCTCGAGACCCGGCATAGGAGCGGATCTTCTCCAACTGTCACCTCTCCTCGGTATTAAGGATGCACGGTTTCAGTGCGTCCTTGGTCACTTCAGGCCAATTGGGGCAAGAAAGGATGTCGTTGGCACCAAAGACCTACACGAACCGCTCCTTCCAGCCTCTGTTCAACTCAGGAGTGACCGAGATGAGATTACCCCCTCCACTGTAGTAACAGAAGTAGTGCGGGTCCTTCCTCATCGACTTGACCCTAACCAGATGCTCCAAGAGGTGCATGCTTGGCAGGATGCTGACCCGGTGGTAAATTACGATGAAGCCCACCAGAACCCCAATTGCATTAGGGGTGAACTGAGAGGGGGAAACCCCCAGAGCAACGCATACATCCCTAATGAAGGGATGAAGTGGTAGCCATAGCCCATACTCAAGATGAGCAAGGTACAATGATGCTCTATTCTTACCATGGCGGTACACCGACTCATCCCTACTTGGCGCTGTGAGTGTAAAAGCCCCGGGGATATCATAGAGCTCATGGTACTGCTCGAGCTCTCTAATGACTACCTTTGAACGGACCAGCCAAAGAAGAGTGATTCTCTCCTCATTGCGGCCGGTGGTGGAGGTCTGAGAAGCTATTTGGAGATTTGGAGTGCAAAGGATTTGGGAAAGTTGAGAGAGACAAGCATCGGAGGTTGAGAGAAATAAATAGTGAAGAGATTCTTCTACGCCCCTAGTAGGCTATTTATAGCATTCAAGAGGAACACGTGGGTTAATCTGGATGATCGGCTCATTTCAAAGTGAACGGGCAAGATTCGCCATGAAATCTCAAATGTTTTACACGAAACTCGAAGCGCCGCCCCCTTTACTCCATGCCTCTTCGCTCAAAAATTGAAGCAATACCATAACTCTCTGACAACTGACAACGCCGTCATGTCATTTCCTACAGTGACATTTCACTTACACAATAAAGGCTCCTGGAAACTACTAAACGTCTATTCAACGAATAGTCGATCAATACCTAGTCGACCCTTGATAGCCGACAACGCACTTTGAAGAGTATTTCTCAGGCACTCGCCCAATAAGCTCAGATGTCAACTAGCTAAAGCAGTTGACCAGATTGATTCCATTCTAAGACATAAACTAAAATGTCAGAAGCGACTACTCGGGTTCGAGACGTGTCTTCTCAACGAAGGACGAGTCTCCTCGAGTCAGCACTTAGAGTTTACAAGTCTATATTGGAGCAAAGTCATTCAGTAGACACAAATTGAGATTGTACAGCACACGACAAGCAATTTCAAGCTCAAAAGTATTTCTTTATTCATTGATAAAGTATCTTTACAAGATACAATGTATACTTATATACAACAAAAGCAGAAAGGAGAGTCCTAGGAGACTAAGGGAAGTTCATTCCGCTCCCAGAGTCGTTGGCGAGGAACCCTTAGGAGCAGCCGGCAGAGGAGTCGAGCAGTCTCCTCCTTCATTTGACTCCCCCTCATCCTCGTCGGGATCGAGTCCGCCCCCCCCCCCAAGTGCTTCCACCTCCACCAGCTCGTCCAAACACTTGGCCACGATGGAAGGATAGTAGAAGCGATTGGGCGAGTTCCTCATCTCGGCTGGAAGCTACGCCGATAGATAGTCATGCCCTACCTTGCAGGCAATCGACACTTTAGTTTTTCTAGTTAAACTTTGGCGATACTCCTCGGTGATCTCCCGACAGTGAGCCTTGGACCCAAGTTGAGCCTTTTGGCTTTGAACCGCCGAAAGCAACTCCCGCAAGTGGGCGACCTCCTCTTAAAGCTTGACTAGCATTGCATGCTCCTTGCCCAGTCAACGTCTCACATGTACCGTCGAATCCTTCTCCACTTTGGCTAGTGCCACAGCACGGTCCCTCTCTCGGAGAGCCTCCTCCATCTTTATGGCCTTCCCCTGGCTCTTCTCTAGCTCCCGCCTAAGCCCATCAACCTTAGAAGCACTTGGGCCGGCGTCTCCGCAACTCGCTCTGAACCGGCCTCTCTACCAGCCCTTAGGGAAGTAACCTCCCCTAGGAGCTTAAGATAAGCGGTCCAAACTAGATCCATTTGGCGGTATAACTCCGTCTCTACCATAGCACCTTGAACAAAGTAGCTGCGAAGGGTATGGTGAAGGTCGACATCCAGGACCCCTTGCAAATACTCAGCATCCCGAGGAAGCCAGAACTGCACGAGTGCCCTCTGTTGAGTCCGACGTGAGCCCAGGATAGTCCCCCGTACGTCGAGGTGCTCATTGGGCTCAAAGCAGTGCTCCGGGTCAGGCTCCTGTCCATATTGAGAGCCAGCCCCTGTGGGCCCGATGAGGTACTTTCTCATCTTCTCCCATTCTTCCTCTCTGATGTTAATAACACGGTGAGGAAAGGGATATTCTAGCACTGCTGGAGGCACTACCTCTTCCTCGACTGTCTCTTTCCCCAGACGAGTCGACTCGTCGCGTGCTTCATGGGCCTAGCAGATGACCCTCCTGGGGAGCAGACAAAGAAACAGTAGGTGCCATTGTCGGTTCTACTGTCCCTATGACTTGGGCGTAAGCCTTCTCCTGGTCCTTAGCAATAGAGGGCATATTCGACACACTGATAACCCGCAAGACCGAGTTGTCGAGCAGATGGTCAACTCGACGAGAACCAGCGTACGCCTTGATCTGGTCAAGCGCATCTCTCTTGATGATGGTTAGCTCACCCTCCATGAGCACCTCCTTCTTTATTTTAGGCCAGTTAGGGCAGCCTAACTCCATATTGTCCCCCACGACCTAAAAAATTCCCCTTCCAATCCTTGTGCTAGTCTGGAAGGCCGGTGATTAGCCTGAACTTCCCCACCATTTAGAAGTGGAAGTGTGGATCGGTTTAATTCACCTTCCCCCCCCCCAGCCGGTCCAAGACCTGCAGGGATGGCTTGATCGCTAACCAGTGGCAGATCACCATGAACCCCATCAAGATGGTGATGGCGTTCAGCTTCATTTGTGTTAGAGATAGCACCGTGAACACTTGTTTGAGGAAGGGATGCAGCGGTAGCCGGAGACCAAACTCTAAGTGCCTCAAGTAGAGCGGTTTTTGGTCTGGCCCATGATCATAGATGGCCTCCGACCTCATCGGGGCCATCAGATCGTACTCCTGGGGGATGTCAAAACTCCCAGAGAGCATCCTCATCTGGGACTATATCACCTTAGAATGGATTCCCACCAGGAGAGCTCGACGATCTACAGACTCAGACGCCATTAGAGATTGCAAAGATGATCGTCGGAAGAGATGAGCGAAAAAGTTCTAAGTTCTCTCGAGAGAATTTCAAAAGGCAATAACCGCCGCCCTTAGGCTCCTGGTCCTATATATAGGCAGCTGACTTTACAACTGCTGAAATCTAGACCATCGGATCGAATTCTGGCCAACGGACGAGATCAACTCTCAGAATTCGAAGCGCCATCTCACAGATGGAGGCACAACCTACTCACCTCGAATAGCCCACAATCTAGCAAGAAAAAAAGGATATGTGGCAATCAAAAGGAATGTATGATGACGTCAGCCATGTCTACTTTGAAGAGACTTTTCAGTTCTCATTCAAAGCACCCACGTCCGTCCAAATCTATTTTTATTTCACTCGGACCCGGCTAAACTGACTCCAAGCAAAAGGTGCTAACTGTTATGGTGTTTTCAACCACCTAAGTACAACTCTTTGCCAACAATGGATGGGTGTACTTCTGCATGCAATGCCCCAATCAAAACTAGAGAGCATGAAAGAAAGAGAATGGAAATATAAAAAACTAATTACAAAAAGAAAAAGAAGAACAAAAGAAATAAAGATTTAAACTATGAACATAAAAATTAATCTAAACTACAAAAAAAAGAGCATAAAAAAATCTAAACTATGCAAGAACATAAATCTATACTACCAAAAATAAAAAAATAAAAAAATAAAAAAAAATAAAAAAAAGAACATGAAAGTAAATCTACTCTGTAAGGCATCAAAATAAATCTAATCTACTAAAAAAAAGAAAATTAAATCCTAAAACAAATATCTAAAGTAAGAAAATAAAAGAGAGAATAAACTAACATTGCAAGAGGGTTCTAGCTCCTTGAAGGTAAATTTCTATCTTTATCTCTATTTTTATTTTCATCTTCATCAACCAATAAAGAGAAGAAAAGGAAAATATGAAGATGTAAATTTTTTATTAATTAAAAATAAATTTACTATTTGATTCGTAACTACTTACTAGGTATCAATACTAGCATCCAATACATGTATCGATACTGATATCGATATTCATATCAATATAGGTATCTATAATGGCATCGATACTAGTATCTATACTATTATCGATACTAGTATCTATACTATTATCGATAATCTGATATTCCAGATGACTTTATCTTGTCGAGATAGGTGATTTTTATATATTATATGTCAGATTTTGCCTTCCGAACTAGGAGATAATGTTGTTTCTTTTCGGCTAGCAATCCTGAATATAAATATGATTTGATTTCTTTTTATATTTGATCCTTATCTTTTCGGCTTCTATACATTGCTTGGCTTGATCATGTGCTTCAATAAAAGGTTGAAAAATGAAAAAAGTTGAGTTCTTTTTTTAGCTCTTATTAATTCTTCATTTCTAGCAGATTAAGAGAAAAACATGTTATTAGTAATATATTTTTTTAAATAAAATAGATAATAAGTGTATAAAAGTGTAATACAACGCGATGATCATTTCTCAATGGGCCAAAAGGCCAACGAGCCTAAGATCTATAGTTTTTTGGCTATGTTGGCAGCTAGCTGCAGACTCTAAAGGCCAACAAAAAAGCTAGCCTAACAAAAAAATATATTATGGGCCAGGACGGGTAGAGCTGGGCTGGGTCGAATGTGGACCAGGCTAGCATGAGCCGAGCATATTTCTCTGACCCTGGATTCGAAGGAGGGCCTAGCCCGGCCCATGACCTAGATATATCATGGGGTAGGTTTGGCCCGACCCACTACAGGCTGAGCCGAATTGTGATCCATGACGAACTAGACCGGGTTAGCCCGCAGGTCGACCTGGCTCCGACCAACCCTAGATCTTAGTGTATGTGTTTTTAGAGCAACACATGAAGTGTACTTGAAGTATTATGTCATGCACACGGAGCACGTTATTATTTGTTAATTCTCATTGTTGGAAACTAAGAAGTTAACGAGATCTTAGCGTGTTTTAAAATGCTTGTTAAAGATAATATAAATGTTAAATTTGTTGGAAACTGAGAAGTTAATGGGATCTTAGCGTGTTTTAAAATGCTTGTTAAAGATAATAAAAATCTATACTACTTATAAAAGAGAATACCCATGTCAAAACTTTTGATTTCCCTTTTTAACCTCTCAATTTATTATCTCTCACAATTATACCATTATTTATAAAACTAATGATCCATAATCTCTCATTAACTATGCACCTCTTCATTTTCTGAAATTATTTGGTCATTCACTAGAATATATTAATAATTTATAATGATAACAAAATTCGTAAATATATGATAATTTATTATAAATAATTATTAATTATATAAAATAGTAAAAGTCTTCATTTAATAAATTACTGTACATAATTATAATTATTAATAATAGTAGAAACATGAGTTACTTCTTTATGTTGCAAAGAATATTACCTTGTTCGATAATTATAATTATTAATAATTTTTATTTTGGAAAATTAATTTATATAAAAATATTAAGATCCATGAAATTTATGAGACATAAATTATTTGGTCATTCACTAGAATATATTAATAATTTATAATGATGACAAAATTCATAAATATATGATAATTTATTATAAATAATTATTAATTATATAAAATAGTAAAAGTCTTCATTTAATAAATTACTACACATAATTATAATTATTAATAATAGTAGAAACATGAGTTACTTCTTTATGTTGCAAAGAATATTACCTTGTTCGATAATTACATATACTTTTCTCTTCTTTTTCCCAAAATATTTGGTCACTCGCTAGAACATATTAATAATTTATAATGATAATAAAGTTAATAAATATATTATAATTCATTATAAAATAATTATTAATTGTAATGAAATAGTAAAATTATTTATTTAATAAAATATTATACATAATTATAGTTATTAATAATAGCATAAATAGGGGTTAGTTCTTTATATTGTAAGGAATATCACCCTTTTGGATATTATAATATCATCTTAGTAATAAAAATTAGACATTATGAATTAAAAATATTTTTATTTAGAAAAGTTACTTTATATAAAAATATTGGATTTTTGAAATCTATGATTCATTCACATTTTGTTGGAAAGTAAATACCTCATAAATTTCAAAGATCCAATATTTTTATATAAAATACTTTTCCTTAATAATAGTAGTTTTAATTTATTCCATCCAATTTTTTATTACTAAGATAATATTAATTATCGAGCAAGGTAATATTATTACAAAATAAAGTCATATAATATTAAAAGCTACTGCCATTATCTAATAAATATTGTAATAAAACATGTCCATAACATAAATATTTAATAATATAAATGGTTTAATTATATTAATAGTGTTACTTAAACTAATGGTTACATTATTATTTAATAATTATACTCCTAAATAAATTGTTTAATAATATAATAATAAGCTAATTTAAATTTACATTATTATTTAATAATTATACTCCTAAATAAATTGTTTAATAATATAATAATAAGCTAATTTAAATAACTATTAAATGTGTTTAATAATATAATAATAAGCTAATTTAAATAACTATTAAATGTATGTTAATAATAGTATAAGTATTTGTTAGGTCTCATGTTTATCAAAAAGGGGGAGATTGTTAGGTCTCAGATTTATGAGCCTACTATATAATCTAGTTTTGATGATTAACAAACAATTTCTAACATCATTTGTCGAGTATTTGTATTTGCCTGTTAGGTATTCTATACAAATATTCTTTGTCGGAGGTTGGTTGGACTTGCGCCTTCACGATGATATTTATAGGAGGTTGGAAGGAAAATAGGAATGAAGCCGTCACAATTCAAGTCAAAGATTCTATTGCACTTCATCCATGTTTTACCAAGATCGAGCTTAACGAAGATCATTTGCTTGGGTATAGTAGTTTAGGAGATTTACTTTATGTGTCATACTTAAAAGCTCAAATATTACACACATACATGTTTTTGTTTTATAGCCTTCAAGTTTATTCGTATAAATATGAAACTAATAGTTATATATATATATATAGAGGTGTGATGTAGGAGCAAGATTAGGCCACATCACTATCAAGTTGCTTTAAACAACTTGGTACCAAGGTTCTCCATTTTTCTCATATATATATATATATATATATATACACACACACACACACATACTAGTTTCATATTCATCATCTTTGTTTGGGAAAAAATATGTTTACGGATTAAAGACTTGATTATACTATTTTATATCCTTTCTAAAAGTCTATTAATCCATTTTGCAAAATCTCAATGATTATACTATTTTATATCCTTTCTAAAAGTCTATTAATCCATTTTGCAAAATCTCAAGAATACGCAAGCTTGTTTGAGAAAATTTCATCAAACTAAAAGTCTATTAATCCATTTTGCAAAATCTCAAGAATACGCAAGCTTGTTTGAGAAAATTTCATCAAAAAACAAGTGTTTAGAGATTTCGTATCTTGAACATTTTGCAAAACGATGAGTTTTCACAAACAAGAAATGATATTTCAAAAATTTCTTCTCTAACATATTTATATTCATGCATATAAATATTTCCCCAAGTTTTAATTTTTGAAATTTATTTTCTATTTTTAAACTCACATTAAAAATTAATTTTACTGTTCAAACAAGGAGCCGTGCACGTTTTCAGTTGACTGACAAAGTTCATTAGTCGACCGATAAATTGCTCCGCAATTGTTGTTTTTATTTCTGCTCAGTCGACTGATCCTCATCAGTCGACCGAACATCTTATCATTCGACCGATGATGTCCATCAGTCTACCGATAGTGTTCAGGAGCTTGCCAACGGTCGGATCATTAGTCGACCGATGAACCCATCAGTTGACCGATGACACTGTAACTGATAGTTTTCTGTGTGCTTTGTTTTTTAGAGTATAAATTCCCCTTTTTGCCTTGGTTTTTCTGATGTGTTTCAAGGGCTTTTCAAGAGTTTGTTTTTCTCAATTTTAAAGAGGTTTTTAAGTTTGTTTAAGTGAAGATAGTTTCACAAAGAGAAGGATTCGATATTCAATATTGAGGAATTCATCCTCAACCATCCACATCTCTTTGTTTGGAGAAGTTTTCTAAACTCCTTTTATCTAGCTAGTTCATATTTTTATTATCATACATATTTGCTAGATTAGTTTGAGTTGATTTCATTTTACTCATTGATTGCACACACAACTTATTGAGCTTTTAGTATTTTACATATTGTATATTTGGGTTATGATTGGGTCATTGAGAGTGAGCTTACACTTAGTTACCATCCTTGTATTAGAGAACAAACAAATTTATTTATGCCTTATTATTGAGAGAACACGTTGTAATACATAAGGACATTTAGAGGAGTGGTTGAGTGAGACATGGTCAATTTTAAGAGGAGTGACTTGGTTGTAAAAGCCTAGTAAGAGGTAGTAATTCCAAAAACTTGAGGAATGTAACACGGGCTAGGCCAACACTTAGAGGAATGTATTGTGTAATGACAATTGTGTGAGTTATAAACGTTATCGGTGAGCGTTGAAAACTAATTGTGTAGTTGTTTTTGTGATATAGTGGAGTATCTCCTCGAGGGTGAGGAGCGGAGACATAGGTCGAGGTTGACCAAACTCCGTGAACATATTCTTGTGTTTGTGTTTGACATTGGCGTATTTATTCTCTTGTATATTTTCATATCGTCTTTTGTCTCATGTTTATATCGCCCTTAGTTTAATTCTATATCCTTGCATTCATATCTTATTATATATTGCTAGAATATTAGTTAATAGTTTTAATTTAACATCAATATCGGATTAGATTAGCAATTACCCTATTCACTCCCCTCTAGGGTACTTTCAGTATTAATTATAGTATAACTTAAATTTTTTTAATCATAGTGCAATTACATAACTTTGTAAAATGTTTATATATGATTTATTAAATAATATAATATTAAATACAATAACATGTCCACGTGCAAAGTACAGAACTAAAGACTAGTATAAATAATAATATATTAAACATCATAAGATATTCAAAAAAAACGCATCCTCTCAAGGCAATTGGTTCTCCCGTCACCGCCAATCACCACCGACAAAGTCATCCATCTCAACTCTTGGGATCTCAAATGTATCTCCGCCACCTACGCGCAGTACGACCTCCTCCTCCCAAAACCCCCCGCTAACTACCTCCCCGTAGACGAAATCATCTTCCCCAGCCTCCAGACCTCCTTCGCTCGAGCTCTCTACTACTTCTACCCTTTGGCGGGTTGCCTTTCAACTCCCCACCACCACCACCACGAAACCTCCTCCGTCTCTATCCACATCACCCGCAACAACCTGCAGGGCGCGGAGTTTGTCCACGCCTCCGCTCCAAGCATCTTCATATCTGATATCCTTTTGGATTTCCAAGTCCCCGTGTTTGTTCGCTCCATGTTCCCT
>NC_033794.1:13992120-14002032 GCF_001876935.1 Asparagus officinalis | reverse complement strand
CGGCCACTCGCTGCCGCTGCTGGGCGCGCAGGTCACCGAGCTCACTGACGGGGTCTTCATTGTCATATCCTTCAACCACGTCGCCGGCGATGGGTTCACCTGTTGTGCGTAGCAGAAATTTTGGCAGAGTTTTTGGTGCACAATAAGAGAGAAAGATTGCAATAAGAATTCCCGTCTCACCAAGGAAACAAGAATCTGAAGTGAATATCTCAACAAAGTGAGATATCAGCTCTTCCACTTATCAGTTCTAGGACTGACCTGTCGAGGGAACCTAATAAACTATTATAATGGCTACGAATAGCAAATCACACAAGTTTTACGTGGTTCAGCAAATTGCCTACGTCCACGGGGCAAGGAGGAGGGAGATCTACTATTTGAGAGAGAGAATACAAATAGGGTTTATGTTTGTGTCAAAAGTTGCCTTTTCCATTGTTTTCAAACCTGTTACACCGTTTATTGATTACAAGTTCAAACTGAAAAGAGAGTTGATCTTTTTATAAGATCTTCTTACAACGAAAAATAAAGATTACAACTTTATCAAACAAAACACAGCAGTAGTTTATCTCCCGCTGCTTTGCGTGGGATCTTTGCCTGTGCCGGGGACGCGTTAGTCCGTGGACCACCGCAGACCAAAGCCGATCGACAATATAATTACGCTCTTGTTTCACGAGGGAAACAATTACGGAAGCGACAATCACGACCAAGCGAGATTGTGGCTCTTCTCGAGATTAAAACCAAGTTTAATCCGGAGGAAAGAAGGGAAAAGAATCACAAACCTTTCGAAGGGGCTTTCTTTATGAAAGTGTTCGCCAAGCTCTGATGATTCTCCTCTGAAATTCGTGGTTGACTGGTCAATTTGACAGCACCTCGCCTTCTTAATCTCAGATCTCCGATCCCCTTGAAAGAAGACCTTAGGCTTCTATTTATAGGCTTTTTGAGATGTGTCTCCTAGTAGGAATTGATGTTTAAACGTTATCTGCGGTTTATAACTGTCTAAACGTGTTTATGGATAACCTCAGAGCAGTTGGAGAGGTTTTGGGACGAAAGAATCCTTAAAAATCATCGAAATCCGTGTTTGGGGAGGTTTTGTATCCAACAAGAGTCCTGGTGACTCGGGACTGTGCGAGTCAGCTTCTGGTGACTCGAAAATGTGTGAGTCAGCTTCTGGTGACTCGGAACTGTGCGAGTCAGCTTCTGGTGACTCGGAACTGTACGAGTCAGCTTCTGGTGACTCGGAACTGTGCGAGTTAGCTTCTGGTGACTCGGAACTGTGCGAGTCAGCTTCTGGTGACTCAGAACTGTGCGAGTCAGCTTCTGGTGACTCGGAACTGTGCGAGTCAGCTTCTGGTGACTCGGAACTGTGCGAGTCAGCATTTGGTGACTCGGAACTGTGCGAGTCAGCTTCTGGTGACTCGGAACTGTGCGAGTCAGCTTCTGGTGACTCGGAACTGTGCGAGTCAGCTTCTGGTGACTCGGAACTGTGCGAGTCAGCTTCTGGTGACTCGGAACTGTGCGAGTCAGCTTCTGGTGACTCGGAACTGTGCGAGTCAGCATTTGGTGACTCGGAACTGTGCGAGTCAGCATTTGGTGACTCGGCACTGTTCAAGCTTCTAAGCAATGTTTCGTGATTCTTCCAGCTTCTTTGTTTTGCGTACGCTTCGTCGCCTTGCTGATTTTGGATGAATTCCTTTGACTTGGATAATAACGTTTATCGTCTTTTCCTTGTCTTGCACTGTGTTTGAGGACCTATGGGCAATTTTTAACGCCTACAGATACCCCCTCCAAAGTGTTTCAGTCTCGTTTCTTTTATAGAGGAGCCTGAAATACTTTGGATATGATAGGCTATATTTGCAGAAGGACCTGTCATGGGTTTCATTTCTTGACTCCTTCAGCCCTCAATCTATTCAGAGTTCTGTCGAATAGATGAAGTTTTTACGGCTCTGCGTTTATCGTCTGACCGCTGTTGAAATCTTGAAACTAAACGGCGTCGCTGATTTAACGTTGAGTTGACCCTCGTTGTTGGGGAATTCCCATCTGGTGACACCTTGACAGACGTTGACCAAAAGTCATGCATTTGAAGCAGAGAGGACCAGTTTATACTCGTATACTCTTGGGAGTTCTGAAAGTTAGTTTAGCCTCATATACTTATCGGAGGTCGCCGGGTTATCCTTAAGAATATTGTATACGATATTCTCCAGGAACTTCCCGTCGAGGGTGGGAAACAGTTTAAACTCGTATACCCATTGGAGTTTTAAGAAGCAGTTTATACTCGTATACTTTTCGGAGTATTGATTCTTTCATTGCAACGCATTGATCGGCATTGACCTAGGGTTACGCGTTGACCGGCGTTGACCCTAGGGTTTTGAATGTCGTACGTTGACTTTTTTGATCGCAACGCGTTGACTGGCGTTGACCTAGGGTTACGCGTTGTCCGACGTTGACCCTAGGGTTTCGAATATCGTTGGATGCTCAAGTCACGAGACCAACTAACGAAGCTGATGCTTCAGTAACTCTCGTATTTATAGGATTTTTGGCAAACCCTCAGCCATCAACGGGTTTGATGAGCCTTTACCGACCACCGTTTGAGTCGGGCTAGCATGTGGATTGTCTAAATCCGTTCCGCATGTGACGTTGTGCTAAGAGACTGAATTCTTTTAGACTTGGCGCTACGACTTCGAATACGTAGACTTCGTCTTTCTCACGGGAATAGACTACCCGACAACGTGTATTAGACGCTCACTTATCCCTATTTAGGCTTCGGGATAAAATACCCCAGACTGGTATTCTGGTGTCTTTTTCTACGGAGAAAGACTAAACCGGCGACGCGTGTTAGGCGTCGGCATATCCTTTCTTAGGATTCATGATGAAATTCCCCATGCGTGTAAGGCATGGATTCTGGTGTTATTAATAACAACATGCCACAATGTTGAATATATGAACGGGTGTTCTTTTTAAACGGTTAAGAACTGACCGGCAGCGCGTGTCAGGCGCAGACTTATCCCTGCTTAGGATTCGGGATAAACTTCCTAGGATGAATCCTAAATTGATAAATTTCGGAAAAGATCGATGCGGGAAAGGTAGACGTTGACTTATCCCTACTTAGGCTTCGGGATAAAAATACCCCAGACTGGTATTCTGGTGTCTTTTTCAATCGGTAAAAGACTAAACCGGCGACGCGTGTTAGGCGTCGGCATATCCTTTCTTAGGATTCAGGATGAAATTCCCCATGCGTGTAAGGCATGGATTTTGGTGTTATTAATAACAACCTGCCACAATGTTGAATATGTGGACGGATGTTCTTTTCAACGGTTAAGAACTAACCGGCAGCGCGGGTTAGGCGCAGACTTATCCTTGCTTAGGTTTCAGGATAGAATACCCCAGAATCGAACTCTGGTGTCTTTTTGTACGGAAAAAGACTAAACCGGCAGCGCGTGTTAGGCGCAGACTTATCCCTGCTTAGGATTCGGGATAAACTTCCTAGTACCTGTGAGGCACAAATTTTGGGATTTGAAAAAGGTGGTGTCTTCTCTTGGGGCAAAGACGAACCCGAAATGGGAGAGGAAGAATTTTATATTCTATCTCCCGACACTGAAGACGAAGAATTTTATATTCTATCTTCAGCTGGAAAGGAGACTCGAGGTGGGATCTCCACCCCCAGAATCCGGAAAGGTGAAACTAAGAGTGGGATCTCCACTCCGAGAATCGAAAAGATTCAGATAATCCTAACTGTTGGAAGGTTTGATTACCGAACTAAAGATGAATTTCTCGTTTATCGAGAGGGAATTATGGTTTTGACCTTAACTGTAGGAAGGTTTGATCACTTGATTTGAAAGTGGACCTCTCGTTCATTGGAGGAATCGAGAGGGGATTTTGACTGTGGTCCTAACTGTAAGAAGGTTTGACCAATTGGGAGGTTTGAGACGATCCTAACTGTAGGAAGGTTTGATCGCTCGATTTGTGGACCTCTCGTTCATTGGGGGGAATCGAGAGGGGTTTTGGTTTTGGTCCTAACTGTAGAAAGGTTTGACCAATTCTGAATATTATGTCCAAACTCTAGCAATAAGAGTGATGAGAATTTGAATGGGAGTTTCTTATTCATTACCTTGCTGTGGTGACCGGGTTATCCCTAAGAATACACTATATGGATTTCTTTTGGGAACTTCCCGTTACATGAATCATCCACCCCCAGCTTCCTCTGCTGAACTGGGTATAACGAGGAGTACGTTATCCTCAATCGCATGTTCAGGTTATCCTTAAGAATATATGATTCTCTAGGAACTTCCTGTTACATAAATCGTCCACCCCCAGCTTCCTCTACGGAACTGGTCGGACATTATTCTCAGTTACCTGACCGGGTTATCCTTAAGAATATTAGTGTAACATCCTCCAGGAACTTCCCGTCAAAAGTGGGAAACAGTTTAGACTCATATACCTATTGGAGTAGTGACTCGGCCTTGGCCGAGCCAGCATTTAGTGACTCGGTTTTTTCGGGCTTTGTTCTGGATTTTGGCCTCCAGATTTGACGTGGTTTCGTCAGTTTAAAGTCTGCAGTACTTGTTTGTAGTTTCTTGGCCTCTTGTACCAGGATTCTTGCGTGCGCAAGTAAAGCGTGGCGCTTCTTGGTTCATTCTTCAAAAGTGGAACGTGTCCTCTTAACGGGGACCCATTCATTTGTCGTTGGTTTGGACCAATCGCTAAGTCGCTGCTGTGCCTGTTGGCGTCCTCTAGACTTCAGATCCGCTTCATAGCGGATTCCATCCAGTTGACGCCGTCTTTGACGCGCCCTCTTGGATAAAGTTGGTTCGGCCTTGGTAGCTTCAGCTTCACAAGGAGTCTTTTGAACCGCTGCGGGATGAGGTTCTTGATTTTGAACCTTCAAATCCAAATGTCCTCGACCTTTCCTTGTGGAGTTTCTCCTATTCCTACGAGGGGAGGATGATCGGGAAGAGGAGGATAAGTACTCTTCATATTTTGCTTGGTCGAACTCGTACTCGACCTCCTCGTTGATCGGTATGACGATCTTTGGTTGCGACACTACAGCTTTTGATGAAAAGCTGTCGGCTCCCACTGTGGTCGCCAGTTTGTTTGTGTCAAAAGTTGTCTTTTCCATTGTTTTCAAACCTGTTACACCGTTTATCGATTACAAGTTCAAACTGAAAAGAGAGTTGATCTTTTTATAAGATCTTCTTAAACGAAAAATAAAGATTACAACTTTATCAAACAAAACGCAGCAGTAGTTTATCTCCCGCTGCTTTGCGTGGGATCTTTGCCTGTGCCGGGGACGCGTTAGTCCGTGGACCACCGCAGACCAAAGCCGATCGACAATATAATTACGCTCTTGTTTCACGAGGGAAACAATTACGGAAGCGACAATCACGACCAAGCGAGATTGTGGCTCTTCTCGAGATTAAAACCAAGTTTAATCCGGAGGAAAGAAGGGAAAAGAATCACAAACCTTTCGAAGGGGCTTTCTTTATGAAAGTGTTCGCCAAGCTCTGATGATTCTCCTCTGAAATTCGTGGTTGACTGGTCAATTTGACAGCACCTCGCCTTCTTAATCTCAGATCTCTGATCCCCTTGAAAGAAGACCTTAGGCTTCTATTTATAGGCTTTTTGAGATGTGTCTCCTAGTAGGAATTGATGTTTAAACGTTATCTGCGGTTTATAACTGTCTAAACGTGTTTATAGATAACCTCAGAGCAGTTGGAGAGGTTTTGGGACGAAAGAATTCTTAAAAATCATCGAAATCCGTGTTTGGGGAGGTTTTGTATCCAACAAGAGTCCTGGTGACTCGGGACTGTGCGAGTCAGCTTCTGGTGACTCGGAAATGTGTGAGTCAGCTTCTGGTGACTCGGAACTGTGCGAGTCAGCTTCTGGTGACTCGGAACTGTGCGAGTCAGCTTCTGGTGACTCGGAACTGTGCGAGTCAGCTTCTGGTGACTCGGGACTGTGCGAGTCAGCTTCTGGTGACTCGGAACTATGCGAGTCAGCATTTGGTGACTCGGAACTGTGCGAGTCAGCATTTGGTGACTTGGCACTGTTCGAGCTTCCAAGCAATGTTTCGTGATTCTTCCAGCTTCTTTGTTTTGCGTACGCTTCGTCGCCTTGCTGATTTTGGATGAATTCCTTTGACTTGGATAATAACGTTTATCGTCTTTTCCTTGTCTTGCACTGTGTTTGAGGACATATGGGCAATTTTTTAATGCCTACAGTTTACAATCACACAAATTAAACCCTCACACAAACTCTCAAATCTCACACAAACGGATGCTAAAAAACTCTCTCAAATCCAAGACCAAAGACGGCATTCACAGAAGCCTTGACGCCCCTTGCACACGCGTTCTCTCCTGCTACCTCACACGAAGCCAATGAAGAGAGACAGCCGCAGTTCCCATCTTCACTTGCACGCCGCCCTTGCTCTGCCAAGTTTTCTCATTGCACAGCAGCAAAAATCAACTGTAGTTTTTTCTTTGCCATTCACCTGCTCATCGAAACCCTAGGAATCGTGTTATTATTTATAGGACCGCAACAGTAATCGGGTAGTCCTGCTAAAGTCCGCTTTGTCTCCAGCTCATTCACATGGTGGCCCCCCTTCTCCTTTGCTTTGCTCTCCGCTTCATTCACGTGGTGGCTCCACGTTCACAATTCTCCACCTTGGTGAAGTTTTTCTAAAATTGAGCCGACACCAAAGCAAACAAACATCCCACTTGTTGTGTCTAATACGCCGTGAAGTTAATTTACGACAACGGACTCAATCCACAACAAGTCAGGAACCCAAATAAGAGTCCAAACAATCTCACCCCCATCAAAATCACCTAATCTAAAACTGGCTGCATCTGAAAGACTGCCTACGTATCCTCTTGCCCAAGGAATCAAGCCGAACGTAGTTCACCCAAATGGCCACGAACGACCTCAATCCAATAGAAGAGTTCGCAACCCTCCTCCAATATCATCAATTCTGTGACTGATAGCACCTCCAATGGCCTCAAAGTGTAACGAATCAAACACCTCCACCTGAGGTAAACCAATGGTCATATGCAAACTACATCTACTAGCTACACTCTAATCAAAACCTAACTCATCATCTACATATAAAACCAATTGATCCCCAAGCTGTGTCACCTCAGTTTGAATCCCAAATAATACAGAATGATCCGGAGAATGTGGAGTAATCTCCACCCAATATGGAGTAGCATCACTCTCTACCCGCTGCGATACATCTAAGGTCTGTCCAAAACTCTCCACCTACTGAGAGTCAATTAGCTCCCTCATTGAAGCCTCAACCGAAGAGACACTACCAGACCAAACACCCAATTGAGTTTTACCTCCTATTACAGCAGTTGACAACTCTTTAATAAGATGGCTCGAATATGTCGAAGTTTCAGTCCATAAACTCTTCTGCAGACCATTGCTTGACAACAAACACCGATCCTCCTCCAGCAAGGCACGACTCTCTAAATTTTCCACCCTATCTAGTTGCTCCAAGATTTTCTTTCCAACGAAGTGTTTCGAAATGCCGTGAGCTCGGCTCCAATACAGAAACAGGTCCATCTTGTACCTCCTACCAAAACCAGAATGAAGTACCTTCACCTTTCTGCCAATCTCATACTTCTTCAATCTGTTAGAGACTACTAGGACTTTCTCCAATAGGAATTTGGTTGTAACCCAAACACGCCTAGAACAGCCACCAACAAAGGAAACCAAACATCTATTACCTCTCAATGATGCCCCCTTGGAAGGCCCCCAAACATCCACATGAACACCTCCAGAACGACCCTTAGCACGGTGAATAGAGATGTCAAACTTCACCTCGGTCTTCTTGCTCACATCAACATGTTCACCGGACTTCAAACTGCAGGTCTTCGCATCCTCTTTCAATCTTTGCAAGGAATTAATACTGGAATGACCAAGCCCCAAATGTCGCAGTCTAGTCGAATCAATAGAAGTCGCCACTTCTCTACCTGCTACTATACCTCTAGTCAAGTAATACAGGTTATTCCTTCTGACGCCCTTCATCACAATCTGAGAGTCTTCCACAATCTTGAGAATCATGTCCTCAATTCGAACATTCAGACCCTCTCCAACCAAAGCTCCAATCGAGATCAAGTTCTTCCTCAAGGAAGGAACATATCTCACATCATATAACTCCCTAACAGTCCCGTCAAACATCTTGACGTGAATTCTTCCTATCCCAAGGACCTGGCATGCACGGTTATCAGCCATGTACACCACACCACTATCCAGCTTCTCAAAACCGGAGAACTATTCCCTTCTAGAGCATACATGATAGGTCGCACCACTATCCAACATCCATTCAGATTCCTCCGGATAGCTATCTGTAGGACTGATAGAAAGCGAATAAATAGAAGAGTCAGAAATATTACCATCCGATATAACGATGTTTGCTTCTGATAATGGTTGCTTTCCTTTTCCCTTCTGCTTATTCTTCATCCATTCGTCGAGCTTTAGACGGTCTTTCTTCCAATGATCAGTCTCCTTGCACCAAGCACACTGATCTTTTCTAATTGTAGGATGTCCTACTCTAGACTGTGACTTTTAATTCTTCCGGTTTGGACCCTTCCCTCTTGCGGCCAACGCCTCTGCTACCGACTTAACTGAAGCCTCCTTATCCTTCTTTCGAAGCTGATAATTCACAAGTGCAGCAGTCACCTCACTATACGAAAGAGATTTCTTCCCATTAATCAGAGTAAGAACGAAGGTCTCATATTTCTCGTCGGGCAAGGAACTCAACAATAGCAACGTCTTGTCCTTATCTTCAATTATGACATCCGTATTCGCCAAATCCGTAAGAAGTTTTGTGTAGGTGTTCATGTGATCACTAATTGAGGTTTCCTTCTTCAACTATAAACGATAAAGTCTCCTCTTCAAATGCAAGCGGTTCTCAACACTCTTTGTCAGATACTTACTTTTGAGAATCTCCCAAATCTTCTTCGCAGAAGTCTCATTCATCACATCATATTTTAGATCTTGAGTCAAACAAGACCTAATCACACCATACGCCGTTCGATTCATCTTCTTCCAAATATTCTCTTCGATATCATCTGGCTTGCCATCTAACTCCAAGGTATCCTCTAAATTCTGCGTGTTCAGCGCATCCAAAACCTCACATCTCCATAATCTAAAGTTGTTTGTGTCATTAAACTTCTCTACATCTATCTTCATATAGTGGATATTCAAACTCCGAATGGTCTTCGTGCCAGAAGCACCACCCTCGACACCCGAAGCACCTTCTTTTCCCGACATCTTACTCAACGCACCAACGAACGAAGAATAGATCCAAAACTGAAAAGATAGAGTCTTTACCAAAAGATCCCACCTTTATCACCAAACAAAGTCCTAGACGAGCTTTCAAATCGATCTACTCCTCTAACCAAAATAGAAAACCCTAGATCTGAATTTGGGCTCTGATACCACTTGTTATGTGCAGCGAAAATTTCGGCAGAGTTTCTGGTGCACAATAAGAGAGAAAGATCGCAATAAGAATTTCTGTCTCACCAAGGAAACAAGAATCTAAAGCGAATATCTCAACAAAGTGAGATATTAGCTCTTCCTCTCATCAGTTCTAGGACTGACCTGTCAAGGGAACCTAATAAACTATTACAATGGCCACAAATAACAAATCACATAAGTTTTACGTGGTTTGGCAAATTGCCTACGTCCACGGGGCAAGGAGGAGGGAGATCTACTATTTGAGAGAGAGAATACAAATAGGGTTTACAATCACACAAATTAAACCATTACACAAACTCTCAAATCTCACACAAACGGATGCTGAAAAACTCTCTCAAATCCAAGACCAAAGACTACGTTCACAAAAGCCTTGCCACCCCTTGCACACGCGTTCTCCCCTGCTACCTCGCACGAAGCCAATGAAGAGAGACAGCCGCAATT
>NC_033794.1:13991468-13992110 GCF_001876935.1 Asparagus officinalis | reverse complement strand
CAGCCGTAAAAATCAACTGCAGTTTTTCTTTGCCTTGCACCTGCCCACCGAAACCCTAGGAATCACGTTATTATTTATAGGACCGCAACAGTAATCGGGTGGGCCTGCTAAAGTCTGCTTTGTCTCCGGCTCATTCACGTGGTGGCCCCCCTTCTCGTTTGCTTTGCTCTCCGCTTCATTCATGTGGTGGTCCCACGTTCACATCACCCTCTGGAACTTCATCAGCACCTGGTCCAAGTTTTCGCGCGGCCTTGCCGTGAACGACGTCTAGGGCGATTGTAATGTAGTCGTCGTCGACCGCTGGTTCCTCGGCTCGTGACCGCCTCCGATCTGCATGCCGTTCAAAGGCCCCGCGGAATTCATCAAGCGGGTGTCCGTCGATCCTGCCGCTCGATCCCACTACTTCTTCCACCTCTCATCCGACACCGTCAAGAAACTCAAGGCCGAGGCCAACGAAGAGATCGCCGGCGCCGGCGCCGATGATGCCAAGATCTCATCCCTACAAGCGGTGTCAGCGCACTTGTGGAGGTCAATCACACGCGCGAGAAAGCCCCACCCGCAAACACCAGCCGTACACGTAATAGTGGTGGGATACCGCTCAAATAAGCCGCTGAGCCTCCATCCAGTGCCCCAGTCTTACAC
>NC_033794.1:13983340-13991458 GCF_001876935.1 Asparagus officinalis | reverse complement strand
GATCACCACGGCCGAAGAGCTAACAAACAAAGGACTAGGAGCCGCAGCGTTGCTACTGAACAAACAGATAGCGGCTTTTTCTAAGGAGGAGGTGTACAATGAGGTTGAGAATTGGGGAGGGAATCCGAAGATTCGTTACTTGGATTATGATAACGGGATGATGATGTACACTGGAGGGTCGCCGAGGTTTGATGTGTTTGGGTGTGATTTTGGATGGGGACGTCCGGTGGCGATGAGGACCGGGAGGTGGAACGTGGCGGAGGGGACCGTCGGGGTTTATCTGGGGGCGGAGGAGGGGAGTTTGGAGTTGGACGTGCATTTGGCGAAGGAGACTATGAGCGCTTTGTTGAAGGATGAGGAGTTTATGAAGACCGTGTGTTTGAGTCCACATTAGTTTTCCGTAGCTTTGAGGTGACCCCGTTGCTTAAGGGGGAGATTGAGGTTTAGTGTACGCTTGTTGTTAAATGTTGAACTTATGTATGTTTGGATTCATCTAAATAATGCATCTTCTCGTATGCAGTCGTGAACTTCTTAGTTGAACTCATATGTAAGTTTAAAGCAAGTATTATAAATCATCTGATTTCAATACCTAGTTAAATTTCTTAGTTAACATCAATTATCTATTTCACCGTCTGGAGCTGCCCAGTTCCTAGTTTAATTTCTTAGTTAACATCAATCATCCATTTCATCCTCATGGAGCTTGCGCCCCATTGCGTCTAGGTAGGAAAGTTCATAGAATGATCTACAATTAATTAGGTGTCTAATGTTAGAAAATCACTGCAAATAATCAGAAAGTATTCAAAAACAAGTTGGAAAGACAAGCCTGAGAAAGGGGTAATCGTGCGATCACTGCCCTAGAACAATAGTCGCCGTCTTCGTAGAGGCAATTCGATGCGACCACGCCTAACGGTAAGAAACCCCCCGAGAAAGCCGGCACCAAAGTTTACTGCGAACTTTGGTCTCTTGCTTAATGGATGTTTGCCTAAAAATTAAAACTAGAAATCAAATTGTAGAGAATTATGAGAGAGAGAGAGAGAGAGAGAGAGAGAGAGAGAGAATAGAGATTGCTCACTTTCCTTATGTTTTTTATCCTTCATCGAGATCCCCTTTTGTAGCTATCTTGATTGTCCCGTTGAGATAATCGCTACCATCAAGGAGGAGGAAGTTACGCTTGTTGATGAGGCCGGAGAGGATGTCGACATTGCCACCATATGGGGAAGTTCCGCTCGGAGGAAAGAGGAGAGAACGAAGTAATCAGGTATTAATTAGGAGAAATGGAACATAGAGAAGAAGATAAGGAAAGAAATAAATATTATGCAAATACACCCCTCAAAAGATCATATTTGCATTAAGGAAGAAACTTAATCTTTTATTAATTCCAACAATCCTCCCCAAAAAATTGAGTTTTGGTGAATAAAAGAAGAAAGAAGGGAAAAACGACAATAATAACAATGGTAACAAAATATAGGCCAGGCAACCTCATATTGTGAATTCAACAAAGATAGCTTTCGGCTTTGAATCTTTGCTTAGTGACATTTGTCGCAATCTGAGGGACATAATGGATTAAACCTTGAATTGGGACCCTTGATAAAAAAAATTAACAAAAAGCACACATAATATGCATCCATTTATTGAGTGAGCGGGTCGGAGCGATAATGGTCATGCTTACAATAACCCTCTCATGAGAGTTACTAGGAATCAGCCTCATGTCCTCAACCGCGGCCTTTACGGTTCCTCTCACGTAGGTAAGTCCTCCAATGATACTGTGACTGGATACCCCACAAGGGTTAGACTTATTAAGAGTAGAACTCATCCTGACCAGTCACATCATAAGAGCACTGTCACCATAGGAATGAGGGAGTAGCTAACATGGTGCTAGTCATAAATGCATACAACACTACAAAAAGGAGTATAACTCCGAAGGTCAGTGCTCCACACGAGATCACCAATCCAGCTTGTTTCTATCACATTGAACCTTTTTCATGAGAATAACTCATCAATCAAAGGTTAGGTTCCCGCTATCAGTGAACTCTACTATGGGCTTAACCTCATTTCCCTCAATGATTCTAGGATTGCACTCCAAGATAGACCCTTTGTCAAGTGGTCTGCCAAAATTTTCTCTGACTTTACAAAGTCCAATGCAACATATTTTCCCATAAGGTTTTGCACAAATTTAAATCTTATCTGCAGATGTATGTTCAACTTTTATTGATGGTATTTTGTTTTAAAAGTTCTATAGTGGATCTGGAGTCTGTGTGAATAGATAAAGGAGGAATAGGTCCAGACACAAAAGGGAGCTTAGATATAAGGTTCTTCAACCATTCATCTTCTGAGCAACAAGAATCTAAAGCTATAAGTTCAGACTTCATGGTGCTTCTGGCAATCACTGTTTGCTTACAAGACTTCCAGGATATATCAGCACCGCCATATCAGCACCGCCAAACATAAAAACAAATCCAGAAGTAGATTTCAGACTTCACATTATCAGAATTAGTGACCCACTTAGCATCACTATACCCTTCAATCACATCAGAGTATCTAGTATAAGTTAAACAATAGGCTGTTGTACCTCTCAAATATCTAAAGACTCTTTCTAATGCATTCTAGTGTTCCTTACTTGGGTTACTATTGCATCTACTTAGTCTACAGTTAAAACCCAAGTGATTCTCTCTCTCTCTCTTAAGTTATAACTTATAAGTATATACAATATATTTACATATAATATATGCATATATAATATATAGCTATATAATAATATGTAAGTATATACTAATACATACTTATATAAACTAGTATAGTGCACGTACGTTGCACGTGGACATATTTGTTTTATGTTCTAATACTTTACACAATTTATATTTAATTAATGGAAGAGTTTCATTTTGAATGTAATTATAACAATATTTGAGGACTTATTTGTAATTTTCTTATAATTTAGATCATATACTTCTTTCAATCTTCTTAAGATTTAAGTTTTGAACTATATAGGGTTTTATCTGTAAAAAATTATGAAGTTTTAGTATTTTTCTATAAATATATAAAATTTCAATGGTGTTTGTGAAAATTATGAAGATCCATGGTTGTTTGTGAAAAAATTCAGGGTTATTTTATGAACATTGGCAAATCATGGAATACCCAAAAGATACAATTTTTTTTAATCTTAAAAGACATAGTTCTATTTACTTTATAATTTAAGATAATGAATGGCAAATTTAGAATATAGTTTTAACATTAGGGAGGTTATAATATACTTATTATATAAAAAAAATTACCAAAAAGACAAAAATTCCAAGTTTGTTCTTTACTTTTATGTTAAGTGTGTCATGTTATTCCAGTTTATATTAATTATCTTTATTTTTGCTAATCCATTATAACAAAATAAAATTCTCACTTTCACCTTCTCTCTCTCCTATTATCATATAATTAGTAACATGCTACAAAAAATATATCTACTAAGTTCATGGATAATACAATATTTCTCTCAAATCACAATTAAGTACATAGTAATAATTATAGAAATAGAAAAAAAAAGTTCATTAAAACCCCCTAAATTAGACCTCAAATTTTAGCTTCAATCCGAATTCTTCACATTTCCTTGTATCAATCGTATCCTCAATCCGCATATAGCCGTCAATCTAACAATCACATCAGTATAAAGTATAATCCGAGTAAAGCTCAGTACTTCCTCAGTACAACTTCAATCGTCTTCACCCCCCTTTGTTGTTATCTCTTCTGAAGGGATAATGTCTTCACTGGCGAGCTTGTATCATCCAAATAATATCATAGTAAAGCCATAGGGTGAGTATAGGATGTTGTTAGGTTTGTAAGAGGTGAGTGTAAATCTAAATCATCAAATGAGTGAATTTATATAGCTAGCTTGCAAGTAAGGGCTATTATGATAAATAAAAAAAATAGGCTCTTTGGATCCGTAACAGTCAAATGTAATTGCCACTTAAATAAAAATTACAATTGAAAATATAACTCTCATTTCAAGTATGCATGAACGCATGCACTAATGGCATTTTAAGTTAATACTTTGTTTGCAAATTGAAACGTATATTATTAGTTTGTCAAATGTGCGTTTTAAGTGGAGGGGTTACAAAAAATAGAAGTTAATATTAATGGACAATTAATAGGAGAGTTATGCCATTATTAAGAATGTATGCATGTAAGCATTTTAAGTTGACACTTTGTTTGCAAATTGAAACGTATATTATTAGTTTGTCATATGTGTGTGCATTCAATTCTCAGCTATTATGTCAAATACAACTTACAATCTTAAAAAAATTATGATAATATTAATATTGGATTAGTGGAGGGGTTACAAAAAATAGAAGTTAATATTAGTGGACAATTAATAGGAGAGTTATGCCATTATTAAGAATGTATGCATGTATATGTATGTGTTTATATGTATGCAAGTATGTGTTTTATGGATGCATGTATGTGGTTTGGAGGGCATTTTTGGAAGAAATGTTTTAACATACAAACACACTTTTATAATAATATTAGATATAGTAATATTAATCTAAATTTTTAGCAATTTTTTATCAAAAAAAGGAAAAACAAACAAACAACCGGCCCGGCCCGGGTCCGGGTCATGGGTTTTGCTCGGCCTGAACCCGATACGTATATGAAAATTTATTACAAATTATCGTATTTGATAGCTTTTGGTTAATGATATGATGGTTGTATTTTAGCCCCCACTTGAGAAAAAAACCTATCTCCGGACCATCGTAGGGTGATAGTTAGCTCTCTACAGATCCGATGGCCTTTAAGCTAATTAACATGTTAATGAAGCATAGACTTTCAAAATAATTTTCATAAAATATATATATCAGATATTTTTCAATAAGTTAGGTGTTACATGAGATAAAAACAAACAGTAAATAGGGACGCAAAGTTCTTGTGTCTCATATGCACACACATATTGTTATTGTGTTTTAGAACCATTTATCTCAATCGCCTATGCATATTAGTATAGTAAACATGTATTTTGTTTTTATGAAATATGTACATTTTAGTGCACGTAATGCGTGCACGACACATAAATGTGCAGGAATTTCAGTTTGTTTTTTGCAAGATGAGCATTTACATTATTTCTTCCAAGCATTAGGATATTTCCATTATTTTCACGCAAATGTAAGGTTGGTTTTTGTATTTATCAATTTTACTTAAATATTACGAACTACTATTTTTTTATCACATTTTAGTCAAGATTTATTAAGCATAAACTATCAAACCGCTTAAGGAAAGTATAACCTATCAAATTATTATCCAAGTAAAATTAACATTCATGAAAAGAATAACGACTGGATATTAATTCTAGAATTCATAAGCATAACCTATCAAATCACTCAAGATAAACATAGATTATCAAATTCTTCTTTTACTAATTAGTTCTCTAATTGATTACCCCAAACATGATCATTTTAAGCACAAGAGAATAATTCATAAAATTATAAAAGAAATCAAACTAGTTTTTTTAAAGTGTAAGAGTATTTCTAGAATTTCTAAAAAATTGTCCAAATTAAATGGAGGGTTTTCCTTAAAGATAATACAAAGTGAACCTCACAATAATAGCTCAATACAACAAATGTTTGTTCTCTAATATGGATGAGAACACAATATAAGCTCACACTCTGAGTCACTAACCCACAACCCTAAATTATACTATGAATGTAAATACAATAAGCTCAATAGGTTGTGTGTGAACAAAGAGATAAATCAAATCAAACTAAACTCTAATAAATTCTAGCTTAATGAAAATGAAAATAAAACATATAAAATAGCTAGATTGAGTTTAGAAAAACTTCTCTATATGATTACAAGAGGGAGGGAGAAGAGTTGAATGCTCAAACACCAATGGATGATCTCCTCTAGCTCTTGTGAAATTATCTTCACAAATCGAAACTTGAAAATTCTTAAAAGCTTCTTAAACAAACTTAAACCAAAACTTAAACCCTTATTAAAATACTCTTAAACTTGTTTAAAAACTTTCTTAGTTACATTCTAAGTGTTGGGGATAGATGAGTATATATAGGAAGCTCAATAGGTTGTGTGTGAACAAAGAGATAAATCAAATCAAACTAAACTCAAATAAATTCTAGCTTAATGAAAATGAAAATAAAACATATAAAATAGCTAGATTGAGTTTAGAAAAACTTCTCTATATGATTACAAGAGGGAGGGAGAAGAGTTGAATGCTCAAACACCAATGGATGATCTCCTCTAGCTCTTGTGAAATTATCTTCACAAATCGAAACTTGAAAATTCTTAAAAGCTTCTTAAACAAACTTAAACCAAAACTTAAACCCTTATTAAAATACTCTTAAACTTGTTTAAAAACTTTCTTAGTTACATTCTAAGTGTTGGGGATAGATGAGTATATATAGGAACTCAAGACAACACCCCAAGGCCCAAAAAACGAGGAAAATACCCCAAAAACAAAACTAGGAAAAAACTAGCCGTTAGGATGAAAAACATGTCATCAGTCGACTGATGAAGTCCACCGTTGAACAGTTTTGACAGATTCTGGAATTTTTGCATATTTGGTTAAAATCAATTAAAATAGTAAATTAACTCCAAAAATCATGAAATTTTGAAAGAAGGGTCTAGACATGTATATGAACATGTTAGAGAAAGAATTTCTGAAATATCTCTTCCCATTTGTGAGAAATAAATATTTAAAAACAGATATTCTAGATTCTAAAAACTGCTGAAACACTTGATTTTGTAAAATCAATTCAGTATAGTAAATCAACTCCAAAAATGATAAACTTTTGGGAAATGGTTATAAACATGTAATAAAACATGTTAAAAAAAGAATTTTTTAAATTACATTTCTTATTTATGAAAACTCATCTGTTTTACAAAAACATGCACGAACATATGCACGAACATGAACTTATAAAAACTTGATTTTATAAATTCAATTAAACATAACAAATTAACTCCAAAATTAATAAAACTTTGGGAAACATTTATAAACATGAAAACAAACATGTTAAAGAAGAAATTTTTAAAATATCAATTCGTATTTGCAAAAACTTACTATTTTGCAAAACTTGTAAATACATGTGTACATAAACTTCTTGATTTTTGACTATTGAGTTAAACAATATTTTAAAACCTTATAAAGTAATTTTATAGACTTAATAGAATATGTATAAACTGATATTGAAGTCTATAAACTAATAAAACAATATTTTTACAAAAACACCTATATTTTGATAAAATCAACAAATATGTGTGTGTGATTGATATGAGCTTGAAGTATTAACACACAAGTATACACCTATATAACAAACACTATAAACTATATAACAAAGCTTGAAGGTCTTAAATATAGCTCTCTTTGGTAAACTTGCAGATGAAGCTTGAACTTGGATCTTCAACTTGGATTGCATTGCTTCACTCCACTATTCCGCCAACCTCCATTAGATATGATCGTGAATGCTCGGTTCCATCCATCCTCCAACATATTATTTACCTAGAATAAATACAAAACACAAACACTAAACAAACAACATTAGTTACAAATTGTTTGTTAATCATCATCAAAACAAAAGGACCCAACAAGATTTCTCCTGCTCTCATCAACCATCATGGTCAAGACTTTGGCTTCTCATCAGGATAAGCCCAAGACACAACGACTCCTCAGTCAGTAACAAAGACCTTGGCACCTCCTCAGGATAAGCCTAAGGCATAACTGTAGGCGTATAAAATTGCTTATAGGTCCCTTAGCACAGCTCGGCATAAACCGACGAACCAACGAGGCGACGAGGTTAACGAATCGCACGCAAGCAACGGAATACATCCATTCGCGTGTGGAATCAAGCCAAGGGTTCGAAGAGTCAACGAGTCATCCAACCAAGGGCAGACTCGGACGAATCACGATCGAATCAAGATCAGTTTCGGACTCGAACTCAGAAGTGGATTTACTACCAAATTAGAAATCGGATTTACTACCAAATCAGATCAACAAATCAGAGTCTAAATCAACCGAATCACGGACTGAACGGATACAACGCAAAACGACGAAAACCCAACGCCTAAGGGGGGCTCGGCTAAGGCCGAGCCACCCATGGGTGGCTCGGCCAAGAGCCGAGCCACCTA
>NC_033794.1:13949064-13982340 GCF_001876935.1 Asparagus officinalis | reverse complement strand
CAAATAGCCTCGCCAGAATTGCTCTCTAGATTCCTGAACAAATAAGACGCAAACTGTTTCTGGCTCACACGGGATTTAGCCCTCTTCGCTAAAGGTTCAGACTGCGCCAAAGTGATATGATAGTGGCATGTGAGGTCCCATAAAGTCTCGTAGCGGTCGGGCATGCGATCCTTCAGCTGACTTAATTCTTGGTTGGAGGGAAATATTCCTGATATAGCATCCGTCCCATGGGCAAACCAGAAATCCTGTGCATCTCATGGAGGGCCAAGCCCAACTCCCCTTGCCGGGTCAGAAAAGTGTTCGAATCCGGGTTATAGAGCTCGCACAAAGCGAAGAAATGCTTCGCGCTGACAGGCAAGCCATACATGGAGGCACGAATAGCTGCATATAGACCACAAGCGTGCAACTCCTCGCTCCATCGGCTCAAGACGTACTTCGTCATGCGAGTCCACCAAAGCTTGTCCAAAGAATGGACCCAACCATAAAACCTGTGGCGTGTCGCAGGCATCTCCCGTCCTAAAGCAGCGAGGCGATTCTTCAAAGTAGAAGCAGCGGCAAGAAGCTCGTTACGTGGCGGTGCATCTAACCCCAATACTCCAGGATGCAATCCAGTGATGTGACTCCTGCTCGAACCAGGAGCTGCCTGATGAGTGATGTATCCGCCGCAGTGAAAGCTCTCATGCTCCTCCGTCAAGCGCTACGACATCTCCCGTGTCACAGCCTGACGCCTGAGCTCAGTCAACGAACGATGCCGAGGAATCTTCGGCAAATATATGAAACCACTGCCAGTTTTATGAAGCCACTGCTCGGCATCAATAAACACTGCATCCGGATCTCTGGCAGAGTCGCCAAATAAAAAGTCGGTCTTCCTGAGAGACTGAATCGAACTGGCATCCTTCACGAGGGGCGCATCTGTAATCAACTGGCGAAGAGCTCGATGTCCACCTTCCTTCACCACTTGGGCAACCTCTGTCGACGTGCCCGAAGCAAACCGAGGAGTAACTGGGATAGGGGAAAAATCGTCGGAAGTCGAATAATACTCGCCACGACGCCCATACACTGCGTGAGATGAAAACGCTCCAGAAGGATATTCCACTGGAAGCAAACATTTAAACATTTGTTAGTCTCAATTATAAAAGGAAGTTGAACTCATCCTAATATCGACTATATAGCCCTGCCTTATAAGGCACAATGCAGCGTCAGAACGCCCCCTTTATTGATTTTGAGATATGGTTTTGACCAAGCAAAACATATCTTTAAAGCGTCGATCCTCGCCAAGGAGAATCAAGGCTCTTCCCGATTGCCTCACCAAGGAGAACAAAATGGGGATAAAAAGGACTAATTTGCAAATTTCCATGAAAAAATGGACTAATTTGTAAATTTCCAAAAAAAATAGCTCACCGGCATAAGAGGGAGGCGCGCCATCAGCCGACGCGGTAGAGGATTGACCTAATAGCTCACCAGCATAAGAGGGAGGCGCGCCATCAGCCGACGCGGTAGAGGATTGACCTCTCGCAATACAAGACATAGAGACCTGCAAAATAAATTAAGGAATCAGATCCAGAAAAAGTTCCTCTTTTTTTTGCAAATCTCCCCCCCCCCTGAAAGGTGAGGCGCCAAATCTTAATCCTAACCCTCGCATGCGACCCCACAAATTCATAAATTGAATTAAGCATAAAATATGCTAAAATGGTTGAGGATTTACCTGAGGAAAAGCTCGTGGATCCAATAAAAATCAGATCTTGAAAGAGACTCAGACCACGCGCTCGAGAGGCCTGAGAGAAATTCTAAATATGGAAGTTTTGAGGGATTTCTCAGTCAAAGATCCAAAGAAAGACGAGATCTAATGCAACTATGGAAGTTTTGAGGGATTTCTCAGTCAAAGATCCAAAGGAAGACTAGATCTAATGCAACTATGAAGTTTTGAGGGAGAACGGATGCTCGAGGGAAGAGAAAAGTGAAAAAAAGGTTAAGGGGGGGCCCTAATGAGGAGAAAAAAACCTTTTTTATAATGTTGAACCAAGCCTAGTTGAACCGGACCAGACCAAGTTGAACCGGACCAGACCTGGTTTGAACCAGAATTCAAATTGAAGCTGAATCGAGCATCGAAACCACTTCAAATCGACCGAGGGTTCAGTCCTTGGTTTATTCTTGCCTCTCCCACATATTCGGAAGAGTCGGAAGATTTTTTGAGCCGAATTACTGCCTTTTTTGGCTCATTATCAAGCCGGTTCAGCTCATTATCAGGCCGGTTCAGCTCAGGTCAGACAATAAATGCAGCACCGGAACTCTTACAGACATTCGACAAAGCACCGAATAGCCTGGAGGATTGAAGGAATCAAGAACAGAAGCCATTCCAAAGTCCCGTTACACCGACTGAAGGTTGGGACCATCATATCCAAAGTATTCCAGACTCTTCTATAAAAGAACGAGACTGAAATACTTTGGAGGGGGTATCTGTAGGCATATAAAATTGCTTATAGGTCCCTTAATACAGCTCGGCACAAACCGACGAACCAACGAGGCAACGAGGTTGACGAATCGCACGCAAGCAACGGAATACATCCATTCGCGTGTGGAATCAAGCCAAGTGTTCGAAGAGTCAACGAGTCATCCAACCAAGGGCAGACTCGGACGAATCACGATCGAATCAAGATCAGTTTCGGACTCGAACTCAGAAGTGGATTTACTGCCAAATCAGGAATCAGATTTACTGCCAAATCAGATCAACAAATCAGAGTCTAAGTCAACCGAATCATGGACTGAACGGATACAACGTAAAACGACGAAAACCCAACGCCTAAGGGTGGCTCGGCCAAGGCCGAGCCACCCATGGGTGGCTCGGCCAGCCACCTATGGGTGGCTCGGCCCAGTGCCGGCCACCCATAGGTGGCCGACTCAGATCTGTGCGCGGGCACAGTTCAGAGAGCCTATAAATAGGGCCCCCTTGGTGGCCGACCCAGATCTGTGCGCGGGCACAGTTCAGAGAGCCTATAAATAGGCCCCCCTTGGTTCATTTGTAAAGGTTGGAACTTTGAGAGCTGAAACTCTGCCGAATTGAAGATCGAGCTTGGAGTTTTGAAGACTTGAGGACTTGAATATTCAGATCTGATTCTCGGCGAGCGTCCACGTCACAAAGGGCAGGAGTTCGAGAGAGAGAAAGATCAGATCTGAGATCTACACGAGATCACACTCCGGATCAAAGCTTGGTCTTTGATCCCGAGAACTAAGGGCGATTATTTCCTTGGTGAATTAATCCCCCCCGGCTATTATTTCCTTCACGAAATAATACCCGTCAAATCGTGTAGATCCGACCGGATCTAGATCGCGCGGTGGTCCACGGATTAACCCCGGCGTCGGCAAAGAACCCACACAAGCGAGCGACCGCAAAACAGGAGCACGCGATTTGTTCTAAAGGAAAGTTGTAATCTTTTTCTTTTTCTTTGATTTCGTTGTAACCGGATCTAAAAAAGACCGGATCTTTTGTAACCAAAAAGCAATTACTTGAGATAACAATGAATTCAATGAAGGCAATTTTCACCGCGAACAATAACGACTTCTCAGTCGGTAAGCAAGACCTTAGCTCCTTATCAGGATAAGCCCAAGGCATAACGACTCCTCAGTCGAATATCAAGACCTTGGCTCTTCATCAGGATAAGCCCAAGGCACAATGACTTCTCAGTCGGTCACCAAGACCTTAGTTCCTCATCAGGATAAGCCCAAGGAACAACGACTTCTCAGTCGGTAACAAAGCCCTTGGCTCCTCATTAGGATAAGCCCAAGGCACAATTGGTGGTCGATTCTTCCAGTTCTCATCGACCATCATGGCCAAGACCTTGGCTCCTCATCAAGATAAGCCCAAGGCACAACGACTCCTCAGTCGGTAACAAAGACCTTGGCGTCTCCTCAAGATAATCCTAAGGCACAACGACTCCTCAGTCGGTAACAAAGACCTTGGCGCCTTATCAAGATAAGCCCAAGGCACAACGACTTCTCAGTTGGTAAGCAAGACCTTGGCTCCTTATCAGGATAAGCCCAAGGCATAACGACACCTCAGTCGAATATCAAGACTTTAGCTCCTCATCAGGATAAGCCCAAGGCACAATGACTCCTCAGTCGGTAACAAAGCCCTTGTCTCTTTATCAGGGTAAGCCTAAGGCACAACTAGTGGTCGATTCCTCCTGCTCTCATCGACCATCATGGTCAAGACCTTGGCTCCACATCAGGATAAGCCCAAGGTACAATGACTCCTCAGTCAGTAACAAAGACTTTGGCTCCTTATCATGATAAGCCCAAGGCACAATGACTCCTCAGTCGGTAACAAAGACCTTGGCGCCTCCTCAGGATAAGCCTAAGGTACAATGACTTCTTAGTCGGTAAGCAAGACCTTGGCTCCTTATCAGGATAAGCCTAAGGCACAACGACTCCTCAGTCGAATATCAAGACCTTGGTTCCTCATCAGGATAAGCTCAAGGCACAACGACTTCTCAGTCGGTAATAAAGCCCTTGGCTCTTTATCATGGTAAGCCTAAGGCACAACTGGTGGTCGATTCCTCCTGCTCTCATCGACCATCATGGTCAAGACCTTGGCTCCTCATCAGGATAAGCCCAAGGCACAACGACTTCTCAGTCGGTAACAAAGCCCTTGGCTCCTTATCAGGGTAAGCCCAGGGCACAACTAGTGGTCGATTCCTCCTGCTCTCATCGACCATCATGGTCAAGACATTGGCTCCTCATCAGGATAAGCCTAAGGCACAACAACTCCTCAGTCGGTAATAAAGCCCTTGGCTCCTCATTAGGATAAGCCCAAGGCACAAGACTCCTTAGTCAGTAACAAAGCCCTTGGCTCCTTATCAGGGTAAGCCTAAGGCACAACTGGTGGTCGATTCCTCCTGCTCTCATCGACCATCACGGTCAAGCCCTTGGCTCCTCATTAGGATAAGCCCAAGTCACAACGACTTCTCAATCAGTAATAAAGCCCTTGGCTCCTCATCAGGATAAGCCGAAGGCACAACGACTCCTTAGTCGGATTCAAAGCCATTGGTACCTGATCAGGAATAAACCTAAGGCACAACCCTTTGGCTGACTCCCACAGTCGCATCTCGGCCTTTAGGGGAAATTCGAAGACCTTAGCGCAAAACCTACGAGTTGTCGTCTAAATCAGAATGGGCCTTGCAACCACTCGCACCAAGGTATGATTCCTGCAAACATGACAATCCATCAACATAAACTTCGATAAATAAGTTGTCGATTAGATTGCTCAGTGCAAGCACAGAGCATTCAAAGTGAACTAATTATAGTCTCCTACATATGGATCGACATTATGCAATTAATTTACTCAAACTACAAAACTCAAATGCTTAGGCATAAAAGCAAAAATTGGTCTTTCGTTCAAAAAGTTCCATTACAATATCCTCCATAGTTCTTTCTACAAAAAAAAAGAGAGAAAGAAAGGGGGTAGAAAGACATGATATCTTTAACGCCCTCGACCAAGTCCAGAAGAAGGGTCCGGTCACCTCCTGGCTGCTACCAAAGAAGAGTCGTCAAGGGAGTCACCAGCCGACCTTAAAACATCCACTTCTTGTTCTAGTTCCTGGATAGTCCTAGACTGTCTGGAGCTAATAGTCTTGTAGCGCCCCAGCAACCTCTCCGTCTCGACCAGTTCAACCTCCAAGGTAGCAGCCCGTCTCTTCGCCTCTTCCCTAGCTGATCTCTCTACGGCCAGCAAGTGATCGAGCCGGCGGAATAGAGCCAGCTCTAATGAAGCCCCTTGGGTCTGGCCGGCTTGAAAAGCTTGATGAATGTTGTTGCTTGATATTTCCTTCAAACTTCCCTCGCCAACGTCACCACCAGGGCCAGGAGAAGACTCGTCTGTACCATCCACCTTATTGACCAAAGCAAGAGGTTCTTTACCAGGTCGACGAGACGGTCCAGGTCTCGGGAAAGATTCCCCAGCAAACCCTGCATCCATAGAGTCGGCCAAGTCCCTTCTCCCATCCCTCATCCTACCAGGAGAGGGAGCAACCTCGATTACGAGGGGCCTTCTGCCAGAATCCCCCTCCACATCGAGGGCCCTCCTCGATCTCTTCCGAGACTCCCCAGCCAATCCTTCCCTCTCGACCCCGAGCCTCCTATTACAGACCTCCATTGGCGGAGGAATAGGAGAGCTCGCCCTGTCTGCGAAGCTAGTGGAAGACAAAATCACAGACATGTCCTCCACCAAGTCCTCCACATCCAAAGGCCTGACATAAGAACAGATCTTCTCCAGGGCCTCCTTCTCCAGACCGCTAAGAGCAACTAGCCTTAGGGCCTCCATGTTTGCCTCCAGCCAGGTCGAGCAGGCAAAGATATCATCGGCTCCATAAGCCCACACAAAATGCTCCCTCCAATCCTCCTCCAATTCAGGAAGATCTAGGGAGAGCTTGAAATTATCATCAATATGATAAAAATAGTGTGGGTCCCCTTCAGCCAATCCCACACTCAACAAATGACCCAGCACTTTCATGCTGGGCTGTACTCCAACTCGGTAGCAGACGACCACGAAAGCCACCAAAGCTCCTACCGTGTTCGAATAAAACTGCATGAGGGAAACCCCTAGTGCTGCATGTACTCCCTTGACAAATGGATGAAGTGGCAGCCGCAGACCCTGCTCATGATGTGCCAAGTACAATGGCACTCACCCCTCGCCATGATTGTATACGGGCTCCGTCAGCTGGGGCTCCTCAAGTGTTATGGCTCAAAGAATGTCAAATCTCTCGCACGCCCACTTCAACTGATCTCTTAGAACCTTTGAACGTAGATGCCAAAGTACGACAAACTTTTCTTCGCGATGGCTTGGAGTGGGAGCTGGAGAAGCTATGAAAAAGTCCCTTCTTTACAAAGTCTAACGATTTTGAAGATAAAAAGTCTGTGAGAAACTCCTCTCAACCCTTAGGATATTTATAAAGCCTCCAAAGAAGCATGCAGAAGAACTCAAGAGGCACAATCTTAAAGAGACCAAGAAAGATCCACTTTGAGAACCTGAAACGGATTGCTCAAAATACCAACCGCCGCTCCTGCATATTATTCCATGCCAATAAATTGGTAATGAAGCACCACTCGTTTTGTCCATGACGCTTCCTATGACGGTTGGGCAGAAATCCCTACACCACGTTTTCAGCCATGATCAACTGACTAAGAATCCTCAATAACCTTGGGCAAGTTTATACAGATCGCAAGCTTATATCTATTTCACTCGGACCCGACTAAAGTCGACTTCGAGTGAAAAGGGCCAACTGTTATGGTAATTCACCATCTAAAGATAAAAATATTGAGAAACTGTCTTTAAAGGCCCAAAAGAGCTATGGCCCAAGCCAGCTTAGCGGCCTAAAGCCCAGCCAAGAGCAAATCTATCAACCCACCGAGCGACGAGTCATCTTTACTGACGTGAAGTGCGGGATCAGTCGACCCCTCATAATCAAGACGACTCCTCAAGAGTCCATCCGCCTCATAATCGAGACGACTCCTCATATATTCGGCTCGACCATCTACTCAGCTGTCTCCTCGGTCAAAAGCTCTCTCGACTATCTGGTCGGTAAATCATAGGGACGACTCGAAAACCAACCCGTCTTTACTAAGGGGATAAGATCTAACTAAGATCCCTTTAGATATACATCAATCAATACTACAGTATTGATCGATCCCATCAAGATCTCAAGTCTGACAAATCTCAGGTATAAACAGCTTACTCTGCTCACAAGTCACTTCCCAGATATCACTAAGATATCATCTCCTATGCTCGAATGCCTTCCCCTCCAGTCGCCATCCGGTATCTATAAAGTGGAGGATGACTAAGCAGCCTATCTACTCACCCCGCCGCCGCCCTCGTGTGCATAATAAAATCCCAGTGTTAGAATCTCAGGGGCGAAGGACTATAAAAGGGAGGAAGGAGGGTAAGGTAAAGGAGATCTTCTTCTTCTTCTCTTTTTAATCTTGACTCTACGAAGAGGCTGGACATTTATTAAACTGGGGGGGAGGGATCATTTCTCCCTCTTGAGCTAATTTTCTTTTTACTAGTAACTTTAAAAGAGTACCCCCTTGACAAGGACCTAAATGGTCCCGGAACTCTCCCTAAAACCCCACTCAAGCTCACCAACTGACTTGACTATCGAAGGTACCACGGGGGAAATAAGCCCCGCCCTCTTATGGGTTCGTTCTTCTTATTATGCAGAAAAATCAGGAATTCCAGTCTAAGGATCAGACATAAAGTCGGAGGAGGAAACGACCCCATCTCTCATCCTCTCACTCTTCGTCATCAGCGAACAGTTCTCATCGACTGTGTGATCTTAGACATCAACAAGTTGTATGTATTTAAGTACGCAAGTATGTATGTATGTGTATATATATATATATTCATATAAGTAAACTGTATAACTGTACTTAAATAAGCATAATGTAAGTATGTAATAAATACATATAAAACTATATAATACATATTTATAAATAAGTAATATATTCTTATGTGATTCTCTCTCTCAAGTTATAACTTGTAAGTATATGCAATATATTTATATATTATATATATAATATATGTATATA
The DNA here is from genome assembly GCF_001876935.1 of Asparagus officinalis. Classification (NCBI taxonomy): domain Eukaryota; kingdom Viridiplantae; phylum Streptophyta; class Magnoliopsida; order Asparagales; family Asparagaceae; genus Asparagus; species Asparagus officinalis. The sequence goes on along the minus strand of NC_033794.1, from coordinate 13,973,763 downwards.
TAATATATAGCTATATAATAATATGTAAGTATATACTAATACATACTTATATAAATATAATAAGATTAATCTAATTTTTTAGCAAATTTTTACCAAAAAAGAAAAAAAAAGAAAACAATCGGGTCGGCCCGGGCCCGGACCCGGACCGACCCGGGCTAACCTGGCCCGGGTCCAGGTCACGGTATTTGCCTGGCTTGGATCCGTATGTATATGAAAATTTATTATAAATTATCTTATTTGATAGCTTTTGGTTAATGGTATGATGGTTGTATTTTAGCCCCCCGTTGAGAAAAATTCCTACGTATTTGATAGGTTTTGGTTAATGGTATGATAGTTCTCCAAATATTTCATATTTGAAAGTAGTCATCTAAATCTTTCATATAAAAATAGTCCCCATATCCTTCGTACTTTGATTGTACACCCAAATGTTTCATACTTGAAACTAGACCTCCAAATCTTTCATATTTGTAAATAGCACACCCCCCAAGAGAGAGAGAGAGAGAGAGAGAGAGGAGAAGAAGAAGAAACAATCTTTCATATTTGAAAATAGTCTCCAAAATCTTCACATTTTTGTGATTAGTCCCATAAATCTTTGAAGTGCTTCGGTAGTAGTCTATTTGATATATGTTTTTATAATCGAAATTGTTAACCACAATTGGGAAGGGAAGTAAATCAGGAACAAACAATTACCAAATTATAAAATAAATGAAAATCAACACCAAAATTAGGATTCAAAATAGTAGTATATATATTTATGTGGTTTCACAGTTCATCATCAATTTGTAAAATGAGGTTCTTTCAATTTCATGAAGTTTAACATTAAGAAATAGATATGTTGTTAGGATATGTGAAGCCTAACTATCAAGCATGCCCTATACTTCAGAAGAGAGGAGGAACAAAGTTGGAACAGGAGGAACAGGATCGACGATGGAGAAGTTCAAGCAAAAACGACGAAGGAGACAGTTTTCTGCATCGCGGTCGACCGGCCATGGCGCGGCGGTCGACCGACGTCTTGCACAGCTAGGTGCACAGGCCAGGATCTGCATTGCTGTCGACCGGATATGGTGCGGCGGTCGACCGGTGTCGGGTTTCGGCCCAAATTCGAATTTTAACCTGTTTTGATCTGTTTCCTGTTTTAGTTGTTAAACCCTTAAGTCTATAAAAGGGTTGATTAGGGCATGATGTATAGAGACTGAAAAATAGTGAATTTTTCTCCTGCGGCGGCCGTGGACGTAGTTTCTCACATTGAGAAGCGAACCACGTAAATCTTGTGTGTTTGAGATTGTTTGATTTTCTCTCTTCTCTCCTAAATCTCTATTTCCAAATCGCATCAGGGGGGTTGTGCATCCCCAACAAGTGGTATCAGAGCGACCAGGTTCGGCGCGAGCGATTTGAGGTCAGAAACATGGGATCTAAGAAGGAGATATCCAAGATTGAGAAGTTTGATGGAACAAACTTCGGGTTCTGGAAGATGCAGATGGAGGACTACCTCTATCAGAAGGATTTATACCTACCATTGGGAGAGAAGCCGACGGATATGAAGGATGCGGATTGGAAGCTATTGGATCGAAAGGCCCTTGGAGCGATCAGGTTGACCTTGTCTAAATCAGTAGCGTTCAACATCAAGAATCAGAATAAATTCAGGGTCGGTGTTGAATCTTGAAGGCAGAGGAAGAAACAGAAACAGAAATAGAGGGAGTAGCCGAGGAAGATCTAACTCGAGGAACGGAAGGCCAAAGTCCAGGAACCGCAAGGGCAAGAAGGAGATAGACTGCTGGAATTGTGGCAAGTTTGGCCACTATGAAAATCAGTACCGAGAACACAAGAAAGACAAGGAGAACAAGACTGAAGCAAACGTGGCCTCAGGAGAATCAGATGATGCCCTAATCTGTTCGTTGGAGAGCAAAACTGAATCGTGGGTGCTGGATTCAGGAGCTTCGTTTCATGCTACCTCAAATAAAGATTTATTTGAGAACTACGTTTCAGGAAACCTAGGAAAAGTCTATCTTGGTGATGATCAGCCCTGTGATATTGTTGGCAAAGGAGTCGTGCAGATCAAGCTCAATGGGTCTATATGGAAGCTGAGCGATGTGAGACATGTTCCTAGCTTGAGAAAAAATTTGATTTCCATAGGACAATTGGCGAAAGAGGGATACGTATCAACCTTTGCATGTGATACATGGAAGGTTACAAAGGGATCCATGGTTGTTGCCCGTGGTACGAAGACGAGATCTCTCTACATGACGATAGATGCACGAGGTTCCATTGCAGTGGCTGAAGGCAGTGAAGACCCAAATTTGTGGCACCAGAGGCTAGGTCACATGAGTAGCAAAGGCCTAAAGGTTATGCAATCGAACGGGAAGTTACCAGGTTTGAGATCGGCTGATATTGACTTATGTGAAAGTTGTATTCTTGGGAAACAAAAGAGAATAAGCTTCAAAAGGGTTGGCAGAACCCCTAAAGAAGAGAAGCTTGAGTTAGTTCACACAGATGTGTGGGGTCCAGCATCAGTTCCATCCACCGGCGGAAGGTTATATTTTGTGACCTTCATAGATGATCACTCGAGGAAGACTTGGGTCTATTTCATGAAACACAAATCAGAAGTGTTTGAAGTCTTCAAGAGATGGAAGGCTATGGTTGAGAACGAGACCGGTTTGAAGATCAAGAAGCTTCGTTCTGACAACGGCGGCGAGTATGAAGACTCAGAGTTCAAGAAGTTCTGTTATGACAACGGCATTAGATTAGAGAGGACAGTGCCAGGTACACCCCAGCAGAATGGCGTAGCAGAACGCATGAACAGAACATTGACTGAGAGAGCCAGAAGTATGCGGTTACAAGCAGGTTTTCCAAAGCAATTCTGGGCAGAAGCAGTCAACACAGCTGCCTACTTGATCAACCGGGGACCATCAGTGCCTTTGGAGCACAAAATACCCGAAGAAGTATGGAGTGGAAAGCAGGTAAATCTTTCTCATCTGAGAATATTTGGATGTGTTTCATATGTACATCTGAGTGATCATGCTAGAAGCAAACTCGATCCTAAGTCCTTAAAATGTTTCTTTGTTGGCTATGGCGGCGACATCACTACAACCAAGAGCTCATCTCAATTACCTACTTTTGAGTGACGGTGGAGAGCCAGAAAGTTATGATGAGGCTCTTCGAGTGGATGATGCGAGCAAGTGGGAGCTCGCCATGAAAGATGAAATAAAATCCTTGGACACCAACAATACATGGGAACTTGCGAAGCTACCAACGGGGAAAAAGGCCTTGAGCAATAAATGGGTGTACAGAATCAAAGAGGAATATGATGGTTCCAAGAGATACAAGGCCAGATTGGTGGTTAAAGGATTTCAACAGAGAGAAGGAGTTGATTACACAGAAATCTTCTCTCCAATAGTCAAACTAACTACCATCAGAACAGTCCTGAGTATTGTTGCAGCTGAAGATCTACATCTCGAGTAGCTAGATGTAAAGACAGCTTTCCTCCATGGTGATCTAGAGGAAGAGATATATATGCAGCAGCCAGAGGGGTTTACTCAGAAGGGAAAAGAGAAGATGGTATGCAGATTGAAGAAGAGCTTGTACGACCTAAAACAAGCTCCAAGGCAATGGTACAAAAAGTTTGATGGATTCATGTACAGTAACGGTTACTCCAGGTGCAATGCTGATCATTGCTGTTTTGTCAAAGAGTTTGACAAGAGTTACATCATCGTGCAATGCTGATCATTGCTGTTTTGTCAAAGAGTTTGACAAGAGTTACATCATCCTGCTCCTATATGTTGACGACATGCTTGTGGCCGGCTCAGACATGAGAGAGATCAAGAAGCTGAAGAAGCAGCTGTCGAGTGAGTTTGACATGAAGGACCTAGGCACACAAACTCTTAGGCACACTACGACTATCTCAGGCCGAGTATATTCGACGGGTGCTTGAGAGATTCGGGATGAGTGGTGCTAAGGCCGTCAGCACACCGTTAGCTAGTCATTTCAGATTGACTAAGGAGCAGTGCCCCAAGACTGATGAAGAGAAAGATTACATGGCTAAGGTTCCTTATGCTTCAGCCATCGGAAGCCTTATGTACGCCATGGTATGCACGAGACCTGACATTGCCCATGTAGTGGGAGCTGTGAGCAGATTTATGTCAGATCCAAGAGAGCAGCACTGGGAAGCAGTAAAGTGGATTCTGAGATACCTGCGAGGTACTATAGAAGATTGCTTATGCTTCAGGAGAGGCAAGTTAGTCCTGCAGGGTTTTGTTGATGCAGACTATGCTGGTGAGATAGACCAGAGAATGAGCACTACAGGATATGTATTCACTTTGGGCTCTATAGCTATTAGTTGGGTTTCTCAGTTGCAGAAGATCGTTGCTTTATCAACGACAGAGGCTGAATATGTTGCTGTGACAGAGGCAAGCAAGGAGATGATATGGTTGCAGGGTTTCTTGGAGGAGCTGGGACAGAAAAGTAAGAAGATTGTCCTACATTGTGATAGCCAGAGCGCAATTCATTTGGCAAAGAATCCCGCTTTTCATGCAAGGACCAAACACATACAGGTCCGCTACCACTTCATAAGATCAGCGTTGGACGAGGACATGTTGGAACTTGTGAAGATTCAAGGAAGCAAGAACCCAGCTGATATGCTTACCAAGGTTGTCACTACAGAGAAACTGAAGTTGTGCTCAACTTCAGTTGGCCTCAGCACTTGATGATACGGAGGCCGTCGCCGCAGAGAGAGCTGATAGAGATTGATAGTTAGTCTCCAAGTGGGAGATTGTTAGGATATGTGAAGCCTAACTATCAAGCATGCCCTATACTTCAGAAGAGAGGAGGAACAAAGTTGGAACAGGAGGAACAGGATAGGCGATGGAGAAGTTCAAGCAAAAACGACGAAGGAGACAGTTTTCTGCATCGCGGTCGACCGGCCATGGCGCGGCGGGCGGCCGACGTCGTGCACAGCTGGGTGCACAGGCCAGGAGCTCATCGCGGTCGACCGAGCATGGCGCTGCGGTCGACCGCTCAAAGTCCAGAGAGCAACCCAGGTGCACAGGCCAGGAGCTCATCGCGGTCGACCGAGCATGGCGCTGCGTTCGACCGCCAAAAGTCCAGAGAGCCAGGCAGATTTCGATCTGCATCGCAGTCGACCGGATGTGGTGCGACGGTCGACCGGTGTCGGGTTTCGGCCCAGATTCGAATTTTAACCTGTTTTGATCTGTTTCCTGTTTTAGTTGTTAAACCCTTAAGTCTATAAAAGGGTTGATTAGGGCATGATGTATAGAGACTGAAAAATAGTGAATTTTTCTCCTGCGGCGACCGTGGACGTAGTTTCTCACATTGAGAAGCGAACCACGTAAATCTTGTGTGTTTGAGATTGTTTGATTTTCTCTCTTCTCTCCTAAATCTCTATTTCCAAATCGCATAAGGGGGATTGTGCATCCCCAACATATGTAAGATAATTTTTCTATGTTCATGGACTAGTGCAAATAAATTATGATAATAATTGATTCATTTTTATTATTGTTTAAAATAATTTAACGATATAATTTATACTGTATTATCAAATTGTCACGTCTTTTGTAGTTCGTGGTTATGAAAAAGCTAACTACAATTGCTATATTTTTCCAAAAAAAAAACTTTAAAAAGGCCACCTGATGTTCATTCAAGGATGGTGCATATGTCGAAATGATTTGATTATTCATGAAAAATATTCTAGATTCTTCTTTCGCATGCTTATGTATAGGAGTGTCCATTTGGGCCTAAGGTCCAGTCCGGCCCGAACCCGACCGGGCCTAAACCCAACCTTGGCCCGGGACATGCTCGGAAAACCCGGGCCAACCAAGCTCCGGGCCAGGTTATTATATATATAAAATCAATATTTTATATATTTTTTATATATTATATATATATATATAATTATATTTTAATATGATTATTAAGTTATAAGTATACTTATATGTGTATATTGTAGAATTACAGTTATACAAGTATATATAAGGGCATAAGTATAATTATATATAAGTATATTGCATCTAGTATATATTAAAATATATCATATAAGTAAACTGTATAACTATACTTAAATAAGCATAATGTAAGTATGTAATAAATACATACATAACTATATAATACATATTTATAAATAAGTAATATATTCTTATGTGATTCTCTCTCTCTCAAGTTAAAACTTATAAGTATATACAATATATTTACATATAATATATGTATATATAATATATAGCTATATAATAATATGTAGTATATACTAATACATACTTATATAAATATAACAAGATTAATCTAATTTTTAGCAATTTTTTTACCAAAAAGAAGGAAAAAAAAGAAAACAACCGGGTCGGCACGGGCCCGGACCCGGGCTAACCTGGCCCGGGTCTGGGTCACATGATTTGCCCGGCATGGACCCGGTATGTATATGAAAATTTATTACAAATTATCGTATTTGATAGCTTTTGGTTAATGGTATGATGGTTGTATTTTAGCCCCCTCGTTAAGAAAAATTTCTAGCTCCGTCAATGACTGGAACATCTTAAGCCATGTGTCAAACATATGGATAGAAATTAAAAATTAAAAATTATTGAAAAATGGAATTACATTATGTATGAACTGGGTGATAATAGATTGTTTGCATACTTACCAATAGAAAATAATGAATAATTTATATAAAAGAATTTTATTTGATATACACCATTTATTTTCAATCAACAATGCTACCTATATATAGTTGACATCAGACAACCTATTTAATTATAATCATCCAATATAAATGTTACTAAAATAGTAGCATCAAAAATTTTTTTAGTCTTACTTATTCAAGCATAACTCAACTCCGTAGAGTAATCTTTGAAGTCCTATGTTCGTAAGAGTCATTGCATTTAACTTATCGAAGTAAAACAAAGTCACATGAACTTTTCATCTGAACTAACAATATCAAGCTCAATCATATTCACAGAAGTCTCATTGTTCTTTCGCTTGGTCCTCGAAACTTTATTTTCTCTTGCAATATTTGAAGCTACTTTTGTAGCTATTGATGGCCTGTTAATTCCTGATGCTTTACTTTCTCTTGCAATATTTGAAGCTACTTCTGTAGTCGATGACAGTCTGGAGAAAATATAAGCTTGGTTAAATCCATTTTAGACAACCATCCAAGGGAGTGATTGAATAACATAATACTCTCCAAATCCATTAAGCCGTTACCTTACTCCTGCATTATTTCTAGCTTGGATTGGCTTTGCACATGCTTTACTTGCTGCTGTTGTACCTACGTTGGTTGGTAAATGCAAGATTAGATATATAGTAAGCTTAGGTGCCAGTAATTATGAAATTAAGGGAGGAAAATAGTTTGTACCTGTGAGATGTGAAAGAAATCTTATTCCTTGCGATTGGCTATTGGTGGTCACATTTTCTGCTTTGCTGCTCATATAAATGAATTCAGAACCTATTTGTGATGCATGAAATAGGGAGAACGCGAAATAATATACTCTATAGTCAAAATATTATATCAATGAATTATATGCATAATTTAGACATGGTGATATAGATTTTCCAAATAATAATAATAATAATAACAGCATTATCTTCATTTGCAGGAAGGCCTAAATTAAGAATTAAAGAGTACAACTTTATTTATCGAATGAAGTTCAATTCTAATTTATAAAGTTCTAATTTATCGAATGGGAATGTTAAATAATGCAAACATGAATGCGAGTACAACTAAAAGATTGATGGATATATTGGAAGAAAACTCATATGCAAAATTTTCAATCATCAAGATAACCAGACTTTTCAGTCATCAACCAAAGTAGGAAGGAGCACATAATACAACTTCAGAAAAACCCCTCTTGCCTTACCAGATACATGTCACAAATAACCCATAGCCTTTCTCCACATATGCATGGTGCACCATAATTTTGCCTCCACAATATTGACACCCACTTGAAAATATCATGATCACAATTTTCTAGTTGAATTCGGAAAAAATGCATTTGTAATGTTGCCTTATAAGTTTAGTGATACACATACCAACAAGTGTGTAAAAGTGCATGCAAGCTTATTACTATAGAACTCAGGCACTGAAGTACATAATAAGCATCATAAACAGTAAAACTATAAGTAACTTAGAGGGAGATGTCGCAAGGATGCCCACATGAATGAACTAATAGAAACATGAAATGACCAACAACATACCTTCACATTCAGTGTACCGAAAGAAATCCTGAATAGAGAACAGCTTCTTCTTGTTAGGGTGCTATGAAGACCATGATTTCCCCAGTTGAGGAATGATCAGTCCTGTAATGTTATCATTTTATCAATTGTATTAAAAAGAAAAAGGAATGTTATGCATCTCTAGAGCCCCAGAAAAACGTGTCTAAAAATTAGATGTCAACCTTCATTTTTTTTCCCGTCAAGATGATCACCCTCAAATCCAATGTCACGGTAAAATCAAACTGGAACAGTTTGTTGGCTTTCTCCAACTTGTACACAAGTCAACTCAAGATTTGTGTAATTTGTATGTAATTAAATACTCGACAGTTATGATCTCTCTGTTGACACAAACATTACAACTCTATGATTCCAGACTCGAAAGGAACTTCTTCCTTAAGCCATATTGGTAACTTGCAAAATATATTCATCAATCTCCAATGTGGCTCCAAGGAATTCTCTTTCCATCCATTTTCTTTAAACTGGTACACAATGCTATGTGCAACGAACATACGATACCTTTAGGATCTAGGTAAGCAGTCAACTAACAAACCTATACAGCCTATTATATACATAACTAACACTACAGCAGAAGAGAAAAAAAATCTACTATATAATCTTATTTTGTGAAACAGACCAAACTTACCTCAATTAGGTACCCTCTCTGTATAAAGCTATTGTTTCCTCTCAATTAGATAATCTTATCTATTATCTACGACGCATATCTCTAGGACCACCAATAAATGATGATGGCAGAACTATTCTTTTTCCGACTTGACATGATTTTGCTTCCCCAACAGCTACACTATCGACTATGCCTTGGAATAACTCTGCTCTGATTTCTGATTGCTTCTTTCTAAAATAACCAAGTCTTGTTGTTTCAAGCTTTATGTACATATCAACAGCATATTGATGGAACAACCTACATGCTGATGTTAATATAATAGATTGTCGAGTTTCTCTTATCTGAAACTTGTAACAATAATATTCTCGACATGAGACGCTTTCCGTCTTTGGTGCTTTAACACCTACAAGTTTGCAGTTTAAGTTAATTTTTAGTGTTTAAATATTAATAAAAATTTTAAATTATGATTTACCTTCACTTTCTCGTTTAAATATGTCTTCTGCAGATGTAAAAGTTTGTTTAGTCACTTGAGATGTTGTAGTTATTCGTTGTATTGAACGACGAATATCATTTTTCTCCCTTCTTTTAATATTTTGATGCCACCCAACATCTCCGCCTGGAAAGAGTAAAGGATACTGTAAAGAATCATAACAACCAAAATAGCGCTTAACTTGATGATTCTTTCCGGAGTGTGAATGGACAACTATTCTCTCTCATACGGAACATTTTTATTATTTCCCTCTACCCAGATAGCTGCAACCTGATCCACTGTTGGCGAGTTATAAACGCGTTGATCTACTACAACATCTCTATTTATTATGGTCTTTAAGTCTTCAAGAGATGGATATTCATTCAGCTTCCGCAGGATTTTTACATATGAGTTTTCTTCCAATATATCCATCAATCTTTTAGTTGTACTCGCACTCATGTTTGTATTATTTAATATTCCCATTCGATTTTGCAACTCATTCTCCATATCGTAGAAGTAAAGTTGATAGTAGGAAGGCTTGTTTTCTTCCGGAATTAGAGATGGGAGATTATGGTATATTTGTCCTTGTGCTCTAAATGTGAAAACACCCTTTTTATTTGATGCAAGCTCTCTATCAAATTTTGCCTCAAATGATGTGAATGAGAAAATACTATTATACTTTCTGGTTTGTCTTTAAAACTCAATTGCCTCTTTGGTTTGTAACGTATAAAGGGCATATAACTCGTCCTTAACATTCACATCTGCTAGGTGGATTTCACCGTTGTGGCAACAGGATGTTGGTGGCTCGTGGTCAAACTTTTTGGCTCCACAAAATGAACAAAACTTTAGAGTGTGTAGTTTATGTAATAAAGAGCATACGGGTTCATGGTTAATTTGCTCTAGAAAGAAAATATTAGTTTTTAGTATTAAATAAATTTAGATCTATAAAACCATGTAATTAATATAATAAATTATAAAATTATTCTACACAAACCTCCATGCTCATATTCCTGTGGGTGCGCTCCACAAAACAAATCAATCTTACGTTGTCGCTTGCTATTAGTACTACTACCAGCAAAAACATTCATTTTCCTTTCTATTATTATCAATGAATTTCTGAATGTAAGTTCTCTTCTGATCTACATTCAACTGGTTATATTTATGTTTTTCTACTATCATGGAGTAGAATGTGTTCATCTGTTAAAAAAATAATGAAATATACTATTAATAAACACATATACACAAAACAATAATAATATATATTTATGTTTATTTCAAACCTTGCTTTGAAGTCATTTGGAAGAAGGTGCTCTTATGCAAATGTATGGTGATTATGCAATCCAAGAATTAGAATGTAAATTTCTACAAGGAAAAGAAAATTTAATTCATTAAATTATTAATTTTATTTAACATAAGCAGAGCAATGAATATAATTTGAGAGAATATGTATATTTTAATTGATATTCAATAGTACTTGATGTTTTTTCTTGAGAAATTTGTTACACTATACATGCATCATTAATCACAAATAAAGAGAAAAGAATAGAAAGTTGCTTCACTCACCAGGATCACCCACAACCTTAGAAATGTTTTCAAGAAACACAACGCAAGTCCAACCAAGTAAAATTTCTGCATTTATATGAAAAAATGTTAAATTATTTAATATAGACGTAAAAGTGTATTACAAAAGTGCACAACATTTCACACATTGTTTTGAAAAGATGTTACTAAACATAGAAGACTTATTAGATATGCACCAAAATACTATTAAGGAGGATTATATTTCATTTGAACGCTACGTGTGCATCTACATAATTCATTCTTGAGGTTAAAAAATGATGAAAAGTTAGAGAGATGGACTTATAAGTGGGGTGTTGAAGACGATGGTGGTTAATAGGATTAGTTAAGCAGTACGTAGGACATACCTTTTAATGACCCGTATCTATTTGTACATTATATGGATATTTCATGGAGATATTTTAATTCAAGACTTTCAAACTTATGGCGAAAGTATTGAACATGCTAACATTACAAAATTATGGTGAAAATGGACCATAACGTGGGGGTAGCCCTATGTATTCTCATTAACTAACAAACAGTAGAATCCTCTATACAAATTCTGCTAGCAGAGGATCCATCGTAAATAGCAATAAGATACATTGAGAAGCTAAAGAACCATAAAGAACACCCGCACATGTATGAGTAGATAATTACTTCTTGCATAAGTAAGATAGAAATTTAAATTTTCTTTAGAGGAAAAGACTAAGGAATTCTCCAAAATCAACAACATAAAAAATAAATTTAAGAATATAAAAATTAGATGTAAATCTATGATTAAATTTTTTCGCCAAATATCCTTAAATCATTTTTTGCTAGATATAGCTTTATTATTATTTTTCGCTAAATGGCATATTTCCTACTTGTGTGCATTATAACTCTTGTTTTTCGTCTACATGACTTGTGCCCATTATTGCCTCTTGCAATTTATGATATCAAAAAATTAAGTTTTCAAATTTACTGGCTGTAGAGATTCACTTGTACTATTTAATTGGTCACCTCAGAGCTAAATGCTTGATATAGGAGATTTTCCTAATGGAATTGTAATTTAGAAAATTTAAAATTAAATCCTGACTGTGTTTGAGGGTATATGTTTATTAATAGTCTGTATGTAACACTCTGTCATTCTTTCATAGTGACATTAAATTGTACTAAATTTTATTATTTCTTTATTATAGCATGCCTATTAATTGATGCATGATATAAACAATATCATAGGTGAGCTGGAGTAATTCTGTAATAATTATTGGGTGAAATATACCGAAGCTTGTTTAGCTAAACAAAAACATTTATAACCCTGCAAAATGCCTCAACAAAACACAGATGCCACAAAAGGAGGGATGAGTATTATGCATCCAAGTAAGGACCTCTAAGACCTTTATACCAGTGTAATAAGTTATTCATTTCTCCATAGTAACTTACAAGTCATTGTCAAACTCAGCATACCCTAGAAATACTCCTATTTTTATAGAACTGAGAAGTATCTCACTTTAAATCATGCTTTCCTGCAAATAAGAGCTAAGTTGCGCATGTCGTGAATGTCTTGAAATATAAACTTTCCTCCTGCACTTGAAGAAATTTTTATTCTATTCTCAGATTGTTGATTAGACATGATAATATCCTGCGAACGCTTTGGAAATGCCATCAGTTCAATTTCAAATTTACCAGGCATGTGATATTATGTTGCCTACAGTGCGGCGGGTAATAGTTATACTTATATATGCTAAGACTTCCCATATTCCTCTCCATTTTCTTTATCATTCTTTCCTAGCATATATCCAAACACATAGATAACAATAACAGCCTATGTGAAAGTAACTATGAAACTGATCTATGTAAAAATAGCACAAACAAACACATATTATGAAGAGGAATTGAAATGTGCTGAGATTGAAAATTACCTTTACTGATAAGTAAATTCTAAGCATTTCGCTACGTGGAGACGAAGAAGGAATTATCTGAATCATCCACAAATAAAACATTAGGAACGGTATAATGTGTGTATTAAAACAAGTAAAGAAAATTAAGAGGATTAGGGATTATTTGAGTGTAATGGGATTCAATCAGGAAACAAAGCAAATATATCTTCTCTAGCATTTGGGGAAAAAGGATCTGCTGTTTGTTTTTTGTATATGAGTATGCACTTCATATTATTTCTTTATTTCTCTAACTTTTACGTTTAATTTTCTATTTCCATGTCCAATGTAAAGGCATGTATTTAGATACTTTTATTAAAGAAAATGATTCATTTTTTTGAAGTTCATGTGCCTATTTGTTTAAAGGGTGTTAAAAACTATTTTTGCAAAATTTTGAACGCAATTGGTAAATGTAAAGTGTAGGACAAGTGACATATCATTTCATGCAACAAGTACCCAAGATTATACCAATACTGCCATACTGGAGACCTTGCTACTACTATTCTCATTCAATTAAAACTCATAAAGACCCTTTACTTGTACACCATCTTTCAAAACTCATAATACCGTCCACAAAGCAAGAAAAAGCACTAATAGGATTTCCTGGTTTAGAAATAATTTTCAACCAATGCTGAAACTTAAACAAAAGGAAGAAAGGCATGCAAAAGAGATTACCCATCAATTTGAACTTAACTTCCAAAAGACTTGATCTAACCCCAGAATCAAGTGAGAGAACCCAACATAGAGTTTAGTTGGAGTAACATGCTGCCCAAACATGGCATTGAAGCCTATGTATGCTATGCCAATTGCAGTTACCTTTGTGGCTATACACATTTTTTTCTCCCTCAGGTACGATAAAATGTTCATTCATTTCATCATTGATATGTTTCTTACCATCACTATAATATTAGCACATTTGCCATCAAAATATTATCTCCACTCCTATATAGAGGCTTGCAATTTGAGCGGTGTCTCATGTCTGTTGCCTGTTGCCTAAAAGGCTACTGCAAATAAGACGGAACACTTTTATCCAGCCCTTCTATACTCCCTAAATAATTAGCATTCTTCTCACCTAGAAAATAACTCTTCATGAAAACTGTTAAAAAAAACTCTCGTTGGTTGTTAGAACCATATCCACCCACGCATATAATGTTGAATATCATATCTCCATGATAATATTTTGATGATAACAATTTATACAGTGTGTGCACTACCTTTTATATGCAGATTTCAATATCAAAATATGTAGAAGTGCAAGTTGATTTCAAGGCATTTTGAAGTGAAGAAAATGAAGAACAAAAGAGATAATGTATTTTACATTTTCTTTACTTAGAATAATTGTACAAGCCTTGATCACACACGCACACACACAATTTTAGAACACACTAACACAGGCTTAGTGTGTTGGTTAACTATAGAAATCCCCTATGTTAACCATTAGAATTATAGTTAAAACATGTTTATAAAAACTCCTTATAGTAGAATTTTTGATCTTAGTAGTCGACTAATTAGAATAGTAGTCGACTACTCATGTATAAAACTCAAATACATAATTCTGTCAATTTACAGTATAGTCGACTAATAGTGATTATAGTCGACTACTTAAGTGTTTGACAGAAACATAAGTTTCTGTGTTTTTACAGTATAGTCGACTAATGTCAACAGTAGTCGACTACTGAACTCAAATTTCATTTTATCAGTTTCTGTCAAAATACAGTGTAGTCGACTAATGGGCTTTGTAGTCGACTACTGAGAAAATTTTCCGAAAAACCAGAGTCTGTTTGAACTCAGTGTAGTCGACTAATGTCAACAGTAGTCGACTACAGATACAGTTTTTCCAGTTTTTAAAGTTTGAATATCTGACAGTTTATAGCCGTTTTTAATCGTTTTTAAAGTTTAAAAACTTGTCTTTTCAAGGGCTATAAATAGGTTATTTGTTCAGAAAAATTCAAGACACTTACATACCCATAAGCTTTGATTTTTGTGCAAATTTTTCAAGTGAAAAACATTCAGATTTTGTGAAAAAGAGAAGTTTCTGAAATTGCCTCTAAACATTCATCAAATACATATCATTTAGGCAATTTACAGAGGTTAAAAGAATCCTAAGCCACTGCTGCACTTCACTACACATTCAAGGCTTATAGGATCAATTGTGTTCTTGCTTCAACAATGATTTCTCTCGGGTGTGAGAGGGTTAATCTATTGGTTTAGAGATTGGTGTTCAAATTGGCAAGATGTTTGTCAATTGGTGTTGCAATTTGTAGGGACTTGCAAATTGGTCAGGTTTGCGTTTGATTTTGTAAGTTTATTAAAAATCATAATGAAACTCTCAAGCGGGATTTGCTTGGGGACTGGATGTACACCGGATTGGTGGAACCAGTATAAAATCCTTGTGTTTGTGATTGTGAATTTCTGAGTTTGCCATTTTTCTTTGCAATTTATAATATACTTTGCATTAATTTTAAAAGAACACTATTCACCCCCCCCCCTCTCTAGTGTTCAAGTGTATCTATTTCAGATCCTACATTTGTTATCAGAGAAAGGTGAAAGATGGCATCATCAAATTCATCACAATTCAAGGAAGGTCACTCTACAAATTGTCCTCCAATGTTCGATGGTTTGAACTATAACTATTGGAAGTGCCGAATGAAGATTTACCTTCAATCAATTGGCTACAAACTTTGGAACGTCGTGGAAACGAAATATGAGAAGCCAACAACTCCTTTTGAAGAATGGACTACATCTCAAAGGAACAATGCAAATTTGGATTCTAAAGCAATGAATGCCTTATTTTGAGCACTTGACAAGAATGAGTTCAATAGAGTGTCAACGGCCACATTCGCATATGATATTTGGCATACACTTGAGGTAACTCATGAAGGTACAAATAAAGTTAAAGAATCTAAAATTTCTGTTCTTGTGCACAGATTTGAATTATTCAAGATGAAGGAAAATGAGACTATTGGAGAAATGTTCACAAGATTCACCGACATCACAAATTCTCTCATTGGTCTTGAAAAAGTATATACTCAAGTGGAGATGGTTAGAAAGATACTTCGTTCACTTACTCCACAATGGGAAAAGAAAGTTACCACAATTGAAGAAGCCAATGATTGGAAAAGAAAGTTACCACAATTGAAGAAGCCAATGATTTGTCAACTCTTACGGTTGAAAATCTTATTGGTAATCTTATGGCATATGAAGTACAAATTGAAGATAGAAAGAATGATGAAGAATCAAAGAACAAGAAAGTTCTTACATTCAATACTACATCCGATAAAGAAGATTCAGATGATGATGAAGAAATGGGCATGTTTGCACGAAAATTTCGAAAACTCAAAAAAAGAGGTAATTTTAAATCTAAGAGTTCAATTATAAATAACCCTCTTTGTTTTAAGTGTAATAAACCAGGGCATATGAAGAAAGATTGTCCAATGTTGAAGAATAAGCAAAAATCAAGTTATTTCAACAACTTCAACAACATTCAAAATAACAAGAAAAGAAAAGCAATGGCACTCACTTGGGATGATAGTGATGAATCATCTTCGGATGAAGAAATTGAAGAAAATAAAAGTGCTCACATGTGTTTTATGGCACAAGATGAAGTAAGTGACAATGAAGAACTTTTAGATGCTTTCAATGAATTATATGAAACTTTTGTGAGATTAAAGACATCACATAATTTTCTTAAAGGTGAAAATAAAAGATTACTTGAAGAAATTTCTGATTTAAATTCCTCTACTTTTTCTAATTCTCAATTAATTGAATTGAAAGAAGAAAATTATTCTTTGCTTAAAGAAAATAAATGTTTATCTAATGAAAATAAATATTTAAAATCAGAATGTAATGATTTAAATATTCGAATTAATAGTTTAGATAAAGATATTCCTTCTTTTAAATCAAGATATGAAGATATATGTCTAAATATAAGCAAATTTAATAAAGGTAAAGAAAATCTTAATAACATTCTTTCTTTTCAAAGAGATTCACAAAAGACAAAAGGATTAGGATTTCAAATTAATAAAAATAAATCAAAGAAAACAATTTTTGTAAAACCTTCTCATGATTTGTATGACTATAGAAATGAAAATTTGTGTAAAAAGGAATCAAAATTCTTTTCCATTTGGGTTCCAAAAGAATTATCTTCTTTACATAAGAACTTTTATATTTTTGATTTTATTAAAAATATTTGTTTATCATCTAACTATTTAGGCAAATCAAACTCTTCATGGGTTTGGTTTCCTAAAGGCTAATTTAAAGGACCCAACATAGTATGGGTACCAAAATATAAATGTTTATTATTTCAGGTACCCAAGAAAGATAGGTGGATTTTGGATAGTGGTTGCTCCAAACATATGACTGTAAACATACAATTGTTGTCATCTTTTCAAAACAAGGATGGTGGTACCGTTACTTTTGGAGATAACAACAAAGGAAAAGTCATCGGTATTGGATCCGTCGGTAATCCAAATAAACCTATCATTGATAATGTTCTATTAGTTGATGGTCTTAAACATAATTTACTAAGTATTAGTCAACTTTGTGATAAAGGTTATAAAATTGTTTTTGAAAAAGAATCATGCTTAATTTATGATATTGATTTAATAACCATTATTTTTAAAGGTTATAGAAAAAATAACATATATGTGTTATCTATGAATAATATTTCAAATGAACATTGTCTTATTGCATCATCTAATGATTCTATTTTATGGCATAAACGTTTTGGACATGTTAACTTTAAACATATGTCTAAGATTTCTAAAAATGATTCTGTAAATGGTTTGCCTAAGATGTCCTTTAAAAATAATTTTTGTGATGCATGTCAACAAGGAAAAATGCACAAATCTTCTTTCAAATCTAAAAATGTAATATCTACAAATAGACCATTAGAATTAATTCATATAGATCTTTTTGGTCCATCTAGAGTAGCATCTTTAAATGGAAGTAGATATGCATTTGTTCTTGTTGATGATTATTCTAGATTCACATGGGTAATTTTTCTTAAACATAAAAATGATGCTTTTAATGAGTTTTCTATATTTTGTAAAAGAATTCAAAATCAAAAATCTACTTCTATTATATCTATACGTAGTGATCATGGAGGTGAATTTGAAAATAAATTATTTGCAAATTATTGTGACAAACATGGCATATCACATACTTTTTCTTTTCCTCGTGCTGCTCCACAAAATGAAGTTGTAGAAAGAAAAAATAGAACTTTACAAGAATGTGCTAGAACCATGTTGTGTGATAGTAACTTACCTAAATATTTTTAGGCAGAAGCTGTATCAACAGCTTGTTATGTATTAAATAGAGTTTTATTAAGACCTATTTTAAAGAAAACCTCTTATGAATTATTTTATAACAAAATTCCTAAAGTATCTTACTTTAAAGTTTTTGGCTGTAAATGTTTTATCTTAAACACAAAGGATAAATTAGATAAATTTGATTCTAAATCCGATGAAGGAATTTTTGTTGGATATTCTAATCATAGTAAAGCATATAGAATATATAACAAAAGAACACTAGTTATTGAAGAATCATTACATGTTTCTTTTGATGAAAATTTTTCAAAAACACCTATTATATTAAATAATAATGATGATGAAATTGATACTATACATGATACTCCTATGATAGATATAACAAAAGATGATAATCTACAAAATAGTTTACCTAAAGATTTTGTAGAAGTTAGAAATCATCCACATGATTTAGTTATTGGAAATATTTCTGATAAAGTAACTACTAGATCTCATTTCAATTTGATTGCTCATACTGCTTTTATTTCAACTATTGAACCTAAAAACATTAAAGAAGCACTTCTTGATGATTCATGGATAATTGCTATGCAAGATGAACTTAATCAATTTACTAGAAATAATATTTGGGATCTTATACCTAGACCTCAAAATAAATCCATTATTGGAACAAAATGGATTTTTAGAAACAAATTAGATGAATTTGGTCAAGTTGTTAGAAACAAAGCTAGATTAGTTGCTCAAGGTTATAATCAAGAAGAAGGAATTGATTATGATGAAACTTATGCACCTGTTGCACGATTAGAATCAATTAGGATTTTACTTGCATTTGCATGTTTTATGAATTTTAAATTATTTCAAATGGATGTTAAAAGTGCTTTTCTAAATGGTTTTATAAAAGAAGAAGTTTTTGTAGAACAACCTCCAGGTTTTGAACATGAAAGTTTTCCAAATCATGTTTTTAAACTTAAGAAAGCATTATATGGTCTTAAACAAGCACCTCGTGCATGGTATGATAGATTAAAGAAATTTCTTTTAACTTCAGGTTTTGATATTGGAAAAGTTGATTCAACATTGTTTATTAAGAAAATAAATAAAGATATTTTACTAATTCAAATATATGTAGATGATATTATTTTTGGTTCTACTAACAACAATCTTTGTCAAGAATTTGCTAAGACTATGCAGGATGAATTTGAAATGAGTCACATGGGTGAACTAAATTTCTTCCTTGGACTTCAAATTAAACAATTGAAAGAAGGAATATTCATCAATCAAAGCAAGTATGCAAAAGATTTACTCAAACGATTCGGATTGGAAAATTCATCAAGTAAACCAACACCAATGAGCATCACTACATCACTTAACAAAGATGAAAATGGTAAGAATGTTGATCAAAAGCTATATCGAGGTATGATTGGATCACTTCTTTACATTACTGCTAGTAGACCTGATATTATGTTTAGTGTATGTTTATGTGCAAGATTTCAATCTAATCCTAAAGAATCACATTTTAAAGCAGTAAAAAGAATTTTTAGATATATTAAAGATACTACAAATTATGGTTTATTTTATCCTAAACATAGTTCTTTTGATTTAATATCATATAGTGATGCTGATTTTGCCGGATGTAAATCTGATAGAAAAAGTACAAGTGGAACCTGTCATTTCTTAGGACATTCACTTGTATCTTGGTTTAGTAAGAAACAAAATTCAGTATCATTATCAACAACTGAAGCTGAATATATTGCTGCAAGTCTTGCATGTGCACAAATATTATGGATGAAACAAATTTTAACTGATTATGGCATAAATTATCCCATATCATCAATTATGTGTGATAATTCTAGTGCAATTAATTTATCTAAAAATCCTATTCAACATTCACGTACAAAACACATTGATATTAGACATCATTTTTTACGTGATCATGTATTAAAAGGTGACATTACATTAGAATTTATACCTACAGATAAACAAATAGCAGATATATTAACAAAACCCCTAAAAGAAGAAATTTATGTTAAATTAAGAAGAGAATTAGGTATATGTTCAATTGAAGATTTAAATTAATTTTTAAAAACAAACATATATAAATTTATACTCTAATTAGTCGACTAATGTGACTTATAGTCGACTACATGTACAAGTCTTTCTAATATTTTTTTCTAAAAAAAAAATTCAATATAGTCGACTACTTATCTTTATAGTCGACTACTTAATGTAAAATCTTAAAATAAACTTTCTGTTGCTTACAGTGTAGTCGACTACAACACAGATTAGTCGACTACTCCGAGTTAAAATCTGAAACTCATCTTTCTGTCACTTACAGTGTAGTCGACTACTCTCATTATTAGTCGACTACTGTTTCTGAACTTTTAGTTATACAGTTTTAAGCCAAGTGGATTTTTTTTCTTAGATTTAAACCCAAAAACCAATACCCATACCCGTTTCACTTAAGTAAAATTCATCTCAACCATTCTTATTCAACTACATCAATCCTAACCATACATTTAAGATCAAATCTTAACCATACATTCAATTTACTATCTAATCTGAACCATACATTTTTTTTTAAATATAAAGTAAAAAACAAAAACTACCCTCTAACTACACCCAAAACCGAAACCCTATCTTCCCTACTTCAGAGTCATCGATTTCAGGTTAGGGCATTTCTCTTTTCTCAATTTTCTCCATCAATTTCTTCAAATCTTTCATATCTGTCAAGCATTCAGGCTCTGTAGTCGACTAATCCAACCTATAGTCGACTATTCTAGGGTTTCTAAACTTGATCTTTGATCTTTACATTTTCTGTTATTTATCTATCTAATCATGTCTAGATCTAAGAAAGCTAAGCAAACCCACACCTCTATCAATGATGAAATCATCATAAATTTAAAAAGTCCTGATTTATTAGAAGAATTTAATAAATTATCATCTTTTGAAGTTCTTCCAGGATGATTTGTGAAATTTGATGATTTTATCCTCTGGAATTTTAGTTCATATTTTGAAAATGTGGGATTGCTTGAACTGTTCTCTGCTGAAAATAAAAAACCCACATATCCATTTCTTGTGCAACTGTTCTATACTAATATAGAACGTGTGGGAACTATTGGTGGTTCTGAAAAACTCAAAACTCTTGTTAAAGGAATAGAGATTGACTTAACTACAAAGTCAATTGGTAAAATCTTCAATATTCCTTATCAAGGAGTTTCTCTTAAGTCTGTTAGCATGAATGATTCCGATCCGTTATCTAATCATATATTTCTTCCTGGATATGGCAAACCTTTAAATAACTCAAACAAACTTCGTCCAATTCCTAGGTTCATTGCTCGAATCCTAGCCTATAACTTGTTTCCAAAAACTGAAAGTTTTCATTTCATTTCCCTAGATTTATCAAAAGCTATATATGCTATAATGGGAAATATTCAAGTTAATTGGGCTGAAGTTTACTTTGACAATCTTCTGACTATTCCTAGACGATTTCTTCCTTATGGTGCATTCCTAACTAAAATATTTGACAAATTCCATATCGATCTCCAATCTGAAAATTCTGTTGTCCGTTCAATTGAATTTTTTGATTCAAATGCCCTAACTAGGATGAAATTGACAAACTTTGAAATTCAAGAACAAAATCCTCAAAATGAACCTGAACCTCATCAAGAAGAAATTCCACAATCCTCAACTCAAGCAGGAGCTTCTTCAAGTCAACCACCACCATTTCCTACAGAACCCTCATGCTTTTCAGACGTGCAATACAATACTTTAAGTGCACGTATCCTTGAACTTGAAACTGGTCAAAGAGCTCTATATGCACAGAATTCATACATCATTAGTAATCAAGAAGACCTAATCAAGAAGTTTGAAGACTTGGACACAAAGCTTAATACATATTTTCAAGGACAGCAACCTCCTCCAGCACCTTAAGATGTTTTTATGATTAGTGTCAAAACAATTATGCTATTTTCTTTAAGTTTCAAAAACTTTGTGATTGTGTGTTGTTAGGACTTATGTAATATGTTTCTTATGTTGCTACTATGTCACTTATGTTAATTATGTGTTTTTATTATCTATGATAATGTTTGGTTAGATAATGCATGTGCTATATATTTTAAACAGATCATGGTGATGAACATTATGGAACTTTTGATCTTTATGGCAAGTCTTTGCCTACCTATTTGGATAGGTGAAGTTATGGACTATGTTCATAATCTTTATGATTTGTTTGAAGTTTTAGCTCATGTTGAAGAAATAATGTCATGTTTAGCTTCCTCTTTTTGTTGATAACAAAGGGGGAGAAATAATTATGTTTTGTTATGTTTATGTACTATTATAGTTTAGTATACTGATATAGACTTAAATTTGCATATATGCAGGGGGAGTAAGTATTATATGCAGGGGGAGTAAGTATGATTATTTTTAAGTCTTTAATCTGATGCATAAATTATTTGTTATCATCAAAAAGGGGGAGAATGTTGAATATCATATCTCCATGATAATGTTTTGATGATAACAATTTATACAGTGTGTGCACTAACTTTTATATGCAGATTTTAATATCAGAATATGTACAAATGCAAGTTGAATTCAAGGTATTTTGAAGTGAAGAAAATGAAGAACAAATGAGATAATGTATTTTACATTTTCTTTACTTAGAATAATTGTACAAGCCTTGATCACACACACGCACACACACAATTTTAGAACACACTAACACAGGCTTAGTGTGTTGGTTAACTATAGTACATGTTTCTGTTAATTTACAGTATAGTCGACTAATAGTGATTATAGTCGACTACTTAAGTGTTTGACAGAAACATAAGTTTCTGTGTTTTTACAGTGTAGTCGACTAATGTCAACAGTAGTCGACTACAGATACAGTTTTTCCAGTTTTTAAAGTTTGAATATCTGACAGTTTATAGCCGTTTTTAATCGTTTTTAAAGTTTAAAAACTTGTCTTTTCAAGGGCTATAAATAGGTTATTTGTTCAGAAAAATTCAAGACACTTACATACCCATAAGCTTTGATTTTTGTGCAAATTTTTCAAGTGAAAAACATTCAGATTTTGTGAAAAAGAGAAGATTCTGAAATTGCCTTCAAACATTCATCAAATACATATCATTTAGGCAATTTACAGAGGTTAAAATAATCCTAAGCCACTGCTGCACTTCACTACACATTCAAGGCTTATAGGATCAATTGTGTTCTTGCTTCAACAAGGATTTCTCTCGGGTGTGAGAGGGTTAATCTGTTGGTTTAGAGATTGGTGTTCAAATTGACAAGGTGTTTGTCAATTGGTGTTGCAATTTGCAGGGACTTGCAAATTGGTCAGGTTTGCATTTGATTTTGTAAGTTTATTCAAAATCATAATGAAACTCTCAAGCGGGATTTGCTTGGGGACTGGATGTACACCGGATTGGTGGAACCAGTATAAAATCCTTGTGTTTGTGATTGTGAATTTCTGAGTTTGCCATTTTTCTTTGCAATTTATAATATACTTTGCATTAATTTTAAAAGAACACTATTCACCCCCCCTCTAGTGTTCAAGTGTATCTATTTCAGATCCTACATATAACACCCGATTGTATGATTTTCTAGAGTATCTTCCACACCTCCAATAGTCCCCCTCTTACATTAGAAAAGGCTTGTTCCACAGTGCACAGTTCCATCTACAATGTGATCCATATCATTTTCTCCAAAAAATTAAGCACAGTCATCTTAAGACAATATTAGCCTTGCATGTCCATCTAGATATTTAATCCCATATATATATGCCCATCTAAAGCTAATGATATTAAAAAGATGATTCGCATATACGGATATACTCCAAACCCATGCGAAATATATAATTGAACAATAGTTGTGGTTCTTTATTTAACAGACTTGTCCAAATTTGTTTTATTTGCACATGTGTAGCATGTTTCCGAATTTCCAGTTAGTTCAAAGAGAGAAAGTTGCCTGTGCAAGTGCCGGAAGCATGTAATATTTGGTGCATTGAACACAGTCCTTATCTATGTGCTCAAGTAAAACTTGTTTCCTCGTGTCTCTTGAGCATCATCATTTTTTTCCCATTAATAGGACACTCTTCCTAAGACTGGTTTGGATTGACATGACTAATGATTTTGATTTGATTTTTGACTACTTGAACAGGTATCCATATCAACCTCAACTGCTATAAAAACAAATTACAATATAATAGATAAACCAAGTGCACGATAAAACGTAACCATATTCCTCAATATGTTGCTTGATTTAAGGGGGGAAACTTGTATGGAAGTGTTCAATGAAGTTTCATCATGACCTTGGCGTCTTTCAGTTTAAGTAATTCATTACCTGAAAATCTAGCGCATAATTCAGCCTCATACGAAAATTTAATAAATTCACCAGCTAATCAAGCTCTTTTGTTATTTGAAAAAATATATATAAATACTGTGCACATCATTAATTTTGTGAAGAGCTTCAATGGTTAAATTGCCACAATATGCATGCTCATGGTGAATAACCACAACATGCAAACTCATGAATATGAGGATCCTTAATAGGTGGATAAAGTTTCCTATAGTACCTGACTTTGAAGGTGAAGGCCTGATGACATCCAGAGGTTGAAAAGTTCATGGATTTTTATTACTACTCAGAGGGCAGCAGAATTATACAGTCATA
>NC_033794.1:13927311-13949054 GCF_001876935.1 Asparagus officinalis | reverse complement strand
TTACATAAAGCTCTAACTTTTCTACTTTACTTTGAGCTCTAGTACATTTGAGATTACCTACAGAACTTCTTAAATTGGGAACTCTCTCTTTATACCGCGTCATTTTTAGGAACAAGACAACTAATGAACTAATTGCACCTATTTTGACATGCAGTAGATCCTCATCTAAACACTCTGTTGCACATAGACAAGTCACATTTCAAACCATCCAACCCGTTAATCTTGCTGCGAACAACAAGTACTCATGGCAGATGTAACCGATCATTAGATACGTACTCTTTCACACGTCAAAAAGATTGCAAATGAATATATCACGTAGACATGGAGAAATCTTGAACCCACTGTAACATATCACTGGTATGAATACTACCACCCCTAGAAGCATGGACATGGTTACGGCAATAGTAAGAGTGTAACGTGGAATTTATCACTGATACGCAACAAATCCTGAAAGCTACACAAAGACGAACAATGGATGGTATTACTTGCACTATCGTACATCCCAAAGCTTAACAATAGAAGCTTCCATTCTTGCAGCAACCACCTAAGTTCGGCATGTCAATATCACAGAAAAGATCTCGAAGCATAGACAGACTGCGCCGTTTCCATTTTGTTTGTCGCAGACATTATTAGCCAGATGTACAGCCTTTAGCAGAAAACTTGAAACTACAGCAACATGATAGGTTGGCATCATGATTTATTACTTCTCTATATACTTATGCTCTATTTATTTGCAATTTCTAATCTAAACATTCAAAAGGGTAAGATACATGGCCCTTCAAAACCTTGACAAGGACACATGCCTGTATCTTAGATGCATCAGAAAATACAGGGAAAAAAAACCCATAGAACTGATAAAGGACTTTATTGAACTCGCCACAGATCCAATTATCACAACATCCTTGTCCAAAAACAAAGTGAGATGGCTGATGAGATTAAAACTCCCAGTCAACCACCTTCCACCCGGCACAAAGAGCTGAGCACCTCCCTTATCGGCAAACGAATGGAGATAGAAGATTGCGTTCTGAAATGCCAACGTGTTGAGCGTGACGCCGTCTCCAACCGCTCCAAACTCCGTTATCGAAACGCTGTGCGGTCGAACAACCTCTGATGTCATCTCCATACAATTGAAGTCGTGGTTCGCGTTTGAGGCCCACAATGACTCGTTGGTCATTGCGAGGACTAAGAGAACACACAGAAACTAGAAAACACATATTTTTTTCCCTCTCTAATGAGTCAATTATGGGTTCAGAATTCATAGCAGACATCAATTTAGATTCGTATAGAAAAAAAAAATCTAGAAATTGCAAAGGGTTATTAGAAAAATCTGGCCTTTGTTCGAAAGCACGAAACTGCAGAGGATAAACAAAGAAGCAATAAATATAAATAGGCAGATGTAACTGATTTGGCAGATGAAAGGGCAAATAGTTGTTGGAGGTAATGGAAGATCAGAGAAGGAAAATAGGTAGATGTAACCGATTTGGCACGCTCATTTATGGTGTGCAAAAGGAGCGATTGTTCAAATCCGAGCTCTTAAATTCTCCCAGGAAGGCAAATTAACAGAAAAAAATCCCTTAGCAAGGGAACGTCTTTATTAAACCCACAGATTTACTGGTTGCTGGGACCCACGGGCAGTTTATGGGTTGCTATAAGGTTGTTGGGCAGTGTCAGAAAGTGGGTGTTCTTAAGTACATTTCAACTTTGTATTAAAGGATAATGGAAATTATTCGTTAAAAAACGAAAAAAAGGGTATTTTGAGGAGGCTTTTTTGGGATATGTTTGGTAATTAAATTTGGTTGAAGGCTATTTTGGGGAGGACAAAGTTTTACATGAACTCCCTCTTTTAAAGGGTATATATATATATATATATAATAATATAATATATAATAATATAATATATATCAGATATTTTTCAATAAGTTAGGTGTTACATGAGATAAAAACAAACAATAAATAGAAACACAAAGTTCTTGTATCTCATATGCATACACATATTGTTATTGTGTTTTAGAACCATTTATCTCAATCGCCTATGTATATCAGTATAGTAAATATGTATTTTGTTTTTATGAATTATGAACACTTTAGTACACGTAATGCGTGCATGACACATAAATGTGCAGGAATTTTAGTTTGTTTTTAGCAAGATGAGCATTTACATTATTTCTTCCAAGCATTAGGATATTTCCATTATTTTCATGCAAATGTAAGGTTGGTTTTGTATTTATCAATTTTACTTAAAATTTATGAACTATTATTTTTTATCATATTTGTCAAGATTTATTAAGCATAAACTATCAAATCACTTAAGGAAAACATAACCTATCAAATTATCATCTAAGTAAAATTAACATTCATGAAAAGAATAACGATTGGATATTAGTTCTAGAATTCATAAGCATAACCTATCAAACCACTCAACATAAGCATAGATTATCAAATTCTTCTTCTACTAATTAGTTCTCTAGTTGATTACCCTAAACATGATCATTTTAAGCAGAAGAGAATAATTCATAAATTATAAAAGAAATCAAACTAGTTTTTTAAGTGTAAGAGTATTTCTAGAATTTTTGAAAAGTTATCCAAATTAAAAGGAGGGTTTTCCTCAAAGATAAGGTAAGTATCAATAATATATTATATCTATTATGTGCCTAATCTATTTATCGTTACATATTACTTGTGAGAAGTTCTCTAACTAATTCAAGTTAAAATATTCCATTGTTATTTGGGTACTAGTCTCCCATATCTTTCACATTTTGAAACTAATACCTCAAATCTTCAAGTATTTTGAAACTAATACCCTAAATCTTCATACTTTGAAACTAGTCAATCAAATTCTTTAAGTATTTTTGAAATTAGTCCCTCTCTAGTTAGCACCAGATTAAATGTTTTGAGGTAATAACTTCAAAACAAAAAGATTTGAGGGACTTATTTCAAACACACTTGGCTTATAAAAATTTGCCCTGGAGCTCTTAAAAAGGGTGTTCCTACTTGGTTCTATAAATGGTGGGAAACATATGGCATTGAAATTGGTATTATTCCAGAACCCATAATGAAGTTATATTCTTCCTGGGTAGATTCCCATCCTATTCTTGCACGAATGGACGAAAGCCAGCTTATAGATGGCATGTGTTTAATACACTTCTTTGCTGAAGTTGAGATCCCATGGATCTGGAATTGGTCTATTATTTGTGATTGGACCCCTTCTCATATGCCCGTTCTAAGAAGAAAATATTATTGCAGATGGTGGAACGGAATATGCCTTGATACTAAGGTAAAAGAACTTGAAGAAATAATACAGAAAAATACTTCTGTACTGGAGTCTCATATGACTCAGGAAATTAAACAAGACAATCCTATAATGAAAGTTGCCAAAATGATGCGGCGAAAATATCCCCAAAGCTCTGAATCAGAAATTAAGCAAAAATGTTTAGAACATTTCAAAAGGCAATTCTTTGAAGCCTTTGACACCAGTGAGACTAATAGTCATACTTCATCTATGGAAGAAGATACTCCATTACCTGATGCACAAGACCCTGATGATATTTGGGCCGATATTTTTGACAAAGATATATCAGACCTTAAAGGGAAAAGCCCAGCTTCCTAAGCAGAATTCTAGATTGAGCCTCGGGGAGCCGTCTAGAATTTACTACTAATAAAAGTCTTTAAAAGCAATAAGAAGAAGTCATACTTCCTTAATGAGATGGGCCCCAATGTTTCCTACTATTGCAAATTATGCATCCTAAGCTTCTCGTTCACGAAGGGTCACTATCAAGAAGTTACTATCAATGTTTAATATATTATTAAGATAAGTCACTTTCACCTTTAAAGATGTGCCACGAAGCATCTCTCGAGATTTCTAAAAACATCTGAAGGCATCTGAAGGTAGTTATAAATATGAAGTCGAGTCTGTGTGTATGCAAGTTTTGGAGAAAGCCTTGTAAGTGAGAATAAAATATTGTAAGAGTGTTGAGTGTTCTTCTGTAATCATAAGAGTGTTGTAAGTGTGCTTGTAAAATATTGAGGAGCTTAATAAAGATATAGTTTTGAGAATCGGCAAGCGTACTCTGTAAGTATTTACTTTCTTTCTGTTTTTTACCGCTTTCTAATTTCTGGTATCAGAGCCATGTTTCTCTATTGCATGTCTGCTTAAATTTCATCTTGCAGTTTATCTATTAGTTATTAGCTTGTAAGAATGTAGAATATTTATATGTTCTTTTAATTCTCTGATTAAGAACTTAGTTTGAATGCTTATGGGACGTCAAAAAAGTCGCGCAGTGTAAACCCCGTTGTTGCCGGATAGGCTGTTTAGGGTAGTGTAAGTCGTTGACAGACGTGTAAGCTTTTAGCTAGGTTGTTTTTTAGAGAATAAAGAGAAAAATAAATATTCTGCCTCCTTACTAGTTAACTAATTAAAAGATAAAACTGTAAGAGAAAGATATGTCAGATCTTGCTGAAACATCGGTTCGTAAAGCCAGTTATACTGGCATGAAAAAGGTTAAAAATGCTCAGTTAACTGAATTTGAAACTGACCTAGAATCACTTAATAAGTGGACTATACCTGATGTTCCTAATAGAGACATCTACAAAATTGGATTTTTAGACTATAAGTCTTTAATTAATATTAAAACCCTAGAAAGAACTACTACAGTTGATAGTGAAGAACAGACAATTCAACTGTTAGGAATTGCAGATGTTAATCCATATCTGGACAAGTATAAATATATACATGTTGGTTTAATTCAAATTGCTTTTAAACCTCTGACCTTATCTGGTCTTAATGCATCTTTATTAGTCTGCCTTAGAGACTCAAGATGCCTAAATTGGACTCAATCTTTAATGGGTATAATGGAAACTAGTCTGTGTAATGGACCGCTATATTTCAATGTTTATCCAAACTTAAGTTTATCTTTGTCTGATCCTAATATTCTAGATGCAATAAGTCTTAATATAAAGACTCATGGGTATAATTATGTACCTGGATCCGAAACTATTGCTATAATCTATAGGATCCATTATAAAGTATTAAATACTTTAGCTCCTAAAACAAAAATTTATTCTAAACCAGGTAAAACCGTTCTGGTTGAATCTAATGCTTTATCTTCTAATGTTGCTGTGAATAGACAGATAAAATGGGATGAAATAAATTTTCCCGAAAACTGGGTTATACCCAATGCAGTGCAACAATTACCTATTGTTAATCAAGATATTGATCAGATTATACAAACAACAGATGGAGAAGTCGAAATAACGTTTAATCCATCTAGATCTATCAGAATATCTGATATGGCATTATCTGCCAGAAATTCTTTGTCTCGGTCTGGATCTTATAGAACCAGTTCCGTTCAAGGAATTAATATTTCCGATAATAATATTCCTCATCCTTTATATAAGGATAAAAATTCTCCTCCTAATACGGAGATGAGCTTTAGAATGAAATGATGAATTTTGAAAAAGGAAGTCTAGAAAGGGAAATTCTAAATAAAGAATTTTACCTAGAAAAACATCAAGATTTTAGAAAATGATTTTTCAAAAAATTTTCGAAAAAGGACCAGTTAAACTGGGTAGATAAATATTATGCAGAACTTAAATTAAAACAAGAATTTAAGTTTTTTATTCCATGGTTTCTAAAACAGTATATCTGTAAACAAGAAACTCAAATAGGAGTTTTAGAAGATCATTTAAAACAATGGAAAACTACTACGGGTAAAATCATAAGGTCGGCATATCCTCCAATTGAGCCATTACAGCTAAAAGATGTACACCCTTCTACTATAGAGGCTGCGGCTTTTATAAAGCCTAATGATCTCAATGAAGATCACATGAGAGAATTAAGTAGAATTATTAAACAAAATAATTATACTAATATTCATCTTCAAACAATAGGAGATCAACTTATAAAAATTGAAGATGTTTTAGAAAAATTATTAGCTAAAATTAATGATGTTACACCATCATTATTAGATAAGTCTAAAAGTTTTTCTAAAAAATTAGAACAAACCACTATTAAACCTCCAGTTGAAATTTCAGGATTTAAGAGAGATAGTGAAATAACCCCTGAAATTATAGATATTCTAGCCACTAAATTAACCCATGCTAGAATTCACACGCTTAATGAAGCATCACCTTCTTTGGATATATCTGAAGAAGATAGTGAATCCGATAAATCGGATAGTTCTGGAGATATACCTCCAACAGAATTATTGGCTGTAGAGAATAACTTTACAGAAATAAATAAAATTAAAAATTATCCTAAGAAAAGACTGGAAAGGTACTATTATAAGCAACCTACTCTAGCAGATGTCTTATTTGAAGAAAATGATGCCTTTCTATAGGCAGATTATAATGGTAGACATATCTACGAATGGAATATAGATGGGTTATCTGATACCCAAGTTAATGCTACTATACATCGTATGTTAATGTATGGTACTATATGTAAACAAAATGGCAATACTGAGAGAAATATAGCCCTATTCATATCATGCGGTTTTACTGGTATCCTTAAAGGATGGTGGGATAATTATCTCTCTGCTGATGCTCGTAATGAAATCTTAGGAGCAACGAAAATTGAAAATGGAATACAGCGAGAAGATGCTGTATATACCTTAATGCTATCTATAGCTCACCATTTTACTGGTGCTTACCTTGATGAAGGTGAAAGAATAAGGACACTATTACAAAATTTTCGTTGTCCATCTTTGACCCATTATAGATGGTATAAAGATACTTATTTAAGTAGAGTTATGTCTTTAAGTGATGCTAATAGCTCACATTGGAAAGCTAAATTCATAGATGGCTTACCCACATTATTTGCTGAAAGAGTTAGGAATAAAATTCGAGCTGAATTTGGGGGATATATTCCCTACGATAACCTATCATATGGGTATTTGTCAAACGCCTGTATTAAAGAAGGCCTAGCCTTATGCAATGACTTAAAGCTCAAAAACCAATTAAAGTCTCAAAGACTTACAAAACGTAAAGAATTAGGTGAATTTTGCGAGCAATTCGCTTATAATCAACCTTATAAGGCTGATAAAGAAGTTATTCCTAATAAAGGAAGATAATGATATTGATAATAATGCATTGTTGCAAATATTGCAACAAGTTACCTCTCAAAAATGGTATATAAATGTTACCTTAGTAGTAGCTGATCAAATGTATATATCAGATCTTATAGCTCTAGTTGATAGTGGTGCAGATCTAAACTGCATAAACGAAGGAATAATTCCTTCCAAATTCTTTGAAAAAACTACTCAAACTTTAAGCAGTGCTAATGGCAACCAATTAGAAGTAAAATATAAATTACCACAAGCACATATATGTGTGCAAGGGACTTGTATACCAACTCCCTGTATATTAGTCAAAAATTTATCCCAACATATTATTCTGGGAACTCCATTTTTACATACTATTATGCCCATTAGTCAAATTGACACTAATGGTATTCGTGCTCATTTTGAGGATAAAGAAATTATATTTGAGTTTATCACAGATCCTCAAACTAGAATGCTGAATGAAGTTAAAAATATAATTTTAAAAGAAAATCAAATTAATTTTCTTAAAGAAGAAGTAGTATTTGTTCAAGTTGAAGAACAAATAAAAAAGCATAAAGACTTAATAAGTCAAATTGAAACTAAATTTAAACTCACTGTATGCAGTGATGTTCCAAATGCATTTTGAAATAGAAAACAACATATTGTTTCTTTACCCTATATAGGGGATTCAACGAGAAAAATATTCCTACTAAATCTCGTCCATGTCAAATGAATCAAGAATATCTTGATCTTTGTAAAAAAGAAATACAAACTCTTATAGAAAAAAAATTAATAAGGAAATCATATTCTCCTTGGAGTTGTACTGCACTCTATGTAAATAATGCAGCCGAAAGAGAACGAGGAGTTCCTCGATTAGTTATAAACTATAAACCCTTAAATAATGTCCTTAAATGGATTAGATATCCAATTCCTAATAAAAGGGATTTATTGAATCGCATTACTAATGCTAAAATCTTTTCCAAGTTTGATTTAAAATCAGGCTATTGGCAGATCCAAATAGAAGAAAAGGATAAATATAAAACTGCCTTTGTTGTCCCATTTGGACATTATGAATGGAATGTTATGCCATTTGGGCTTAAAAACGCCCCTTCTGAATTTCAAAATATTATGAATGAAATTTTTATTCCTTATACGGATTTTATCTTGTCATATATAGATGACATTTTGATCTTTTCTCATAATTTTGATCAACATGTTAAGCATTTAGAAATATTTAGAAATTTAGCCAACAAAAATGGGTTAGCTATATCTGCCCCTAAAATGAAATTATTTCAAACTCAGATTAGATTTCTGGGTCACAATATAGAAAAGGGAACCACAATTCCTATTGATAGGAGTATAGAATTTGCATCTAAATTTCCTGATGTAATAACTGACACTAAGCAGTTACAACGCTTTTTAGGTGACTTAAATTATGTTGCAGATTATTATAAAGATCTAGCAAAAGACACAGTCCTTTTGTACGATAGGCTCAAAAAGAATGCTAAGCCTTGGACCCAGCAACATACTGCTGCTGTAAGAAAAATTAAACTTAAAGTAAAAAATTTACCATGCATCCATCTTGCTAATATTCATTGGTTCAAAATAGTTGAAACCGATGCCTCTAATATTGGTTATGGTGGCATATTAAAACAAGTAGATCTCGAAACCAATAAAGAACAGTTAGTTCATTTTACCTCTGGTAAATGGGATAAAGCTCAGTTTAATTATTCCACAATTAAAAAAGAAATGCTTTCAATCATTAAGTGTTTCTCTAAGTTTCGAGATGATATTCTAAATCAAGAGTTCTTACTAAGAATTGATTGCAGTTCTGCTAAAAGCATTATCGAAAAGGATGTGAAAAATTTAGTCTCTAAGCAAATATTTGCTAGATGGCAAGCTGAATTAGCTGTATATCAATTTAAAATTGAATATATTAAAGGAGATTATAATCATCTTCCTGATTTTCTAACCCGTGAATTTTTACAGGGTACAAATGAGACGGAGTAATCCCTCCTTTTTAGGGAGGGGGAGAGGAGGCCCAAGTTCCGGCTCAAGTCTAAGCCTCGGCCTTATAGGCCCAAATGATTCTGAAAGGAGTTATACTCCATCTCAACAACCCAATTCATGGCGCACTATTTCGAAGAAACATAATTCTTCAAACCCATCTCAAGCCTTTTATAAAGGCATAAACGATCTTATTGCACAGGAAAATACTCCTGAGCCCTTTACTTCTATAGTAAGGCAAGAAACAGCATGGGTTGAAAAACCAACCTCCGATATTGTTCTATATCTAGAACAAGAAGATGTTTCCTTAATGAATGATCCAGAGAAATTAAGGCAGAGATACTTGCAGGATACATATTATCCGACATTAGCTTTAAAAGCAAGAGCCTGGATA
Organism: Asparagus officinalis; assembly: GCF_001876935.1. Classification (NCBI taxonomy): domain Eukaryota; kingdom Viridiplantae; phylum Streptophyta; class Magnoliopsida; order Asparagales; family Asparagaceae; genus Asparagus; species Asparagus officinalis. The sequence goes on along the minus strand of NC_033794.1, from coordinate 13,939,616 downwards.
AAAACCCTTATGATGCAAAAGGGCATGGAAACTACACATTTCTGGACTACTGATAATCATAATGTCCCTCCAAGCTTTAGTAAATGCATTATTCAGGAAGTTATACTTCCTAGAAATTGGGCACTAAATCCTAATCAGGAGCTGCCACTTGTCAGAGTTCAAAATTTGAAGTTGGTATTATTCCAGAACCCATAATGAAGTTATACTCGTCTTGGGTAGATTCCCATCCTATTCTTGCACGAATGGACGAAAGCCAGCTTATAGATGGCATGTGTTTAATACACTTCTTTGCTGAAGTTGAGATCCCATGGATCTGGAATTGGTCTATTATTTGTGATTGGACCCCTTCTCATATGCCCGTTCTAAGAAGAAAATATTATTGCAGATGGTGGAACGGAATATGCCTTGATACTAAGGTAAAAGAACTTGAAGAAATAATACAGAAAAATACTTCTGTACTGGAGTCTCATATGACTCAGGAAATTAAACAAGACAATCCTATGATGAAAGTTGCCAAAATGATGCGGCGAAAATATCCCCAAAGCTCTGAATCAGAAATTAAGCAAAAATGTTTAGAACATTTCAAAAGGCAATTCTTTGAAGCCTTTGACACCAGTGAGACTAATAGTCATACTTCATCTATGGAAGAAGATACTCCATTACCTGATGCACAAGACCCTGATGATATTTGGGCCGAGATTTTTGACAAAGATATATCAGACCTTAAAGGGAAAAGCCCAGCTTCCTAAGCAGAATTCTAGATTGAGCCTCGGGGAGCCGTCTAGAATTTACTACTAATAAAAGTCTTTAAAAGCAATAAGAAGAAGTCATACTTCCTTAATGAGATGGGCCCCAATGTTTCCTACTATTGCAAATTATGCATCCTAAGCTTCTCGTTTACGAAGGGTCACTATCAAGAAGTTACTATCAATGTTTAATATATTATTAAGATAAGTCACTTTCACCTTTAAAGATGTGCCACGAAGCATCTCTCGAGATTTCTAAAAACATCTGAAGGCATCTGAAGGTAGTTATAAATATGAAGTCGAGTCTGTGTGTATGCAAGTTTTTGGAGAAAGCCTTGTAAGTGAGAATAAAATATTGTAAGAGTGTTGAGTGTTCTTCTGTAATCATAAGAGTGTTGTAAGTGTGCTTGTAAAATATTGAGGAGCTTAATAAAGATATAGTTTTGAGAATCGGCAAGCGTACTCTGTAAGTATTTACTTTCTTTCTATTTTTCACCGCTTTCTAATTTCTGGTATCAAAATATATAAAGGGTTGGAGACTAATTTCGAAATATGAAGATTTGGGGTATACTTTCAGAGTGAAAGATTTGAGGAACTACTATGGAAAATAGCCCATAAAATCTGAAAATCGAGAACTTCCACTGGCAGAAAAGCGCTGTTTGCTGTGTGCTCATAGCCAGCTGGTCCCTCCTCTGACCCCACTCTCGTCAACGCCGCGGGTCTCGACTCTCGACTCGACTCGCCCCAAAAACTAACAATCACAACTCTCTTCAAGTCCATTTAATTAAGATTCGATCTTCTTCATTGTCAAATCTCCTTCGTCTTCTCCTTCTTCCTCCAATTTCTCTCCAACAAAACCATGAATCTCTTCGGCAAGAAACCAACGTCGAAAGGTTTCGCCCTAATTCTTCATTCAATCAATTTTTGTCGAATTTTGTTCAAATATCGTTGATTTTCATCTTGATCGACGTGTAGAATCAAAATCTAGGGTTTTTGTGATGATTCTTTTTTGTTGTGATTACAGAGGTTCTTCGTGCCAGTAAGCGAGAAATGACGACCGCGACCAGAGGTATTATAAAATTATCCTATCGAAATTTCGATTTCTTTTGTTAAACTAAGCGTAGATAGGTTCGAGTTACCTACTATTGGGATTTGATTTATGAAATTGTTGATGCAAATATCCAAACAATTGATATAATACTAAGTTCCTAAAACGTGAAGGAGCGTATCAATTTGCACTGGGATTTTAGATTCCTAAAATCGCGTTGGGTTTATAGAACCCTAGGCGAAGGATCATATCACTTTGCAGTGGGAATTGAAACGTCTGCTAGAGTTGAGATTACTGGTGTAGTTTCTTTATTCCAAGCACTCGACTGCATTCTGTTAGGAATCTTGACCCCAAGATTAGTTTTACACTTATAAGATTCACATATTGTGCAAATTATGTCATTTCAGAGGCTATAAATAGGTTTAAACATTAGAAAACAAGCACCAAGTTTTACACTTATAAGATTCACATATTGTGCAAATTAACTCTCTAAACTTTCAGTTTTTCAATCTGTTTTTCTATAAAAGAGAGTTTCTGATATTGCCTTTGTTCCTATTATTCTTAGAGCTTGTTTAGGCAATATTCAGAGAGTTAAAAAGATTGATAAGCCACTGTTACACGTTCACATCCACATCAAGGCTTATAGGATTGGAAGTGTACATTGCTTCAAAGAAAGGTTCTCTCGGTTTATGAGAGGGTTGATCTCTTGGTCTAGAGGTCGGTTTACAATTGACATGATCTTGTCAATTGGGTTTGTAATTTGCATGGTCTTGCAAATTGGTCAGGTTTGCTTTTGATTTTGTAAGGTTTTAAAATCATAGTGGAAACTCTCAAGCAGGATTTGCTTGGGGACTGTATGTACACCGGGGAGGTGGAACCAGTATACATGCTTGTGTTTGTGATGTTCATTTTCTGAGATTGCCATTCTTTCTTTGCAATTTATAATCTACTTTGCAAACTCACCCTCTAGTGTTTAAGTGTAAAGCTTCCGCAGATTTTTATAAGAGCGCACTCTATTCTTAAGGGTCACGATCCTACACTTGGTATACATAAGCAAAATCAGACCCTACATATTCCCCATGATCCACTTAGTTCATTGTAAAAAAAGAAAAATGAAAAAGAAAAAGAAAGAAAGAAATTCGGCATAAATCCCACCATTTTCTCTAAAAACTATTCATTCGTTTGAAGGAAATAAATTTCCGTTTGCCATTGCCTAGCCGTAGTGATATTCTGTTCATATTTTTGGGATAGAAACGATGATTCGATTTGCTTGATAATTGAGCATGACATTGGTGGTTGTCTGATTTGTTAAGGTGTTCTGATTGCTTGCTAGAAATTGTTAGACCAGCATATTAGAGCTTATCTTTTGTATTATGGGTTTTTTGATACAGTACCAGACCACCAGGTTCTAAGACATGATGAGTTTAAATCTCATATTATTGCTTCACGTGATGGAAAATATGAAATTTTAGTTTGCTTATTGTGTACTGTTTTTCCCTGGCACCTGAACCCTCCAATCCATCTTCCAAACTGCTTCCACCACCAGCCACTTGCATCTAAATACTCCAGCTTTGTTTATTCTGGCTGATTATTCTTTTTATGTTGAAGGCCTTAATGTGTTCCATTGGGCGAATGTTAAGATAGCATGGAATTGATTGGCGAGCGGATGTATATTAGAGGCGAATGTTCATATGTAGTTTCTATTAGAGTCAAAGCACTAAAAAACTAACCGCGTGTAATATGTGGGATGTGCACAGTATGGATCACTAGAGAATTTTTACCTGTTAATGTTATGTGGAATTTTTGCATGATATGGATCACTATTCACTAGACAACTATAACCATGCATGACATGTGGAATGCGTGTGCAGTATAGACCACTGAACAAATGTAAGAATTCATGATTGTTGAATGCACATGTGATGTTGATCATTAGATGATTGTAATCGTTCATTAGTACGTGCTGTGTTTATCTCATAGTAACACCACAACAACATGCATATGTGTGTGTGGAGAATGTGTTTTTGGGGATAGGGATAGTGTATGAAGGGTTTGTTGAAATTGAATTAAAAAAGAGGACAACCATATTTTATGAGCAATAACATCTGGAAAAGCTTTAAGCAGTATGGGAACTCAAGGGCATTCTTCTGTCGTAAATTATAATTGATGGCAACTAATGATAGCCATCAATTCAATTTTGCATCTAAAGAATTTGTTGGTTCAATGCGTGAACTTGTTCTTTTTTTGGACCCCTATTTGGTAACTTGTTTAGTTACTAACATACGTCATATACATTTTCTTTTGGTATTTTGATCCATCAATTGCACTCACTATCTATTTAGTTTATATTTATTTATTTATTTTTATTTTGAATTTTAAAATACTCTTTTTCTTACTTTTAACTCTTAGAATTATGAATTTCTCAGTCAACTCTGAAGTTTCTTTCTATTTTTTTTGTAAAAGAGTTTTATGCAAATGTTATGCACTAACCATTTTCATACTGATTGTATGACATGTTTCAGGTATTGAAAGGGAAATTGCTGCATTGCAGTTGGAGGTATTCATGATGAAACATATAGTATCAACTGCTCCAGTTTATAAGCATTACTTATGAACACTTTATTATATCTCAGATATTTAGATCATTTTACTGATTTGCTAATTTGGTTGACTTACTGCCAAGGGTTATTGAACATTCTCTTTACAACATGCGTTTTAGTACTAAAATTTTGTTGGTTGGGTTGATTATTTCTTCTCCTAATACAAGTATTATAGGTAGCTGTCCGTCTCCAACTCTCTTTACATGTATCACATTCTCTTTTACATTATTATTATGTACAACTTTATCATTTTTGTTCCTCCACATTACTGCATCTAAACTTTTTATCTAATATTCTCAATCTTCCTAGACCTCTAATCTACATTTGTTTCTTGCAAACAAAGTATATTGATTTTTCTTCTAACCATGTCATCCACTAATTCCATCGTCTTTCCAGCCAACGTATCTATATTCCAAGCAGTCAAATCCTATTGTCATGCATAAGCCTCCTTTTCCTCTCCTATAAATCTGTAACTCATGACAGTTTTTATTTGGAACTTTGCTTATCCTCGATGTTTTTTAAATTATAGTTGCACCAGAGTGGTACTGGTTCACATAGGAGGCGGTGCCCTAGGACACTACCTTCATTTATTTATCATTGCACCAGGCATTTGTGTGATGTGTCATGATGGTGACGCCCGATTAATGTGGGGATGGCCCAGTGAGTGGTTTCTAGGATTCGTGTCATAGAGCTAATTGTCCTTTAAATTGACTGGTTGCTATTTAACACAATGCTCTTGCTTTATCTTGGTCTAGGACATATAATGAAAGAATAAAATATTAAAGAGCAACACTGGTGGTGTTGTATCTGAAATACCAGGACAGAGCAATGTGAAGTATATAAAACTTTTAGGGACTTGGGAGAACACTACCCTTAAAGAATCTACTCACCTTTTGATTTTGGTCACATTTTCTCGAACTCTTGCTTCCTTACAACAAGAATAAGTATTTTAGGCTAGTGCAACTGAAATTGCACCCTCTAGACATACAAGTTTTTTCTTCTTGTTTGTCAGAATCTTGAACATACATGGTAGAACATCCTTAAGTGACATACTTGGACCTCGTAAAAATTACAGATTATTTACTATCACCAATCTGATCATCGCAAGGGACTTTATATTGTGGAAAAACTTGTATCCTATCTGACAACAATAAGAATATTAAAGGAAGTACATAGTTGTATAGTGTAATAGATTACAACAAAAGTAAAGCTCTTTTTTTCCAAAATTTTGTTCTGTTATAGTCAGGGACTCAGGAATCCTTTTTTCATCTACCATTGACAAAATTCAAGAGTCATATATTCAGTACAATATATAATACTGTGATGAATACAATACCTGTTCTCCACTTGTCAGGCAGATGGCAGATGAACCCTCCCTCTAAAAAAAACACACACAAAAAACCCAAAATACACTATCGCAACAGATCAACCCCACTATACACAGACCCACATGCACAAACACACACAAGCGAACTTAAAGTGAGGAAGGGAGCCCCTTCCTTCCTTCTCTTGGTCTTCCTTTCCCTGATGGCACAACCCGACCAGCCCTTGTTCCTCTCTCTCTCTCTCTCTCTCTCTCTTATTGTGCACCACTGCACTGTTACTGGCTTACAGCCTAATCTTGAGGTAAGTTTTAGGTATACAGTGCATGAGATTTTGTTGGGCACTGCCAAACTACAAAGAACCATATGGATTACCTAACGCTGTGAGGGCTTACAGTTGCTTGCATGATGATAGGAGAAACGAATGGTGGCTGAAATAAAGAGAACTGCCAAAACTGGAAATCAGGTGAGTTGTTGTCGCATAAATGGGTTATAATCGTTGAATGTTCACAGAGAATTCATAACCTGCATGTATTTCTTTGTGTTGACAATCTTCTGTTCACTGTGCAGGCAGCAACTACGATTTTAGCTCGTCAACTTGTCAGACTAAGGCAACAAATTGCTAACTTACAAGGTAGTCGTGCTCAAATGCGAGGCATAGCTACGCATACCCAGGTGGGATAATGGAACTCTTTTAACTTTTTACCAACCTTCTAGCCCACTGTTACTGTGATTTGTTGTGCTTATTCTTTGGTTTTGACAACTTTAATTAGGCTATGCATGCAAACACTGCTGTGGCTTCTGGGATTGAAGGTGCTAGTAAGGCAATGGGAGCCATGAATAAGGTAATGAAGCATAACCCTTACTAGTTACCATCTATTTATAGTGGCAAATCTCCTTCCATCATGAAGATTCAGAAAAAAAAGAATGTCAGGAAATTTCCATTTGGTCCTTCACTTATATTGGGGCTTGAAAATCAATGCAATTATTACAAAGCATTTCATCTTTTTTTTTCATGGTATAATATAGTTTCCTACTTAAAGTTTCAACATGGTTGTGCAAGGTTTAGCTTCATAATCAGGCCTAACCCATAGAGCAAGGTTACACATTTGTAGTTAAAGTTTCTTCCTGGTCGTGCAAGGTATAACCAAGAGGGTAAGACGACCTACCGACAGAGCGAGGTTTTCCCCTGGTTGTGCAAGGTTAAGCTTCTTAACCAATTGTCCAATAGGATAGGACCTATGAAGCACCGACACTCCATTCTTGGCCCCGAGTCCGTGTCTGACGCGTAACGGACGCGACACACGTTCGACACGCCGTCGACACACGGTCAACGCCCCCGACACGCGTCTCGACACGTTCTTGACTCGCCGAATTCTGCCCGATTCATTCTCGACACGCGAATTCACCCGAAATACCCCTATACCATCAAAAAAAAACCCAAACCCTAGACCTATCGATCGAGCGGCAGCCTCTCATCTCTCTCTCCCCCTCTCGCGATCTTGTTCTCTCTCTGAATCCTCTCTCTCTCTCTCTCTCTCTGAATTTTTATATGTTTGCAAAGTTAGACTTGTTAGTAGCTTAGTATTTTGTGTTTGAGGATTACATTTTAGTTTGTTGTTTGAATTTTATAAATTTATCTATATATAATAATAATATTTAAAAAAATCTAGCCATGTTTACCGTGTCCAATTTTTTTGGGTTTTGTCGTGTCCGTGTCCGTGTCGTCGTGTCCGTGTCCATGCTTCATAGGATAGGACAACCTACCTGCATAGCCATTTATCGTTTTCTTGGAAGCCTTTCTTTTGCCCATGGCTATCCAAGAAGGATTTAAAACCAAGCTAGGGAGGGGAAATGCTCAAATAATTTTTTTTTTCAAGAGCTCTCTCTTTTTTGTTTCTTGTACACAACCAGCCTCAGAGTGATGTAGTAAACCTTGTATTTGGATAATTATGCAAAAGGATACATACGTTAAAAGCTTACTTAAGTGGTAAAAAAACCGCTAATCCTATTTTTTGTTGCTTGTTTTGATGTTGTTTTCAGCAAATGGCTCCGGCAAAGCAACTGAAGGTTATGCAAGAATTTCAAAAGCAGTCAGCACAAATGGATATGACGGTAAGGCTATATTCCTTTTGGAGAACTCATTTCTTGAAACAATTACAAAAGAATATAGTTCATTCACTATAACAGCTATCAGTATTTCCGTTTGTTAAAAATGCCTTTGTGTGATTTCTATCTTAGATGCACTTTTGGTTCTTCTTTTAATTGTATATATATATATTATGCATAGAATGGACCCATATCAGATATGACATACACATCACCTTAATCTTTTGCTTCACTTAATATTGTCATCTGTTCTTGCTTTAATTGCATCTCATTAATATTTTTATACTCTTTCCTCTCATCAGATGTTTTTTCATGGATTAATTGCAAACAACCTCCCGTAATATAAAAGCGCAACCGCTTAAAACCCCTAAACTATTTTATTAGCACTCATACCTCCCAAACCTCAGTCGATGTTGGTTTAGTATGTCATGTGGGAGTTATGTCACACTTGTTTATCTTTTCATCCTCCATTTAGAGAGTTTAGTTTTTTTTAGTTAGACTGAGGGCAAAAAAATTCAGGGTAATACAACATCACACAAGATTAAATCCCTGTGGAAAAGGTCAAAATTCGTGGGGACTGGGAAATAACCATTGCCCTAGGACAATCTCTGGGAAACTAGCTCTGGGCAATACCCTTGATGGTCAAAGTCATTGCTGATAGACTAGTTTTAAATTTCGTGGGGAAAGCTTCGCCTCTGGAAAAAGTTACTGCCCATGTATCATTGCTATGATTCTAATTCTCTTGGTAGTTCATCTTCATGGATGACTTCCTTGGGTAAATTTTTTTCCCATGTATTTTTGGCTGTGGGCAAAAGCTATTGTGCAATGTGCAAGATGATATCATATCTGTAAGGAAAATTCTTGCTCCAGAAACTGTATTCAGTACTAGGTGAAAAGTTCATTCCATGGGTCTCTCAATTTATAATATTACTTTTGAATATTTCTTTTGATTTCCTAGTTGTTTTGTCATGCTTCTAACAAAATACAAACTAACCTATATCGTCAAGAATATCACAAATTTAGAGCAATTAGCATAGGATTTTATTGATAAATCTATTGTAATAAAACAAAATGCCATTGTTGCAATTACATATCCTGGTGAAAAACTCTCATTAGTTAATAGTGGTAAGCCTATAATCCCACCTTTTCTTCTTTCTTGAATAGAGGTTGCTCTTGTTACTATTTTGGGACAATCCTTCAACACCCTCTAACAGAGGATATTAAAAGTATCAGCTTGGAGTATACACACACACTCTTTTTTTTCCTCCCTTTTTCGAGGTGGGGGGACTAGATGCAATGTTAACATAAAAATGGGAATGAAGTAAATAAATAAATAATTCGTCTAAGTTACTGTTAAAATTGTAAAATCTTCTTAACCAAAATTAATTATTAGTGGGGGTGGAACAGTAAGCTTCTCCTAGCGCAATTCTATATTTACTTAATTAGAGAAAATTGTAGTGGTAGGATTGGTGATGTTTATCTCCTTGGATGATATTGCTCAAGGTAAAGAGGGGTATTCATCTGCCACCTTCAATATGCGTTGTGCGTTGAAAATAAGTTATGCAATTGCTACTAAGTCGATGTTTTCTTTTTTGAGAAAATAATACTCTATTAAAAAAAATCTTTAATGGAGCTTTACCAACTCGAAACTAGCTTGAAGCCCATCAGCTACACATGAAAAGTACAGAAATTTAAAAAGAAAGGTAACTGAAGGGGCATGCCTACTAAAAACATGAGACAAGAAGAAATTCATCTACATCAAACAATGAAGACTTACTATGATCAGTCCTCTGATGGTGGACCGTACGATTGCACTTGATACAATGAAAGTTTGCGTTACTTCATGGGCAGAAACCTAATTCAAGAAAATTTATGGATCAGTAGTAAATATCATTGTGGCAAAGTGAAAACAAAAAATCAAGTTCTTCCCATGTCAGGGAATCTGAATTTGGTAATATTGGGAAAAGAGAGCATAGAAGAGTTGATGATAGCACCACACACGTCTGTCTTTGTGATCGACGAGAGTTTAGAAGGGTTTGAAACTTTGGAAGGAGGGGAAACAGAGAGGTGTGATGGGAGAGACATCACATTTGCTTAATACAATACTAAAAAATAACAGCAAGAAATTTAGTGCCTGAAGACCAGTGTGCAACTGGATATGATCCAGATTAGATCTGATTTACTAAAACTGACTAACAACACTCACACTATAGGTTGTATTGTTTAAAAAATCTCAATCACTGGTAAGGTTCAAGTTCTTCTTGAATTATGTTTAAGAGCTCACTGGGCAATGCACTTTTAATTAATTTTTATATTAGCTCAGATTTATGCTTGGAAAACTTTTATACTGGCCAAACTTTCTTGCGCACTGTGATTCTTTCTTGTGAAGTTGTGCCCATGGACTAAAAACCTTGGGTAATATTCTCAATCCTCAGGCGTCCTATTTCTCGCTAAATTTCTACGGACTATGCCACCTGCCTAGGAAATTTTACCTAGAAAGAGAGCATCATGGTTGATATCGTATATTCCCAATAACTTACACACATGTCGAGAAGTTTCTGACTATGGTGCAATTTTCCAGTAGTGACTTATTGTCGCATGATTCCCACAAGACATCTCAAACTAACCGAAAATAATGTCGTCTATAATTTTGAAGTGTAATATCAGTAACGTAGTTTTGGGCTATAAGCTATATGACATGGGCATTTATCATGAAGCCATATCCATACCTGATGCTTCCACATCCTTCTTGTATACTCCTTTACAATATATGTGCATGCACTTATTCAAACATTTACTCAAATAATATAGTATGTATCTTAATTAAAATTTTTGACTTGTATAGAAACTAAATTTAGATAAAGCCTAATGTTTTTATAAAGTTGGTGAACTAAATCACTCCTTTTGGAAGGTCATTGAAATGGATGGGTGGTCAAGAATTGGCATACATGTATGATTATATTTTACAAATAATATTTTTACTCTTGAATGCATAAACATATGTATGAATGCATGTATTTAAACTTTCCCTTTATTATTGTAATATTGTATGTTCTAATATTATGTTGTCGTCTCTTCATATCACAGTGTCCTACTTTTCAAAGAATTGACGTGTCCAGTGTCTGTAGTGTTGTAGCTGTGTCCTGTGTCTGTCTCCAAAATATTTAGGCTGTAAGTTTGTAGTTTGATCTTTTCTTTATTGATCTGACCCTGCTTAAGTATGCATGCATGAGTCACAAGTAAACTATTCATTGTATTGGACATTATCTCATCAATTTGTAACATTCGATGATGCTATCTAATGCAGACCGAGATGATGTCAGACTCAATTGACGACGCTTTAGACAATGATGAGGCTGAAGATGAATCTGAGGAGCTCGTTGATCAGGTTACCATACTTTCCCTAGTCAATCTGATGGAAAAAATTGCTCTTTTAATTCATTTATATATCTCGAGTTATTTAAAATTTGTTCTACAAGTGCCTGACCTTACACTTTATCATTATTTCTTCTTGTATAGGTTCTGGATGAAATTGGTGTTGACATTGCCTCACAGGTTTTCTTTCAATTATCATTCTTATTAAAACCTTTAACATTCTCATCTATGGTATATAGTGTTTCATCTGCCTTTTTTTTTTCTGTCTTCTACAACAGCTATCTTCAGCCCCCAAAGGTAAAATTGCCGGGAAGAGTCAAGAGAGCGCTGAAAGGTACAACTATTGCATCTTCTTTCTATATTGCATCCTCTTTACATATTGCTTTCATGTTCATTTCTTATTTGTATATCAAGGGTGTGCCATTTCTTATCATGCTGTATTTGTTGTCCGTATTGCTACTCTATGCTTATGTTTCATATTTAATTCTGGTATCATGCAGTTTGGATGTCGATGAGCTTGAGAAGAGGTTGGCTGCACTTAGAAACACTTGAGTTGATGACATTTATTCTTTTTGTCGCAAAAATTTATTTAAGATTTGTTCTTCTAGTATTAAATTTGGTTGCATAATAATAAGGTACATAAAACATGATGTTCGAGTTATTGATGTAAATAGAATACTGTAAAGCCAAAGGGCAGTTGTGATCGAACCATCAGTATATGTGTCTATAGCGATGATAGAAAGTTTCAACTTGAATATTATGTTTATCGTCGAAAACATTGAAAAAAGATTTTTTCCCCCCTAAGAGTTTATACATGAACCTGGTCAAACCATGGGGCAGCATGAAGACACCTGTGACCTGATCAGACCCGAAAATTTCAGGAGCCTGCCCTAGAACAGGTGTGACTCTTCCCAATCATCACGCAGCAGGAAACCGTATTACCTTATTAAACAACACCAGGTAATCCTTTCTCCTCGGGGATGATTCCTGTCCTCAAGGGTCATTCCGCGCTGAGATCGGACAGCAGAAGGAATTCAAAAGATATAAGCTATGGGAGAAGTACCCACTGCCAAAAATAATTCTTGGCCGAGTGCGCTAGAGTGGG
>NC_033794.1:13851524-13927301 GCF_001876935.1 Asparagus officinalis | reverse complement strand
CCTCTCTGTCTGGGTTCAGAAGCCTCTCTGTTAGTTGATATATACATTTTTTCCTTACTTCCTCCAACTGTAACGTGTTGATATGAGCGTCACAGGGGCTTTGGTCGAGCTCTAATGCGTCTTCATGTACGTCAGACTGCGATATAGGTTCCATGGTTCGTTGGTGTGCACACCATCATTCGGGTTGTCTCTGCCTCTTCTTTCAAAAGAGCCCGTTGCCCTCAGACTGACATCTTGAAGCTATTGGCTGAAAGTCTCCTATCTGACGTCTGCGCCTCATGTTTTGCAGTGTAGGAGACCTGACCCCCGCAGCAACAAACCGGTCGTGGCATCTGAAAAAAAAACCTGCCACTTAGACTAACAGATATTAATTAAAGAGAAGCATTTAAGGAGTTTGTGTTGCTCAGGTACTTGATTACTTGATGCGTTGAAGACGATTAGTTTGTGTTGCTCAGGTACTTGATGGATCCACATTCTAGTTGTGTTACGAGGCACCACTAAATTGTCTATCATGTACTTACTACTAAGGACACAATTGAAGCTGATGTAGAATGCCACTGTTAAATATCGGACAGTTACGCTTTTACTGTCTCTGTCTAAGCTCTCACCGGAGAGCACCACACGCTCCTTCTTGGCAAATTGCCTTTATAACCCAAGTACAGTTTGAGATGGGGTGTTAAATATAGTAGTTATGCTTCTTATTTTACTTTATTTAAGTTCCGCATTGCTCAGGAAAGTAGAAGTTATCTACTTAGTTTTGTACTTAAAACTCCTCAAGCAATGCATAAGATTATCAAGTTTTCTCAAGTCTCTCTATATTTACAAGCCACTAAAATTAAGGTAGGACGCTAAGCTACATGGGAACAATAATGGGACAAAAGTAGTGATAACTACATGAGATTATCAAGTTTTCTCAAGTCTCTCAATATTTATCAGCCACTAAAGTTGAGGTAGGACGCTAAGCTACATGGGAACAATATTGGGACAAAAGTAGTGATAACTACACTACTATTCCTACAAGGGAAGACGCTAAGTCATACGGGAACAATTTTGAGACAAGAGTAGTGATAACCGCACTATTACTTCTATATTACTTTCTATTTTCTTCCTTCTTTTCCTCAAAATCGATGGCTCACTAATGGAGCTTACGCTTCTCTCTCTTATAATCTAGTTGAGGGTAGTGTAGCTATTAATATTCTCGGGGAAAAATACGGTCAGGTGTGAACCCGTTGTCTCAGAACTTTTGAGGAGGTATAGGTCTTTGAGTTTGATCGGAAAATTTGTTGTAATAGCCCCACCTTTTTTTTTTTAAATATTAATGTCATCCTATGGTCTTACCGGTTTGGGCTTAACATCTAAAATTAGCTAGGCCACAGCATATAAAGCAATTAGGCCGAGTTGTTGGGCTTCACTCATGATGTTGCAGACAAACAAGGCCACACAACTGCACAAGGAAAGACCCTAGCTTAGTAGCTCACGCCATGATAAAACGACCTTGATGTCCAAAAGTTGGATTTCCCCACCACAAGCCTGTAAGTTGCAACTTCGGGCGTGGCATTATAATGCCACGAACTTTACAATATGCTAATGGGCTGACTTGAAGTTGTTTAGAATATGCTAATGGCCTGTAGCCCATTGCTAATAAATCCGTCATTGCTTCCTTTCCAATAGAAAGCACTCGTGTAAATTCTTACAAGATGGAAGGGAAAATGATAGTTTAGACGTACATCTAAAATCGGTGTGGAAATAATGAAGTAAAGACTCTATTAGCACACCTCATAGAATGAGAATGAAATGATCTATATATTATTTATGGGTGGCTAGAAGGTTAGTTTAAAAATTTTACCTACTCTATCCACCGCGTAAATCACCCTCTCCTATAGAAGTGGTGCTTATAGAATTCATAATGAAGTAAAGACTCCATTAGAACATCTCATAGAATGGAATGATGTATATATCATTTATGTGTGGTTAAAAGGTTAGTTTAAAATTTTTGCATACTCTATCTATAACGTAAATCACCCTCTCCTATAGAAGTGGTGCTGATAGAATTCCTACTGGAAATACTCCTATGCTTTGAGTAAGATTTGCTCGTATGAATGTGAGATGTTTTGAGGTGATTTTAATCCATAAAAAATAATCAAATAATTAAATAGCAATTAATGCACTATTTTTTAATGGATCAATTTTCAACGATAGTTTTCAAGGTACCTAGAGGTCGTATCCGCTAACATTGGTTACATGACCTTTTTTATTTTTACCAAATTAAAATACGTGAGTATCGTAATCACGTGAATGGAGATGCCAAAACAAATCTTCTCTGATACAGGTGTATCTTCTCTTCGGAACTTAGCGATCCTCATGGGAGCTTGAGGATAGATGATTCTCATGATAGCATGAGAATGGAGGTGTCAAACAGTACAAGGGAACGCAGGTTGGAGCGAGAAACGAGGCAGAGAATCGAAGAGTCAAAGTATCCAGATTTTAGCATGTGAGTCGACTCGTACATGTACATGAGTCGACTCATCAGGTTGACTCGACTCATGCCTGCCATGAGTCGACTCACGAAACCATGCCCAGTTCTCAGTTCGTCTCTGACCAGTCGACTCATCAGTTATGAGTCGACTCGTATGAGGTCATGAGTCGACTCATCTCAGTCATGAGTCGACTCATTACTGATTTTGAGTTTTTGATACGGGTGTATCTTCTCTTCGGGAGCTTAGCGATCCTCATGGGAGCTTGAGGATAGATAATTCTCATGGTATCTTGAGAATAGAGTAGAGGAGTCGTGGACGAGGCCATTGGAAGCAACGAAGTCGAAAGGATTCATCAAAACTGCAGAAATTACAGTTGGACTCTGTCCGGTCGACCGGCGTGGTCACGGCGGTCGACCGCATCGTGCACGGACCCCAACTGTGTCTCGGGACTGAGATCGGTCGACCGATGGTGGCACTGCGGTCGACCGGAGAACCCTGTAATCGATTTTCCAGATTTCGTCGTTCTGACCGGTCGACCGACTTGGGCACTGCGGTCGACCGCGTCGCGGATCCGGGCCTGGGTCTGTTTCCTGCTCCAGTTGGGATTTCTGTTTAGTATAAATAGAAACACGACTTTTCTAGGGTTGAGAACTCAGTTTGTAATCAGAAAAGAGATCAGGGAGGTTGTTCTTTGATCTAGAGAGATTGTGAGAGAGAGATTTGTAAAATCCAATTGATTCTCATAATCTAGAGAAGGTATTTTCCTTCGCCCTAATTCAACTCTTGTGTTCTTCTGTCGTTCTTCTTCTTTACCCACTCTTGATAATTCCGCGATCAAGAGTGCTCGCACGGCAACTCGTATCAAGTTGGTATCAGAGCGCCTAGATCCTGTGAAGGGGGAACCTGTGTATGGTCCTTACTCGCTCACAATACAAGAAGCTTGGCGAGATCCTTATTTCTTTGGAGGGAGTCCAGAAATTAAGGAAGGAGAAGATGACTGAAGCAGATAATTCAGCGAGACTTGATGCCATGGAGAGACAGATTGAGACGATCGGGACGACTCTTACCCAACTCGTGGATCTAATCAACGGAGGCGACAAAAAGGAGGAATCTTCTTCGAAGAGCAAGAAGAAACTCGTCGAATCCGACGAGGAACACGAGGAATCTGATTCAGAGGGGGAGACTGAGATTGTCAAGACTGCTGGATATCAAAGGGGTAAGAACAATTACCAAAATCTGAAGATTGACTTCAAGGTTGAGATTCCTGTTTATGATGGGAGTATCAACGTGGAGAAGCTTGATGATTGGATCGAACGTATGGAGATGTACTTCACTCTCTACGGATATTCGTCCAAGGAGAAGATAGTGTTCGCGACACTGAAGCTTTCCGGGCACGCGTTGACGTGGTGGAAATCCTATTGCAAACAGGAGAGGAAAGCGGCGTCGTGGAACAAGTTCAAGGAACTACTTCGTAAACAGTTCTATCCAGTAGGGTTCCTTGAGGAGCGTTGGTACAAGTGGTATGGCTTGCGCGCCAAAAGTTTAATCAGACCGTTCAGGAGTATACGACGGAGTTCCAGTAGCAGGCGATGGTTCTAAACATCGCAACCGACGAGTATCCCATCTTCATGAAGTACATGGCGGGTCTGAATGATTACATCCGGAAGGAGATGAAGCTGTTTTCAGTGGAGACAATCGCAGAGGCGAGCGTGAAGGCCATTGCCATTGAGGGCAGGCAGAAGAAGGGCAATGAGACAAAGGGGGATTCCAAACCATCGGGGAGCAAGACGGTTGGCTCTCAGTCTAAGGATGAGAAGAAGAAGGTTGACTCGGGGAAAACGGGATTGACATGCAATCACTGCAAGCAGACAGGGCATGTGGCCGATCGTTGCTGGGATAAGTATCCTCATCTGAAGCCTAAAGGATTGAAGAAGAAGGAGGAGAAGAAGGCGTACGTGATAGCACAGGGTCCGAAGGAGGTTCCCGGGATGACCGAACCCAATAGCAGTCTCAACCTTATGGCGGGGAAGCAGGCTACCAAGGAAGATGACGACCCGAGGGAGCAGCTCTTTGTTCTGAAATTGCAGGTCAAGACCAGCTTAGTGGATGCTATTGTAGATCCAGGGAGTCAGAAAAATCTGATATCTGAGGCATTAGTACAGAAGCTGGGATTGAAGACGGTGAAGCATCCAAAGCCCTATCCATTAGGGTGGATTCAGAAGGAGGCGGGATTGAGTGTAGTGAACCAGTGTTCATTCAGATTTGCACTCCACGAGTCGTATATTGACGAGGTCACATGCGACGTGGTTCCGTTAGATGTTTGCCAAGTTATTTTGGGCAATCCTTATTTGTGGGATAGATACGCAGTATATGATCGGCGAGCCCAAAAGTACACGTTCAACAAGGATGGCGAGCAATTCATTTTTCGTCAAGGATGACGAGCAATTCGTTTTTCGTTCGGCGTCTCTTCCACAGGAGACGAGCTTGGTGACAGTGACTCAGGCTAAGAGGTTGGTGAATGCGGGCAGGAAGTTCGTTTTATTGTTCATTCGACCGTATGAAGAGCAGCTGAGTAGGATGTGCTTGTCCGCCTTGAGCAAGCTTCAGGAGGGAGATCTTGAAAGGTTAAAAGCAAAGTATGCGGACTTGTTTTCGGAGATCACGGGACTACCACCACGTCGAGGTGTAGAGCATGAGATTATGTTGACAGGGGAGAGTTCCTTACCTAACATAGGCCTATACCGCACATCAGTACTAGAGTCCGAGGAGATCAAGAAGCAAGTTCAGGAGCTCTTGGAGACAGGAGTGATTGTGCCAAGTTGTTCGCCTTGCGGGTCACCAGTGTTGTTGGTGCCCAAAAAGGATGGAGGTTGGCGCATGTGCGTAGATTATCGGGCACTCAACAAGATCACAATCAAGAATCGCTACCCATTACCGCGGATCGATGATCTTATGGACCAGTTGGAGGGAGCGAGGTTTTTCACGAAGCTGGATTTGAAGTCTGGTTACCATCAGGTGAGGATTCGGGAGGAAGACACTTGGAAGACTGCGTTCAAGACCAAGCAAGGCCTGTTCGAGTGGTTGGTGATGCCGTTTGGACTGTGCAATGCTCCGGCTACCTTTATGAGGCTTATGAATGATTTGTTGCGACCATTTATAGAGGATTTTGTGATAGTTTACCTTGATGATATCTTGGTGTACAGCAGGACCTGGGAGGAGCATCTTGTTCATGTTGAGAAGGTATTTGAAGTGTTGCAGGACGGACAGCTGAAGCTCAACGGGAAAAAGTGCGAGTTCGGGAAGGACGAGTTGGTGTATCTCGGCTTCATCGTAGGGAAGGGCCAGCGGAGGATAGATCCAGGCAAGGTGGAGGTGATCACAAAGTGGCCGACGCCGAAGACAGTGACTGAGGTGAGGAGCTTCATGGGAGCTTGCCAGTATTTGCGCAAGTTCATTCGACATTTTTCGACTTATGCGGCACCGTTACATGGCCTCACAAAGGCTAAAGTTCAGTTTGAGTGGGGAAAGACGCATGAGGAGGCTTTTCAGTTGCTAAAAAGGAAGATCTCGGAGGCACCAGTGTTGGCGTTGCCGAATTTGCAGCGGACTTTCGAGGTAGAGACCGACGCGTCTAATTATGCGATGGGCGCGGTGTTGACTCAGGATGGGAAACCGGTGGAATACCATTCTGAAAAGTTTTCGGGTGCTGTTGCGAACTACCCAACCTACGACAAGGAGTTCTATGCGCTATATCAAGCAATTAAGCATTGGAGGGTGTACTTGTTAGGGAAGGAGGTGGTCGTGCATTCGGATCATAAGCCGTTGGAGTTCTTACATGCCCAGACGAAGCTACAGCAGGCGCGGCACATGAAGTGGATGTCTTATTTGATGGCTTTCAACATCATTATTAGGTACAAGAAGGGGGCGACGAACAAGTTGGCCGATATGTTATCTCGCCCACCGATAAGGTCGTTGTTGGTGGCGACGCGTATTCAGCCCTTGGTTCCTTTTGAGTATGTTCAGTTGTATGCATCCAGTAGAGACTTCGGTAGTGTGTTTGAGCAGGCGAAGGCTGGTCGAAGGGGGGAGTATGCACTTGGAGATGATGGCTTATTGTATCGTGGGGCATCACTATGCATTCCGGAGGATGGTGATAGGTTGCAGTGGATTCGGGAAGCACATACCTCGCGTGTGCAAGGGCATTTTGGCATTCAGAAAACGCTTCTCAATCTACGGCGACATGTGTTTTGGCCACGGATGCTTGATGATGTGACCAAGTATGTTGGAGGGTGTAAGTTATGTTGTATTTCGAAGCCTTCTAACAGAAAGAGGGGATTGTACCTACCATTACCGGTTCCTTCTAGGCCGCGGGAGAGCATTTCTATGGATTTTCTAGGAGGGTTGCCAACTACGAAGCGCGGGCATGACTATTTGTACGTTGTGGTGGACCTTGAAGAAGAGCACGGCATTTCACCCACAAACAGACGGACAAACGGAGGTAGTCAACCGGACTATGGTGCACATGTTGCGGGGGTATAATTCTAGGCATCCTAAGACTTGGGATGAGAGTTTACCATATTTGCAGTTTGCTTTCAATCGGGCGATTCATGGATCTTCAGGGAAGTCACCGTTTGAGACTTGTTATGGATTTTTACCGCCGAGCCCGTTCGATCTTGTGTTTTCAAGTGAAGCCACAGTGGACGGCAAGGAGGGGAGTGAGAGACAACGTGCTCAGCGATTTCTTGAGAAGATTGCAAATATTCATGCCACGGTTGAAGCTCAATTGAAGAAATCGCAAGCTAAGTACAAGGCGAAGCATGATCAACATCGGGTTCCTTGTAACTTTGGTAAAGGCGATATGGTATGGCTAAAATTGAGTAAGGAGAGGCTCAAAGGAGAAGGGAAGAAGTTGAAGCCTATTCGTTATGGTCCATTTCGGATTATCGATCAGATTGGCGACAAGGCTTTTCGTTTAGATTTGCCACCTTACTTAGGCATGTATTCGGTGATCAATGCCGAGTACTTGAAGTTGTTTGAACCTCCGTTATTGGATGATGAAGGTGATGACAAGTTGATCTTACCGCATGTTGAAGACTTGTGGTTTGATAGAGAGGAGCCACTGAAGGAAGATTGCATTTTGGAACGGAAGACGACCACGACGAGGCGGGGGACGAAGGAGTCGTTTCTCATTGGACGTCAAGGTCAGGTACCTAGCAAGGCCAAGTGGTTCAACAGAGAAGGAGGGGCTCGCGAGTTCCCTCAGCTGAAGTTCTAACTTGAATGGGACTTCAAGTTCCTAAAGGGGGGGACCCATGATACGGGTGTATCTTCTCTTCGGGAGCTTAGCGATCCTCATGGGAGCTTGAGGATAGATGATTCTCATGGTATCTTGAGAATAGAGTAGAGAAGTCGTGGAAGAGGCCATTGGAAGCAACGAAGTCGAAGGATTCGTCAAAACTGCAGGAATTACAGTTGGGCTCTGGCCGATCGACCGGCTTGGTCGCGGCAGTCGACCGCTTTGAGATCGGTCGACCGATGGTAGCACTGCGGTCGACCGGAGAACCCTGTAATCGATTTTCCAGATTTCGTCGTTCTGACCGGTCGACCGACTTGGGCACTGCGGTCGACCGCGTCGCGGATCCGGGCCTGGGTCTGTTTCCTGCTCCAGTTGGGATTTCTGTTTAGTATAAATAGAAACACGACTTTTCTAGGGTTTAGAACGCAGTTTGTAATCAGAAAAGAGATCAGGGAGGTTGTTCTTTGATCTAGAGAGATTGTGAGAGAGAGATTTGTAAAATCCAATTGATTCTCATAATCTAGAGAAGGTATTTTCCTTCGCCCTAATTCAACTCTTGTGTTCTTCTGTCGTTCTTCTTCTTTACCCACTCTTGATAATTCCGCGATCAAGAGTGCTCGCACGGCAACTCGTATCAGTTTTGTCCAGTTTCGGACGAGTCGACTCATCTCAGTCATGAGTCGACTCATCAAAGTTTTCCAGATTCGTTAAGGACTCTATTTACGCGTTTTCCTGTTTGGGTTGGGTTTGGTTATTTACCACTTTGCTACCCTCGTTTGTACACATATATAAGGGATTGTTTTAGGGTTTAAAACAATCAGAGAGTTTAATCAAGAGAGATTAAAAAGTGTAATTAAGATTTGGAGAGCCTTTTATTCAATTCTAGAGTGAGATTGTGAGAGATTGTAAATTGCATACTCATAATCTAGAGAAGGTATTTTCCTTCGCCCAAAACCTGAGTTATTCTTGTGTTCTTACTGTTTTCTCCTCTACCCACTTTTGATAATTCCGCGATCAAAGGTGCTCGCACGATAACTCGTATCAAGTTGGTATCAGAGTGATCAGATCCTACGAAGGGGGCATCCTGTGTATGGTCCTAACTCGATCGTAATACAAGAAGCTTGGCGAGATCCTTACTTCCTTGGAAGGAGCCCAAGTTTTAAGGAAGAAGAATATATCTGAAGCAGATAACTCAACAAGACTTGATGCCATGGAAAAGCAGATTGAGACGATTGGTTCGACGCTCATTCAGCTCGTAGGTCTCATTAACAAAGGGGACAAAAGGGAGGAATCTTCTTCGAAGGGTAAGAAGAAACTCGTCGAGTCTGATTCGGAGAGCGAGAAGTCTGATTCAGATGGAGGAACTGAGATTGTTAGGACTGTTGGACATCAAGGGGGTAAAAATAATTACCAAAATTTGAAGATAGATTTCAAAGTGGAGATTCCTGTCTATGATGGGAGTGTCAATGTGGAGAAGCTCGATGATGGGATTGAGCGTATGGAGATGTACTTCACTCTCTACGGATATTCATCCAAGGAGAAGATTGTGTTTGCGACGTTGAAGCTTTCGGGGCACGCGTTGACGTGGTGGAAGTCCTATTGCAAACAGGAAAAGAAGGCGGCGTCGTGGAACAAATTCAAGAAGCTACTGAGGAAGCAGTTCTATCCTGTGGGGTTCCTCGAAGAGCGTTGGTACAAGTGGTACGGCTTGTGCCAAAAATTTAATCAGACCGTTCAAGAGTATACGACGGAGTTCCAGCAGCAGGCGATGGTTCTAAACATCGTAACAGAGGAATACTCCATCTTCATGAAATACATGGTGGGTCTGAATGATTATATCCGGAAGGAGATGAAGCTCTTCACGGTCGGGACGATTGCAGAGGCGAGCGTGAAGACAATTGCCATTGAGGGCAAACAGAAGAAGGGCAACAAAATGAAGGGAGATTCCAAACAGTCGGGAGGCAAGTCTAGTGTCTCTCAACATAAGGAAGAGAAGAAGAAGGGTGATTCGGGGAAGACATGATTAACATGCAATCACTGCAAACAGACAGGACATGTGGCTGATCGTTGCTGGGAGAAGTACCCTCATCTGAAGCCGAAAGGGTTGAAGAAGAAGGAGGAGAAGAAAGCATACGTGATAGCGCAGGGTCCGAAGGAGGTTCCCAGGATGACAGAGCCCAACAGAAAGGCCGCGAAAGAAGACGACGACCCGAGGGAGCATCTCTTTGTTTTGAAGTTATAGGTCAAGACTAGCTTAGTGGATGCCATTATAGATACGGGGAGTCAGAAGAACCTGATACCTGAAGCGTTGGTACAGAAGCTGGGATTGAAGACGGTGAGACATCTGAAGCCCTATCCATTAGGGTGGATTCAGAAGGAAGCAGGATTGAGTGTGGTGAACCAGTGTACGTTCAGATTTGTACTCCATGAGTCGTATATTGATGAGGTCACATGCGACGTTGTTCCGTTGGATGTTTACCAAGTTATTTTAGGCAATCTTTACTTGTGGGATAGACACGCGGTATATGATTGGCGGGCCCAAAAGTATACGTTCAGCAAGGATGGTGCGCAATTCATTTTTCGTTCGACATCTCTTCCGCAGAAGACGAGTTTGGTGACGGTGACTCATTTTAAGAGGTTGGTGAATGCGAGCAGGAAGTTCATTTTATTGTTCATTCGGCCTTATGAAGAGCAGCTGAGTAGGATATGCTTGTCCACCTTGAGCAAGCTTCAGGAGGGAGATCTTGATAGTTTGAAGGCTAAGTATCCGGACTTGTTTTCAAAAATCACGGGGCTACCACCACGGCGAGGTGTGGAGCATGAGATTATGTTGACCGGTGAGAGTTCCTTGCCGAACATAGGCCTATACCACACATCAGTACGGGAGTCCGAAGAGATCAAGAAACAGGTTCAGGAGCTCTTGGAGACGGGAGTGATAGTGCCGAGTTGTTCACCTTGTGGGTCGCCGGTGTTATTGGTGCCCAAAAAGGATGGAGGCTGGCGCATGTGCATGTATTACCGAGCGCTCAACAAGATAACGATCAAGAATCATTACCCACTACAACGGATTGATGATCTTATGGATCAGTTGGAGGGAGCAAGGTTCTTCAAGAAGTTGGATCTGAAGTCTGGCTATCATCAGGTAAAGATTCGGGAAGAAGACACTTGGAAGACGCGTTCAAGACCAAACAGGGCATGTTCGAGTGGTTGGTGATGCCGTTTGGGTTATGCAATGCTCCGCCGACTTTTATGAGGCTCATGAATGATTTGTTGCGACCTTTCATAGATGATTTTTTGATTGTGTATCTTGATGATATTTTGGTGTACAGCAGGACCTGGGAGGAGCATCTTGTTCATATGGAAAAAGTGTTTAGAGTGTTGCAGGACGGACAACTGAAGCTCAACGGGAAGAAGTGTGAGTTTAGAAAGGACGAGTTGGTGTATCTCGGCTTCATCGTGGGGAAGGGCCAGAGGAGGATAGATCCGGGAAAGGTGACGGTGATCATGGAGTGGCCGACGCCGAAGACAGTGACTGAGGTGAGAAGCTTCATGGAGCTTACCAGTATTTGTGCAAGTTCATTCGACATTTTTCGACTTATGCGGTACCGTTACATGGCCTCACAAAGGCTAAGGTTCAATTTGAGTGGGGAAAGACGCATGAGGAGGCTTTTCAGTTGCTAAAGAGGAAGATCTCGGAGGCACCAGTGTTAGCTTTGCCGAATTTGCAGCGGACTTTCGAGGTGGAGACTGACGCGTCTAGTTATGCGATGGGAGCAGTGTTGATTCAGGATGAGAAGCTAGTGGAATACCATTTTGCGATGTTTATGGGTGCTATTGCGAACTATCCGACCTATGACAAGGAATTCTATGCACTTTATCAGGCGATTAAGCATTGGAGGGTGTACTTGTTGGGGAAGGAGGTGGTTGTGCACTCGGATCATAAGCCGTTGGAGTTCTTACATGCTCAGACGAAGCTACAGCAGGCACGACACATGAAGTGGATGTCTTATTTGATGGTTTTCAACATTATTATTAGGTACAAGAAGGGGGTGACAAACAAGTTGGCCGATATGTTATCTCGTCCGCCGGTAAGGACTTTATTGGTGGTGACGCGTATTCAGCCTTTGGTTCCTTTGGAGTATGTACAGCTGTACGCATCCAGTAGAGACATCGGTAATGTGTTCGAGCAGGTGAAGACTGGTCAAATGGGGGAGTATGCGCTTGGAGAAGATGGCTTGTTGTATCGGGGAACATTACTATGTATTCCGGAGGATGGTGATAGGTTGCAGTGGATTAGAGAGGCACATACCTCACGTGTGTAAGGACATTTTGGAATTCAAAAGACACTTCTCAATCTACGACGACATGTGTTTTGGCCACGGATGCTTGATGATGTGACCAAGTATGTTGGAGGGTGTAAGTTATGTTGTATTTCGAAGCCTTCTAACAGGAAGAGGGGATTGTACCTACCACTACCGGTTCCTTCTAGGCCGTGGGAGAGCATATCTATGGATTTTCTAGGAGGGTTGCCAACTACCAAGCGCGGGCATGACTATTTGTATGTTGTGGTGGACCGGTTCAGTAAGATGGTGTTTTTGATTCCTTGTAAGAAGACCGTGACAGGAGTAGGTGCAACACAGTTGTTCTTCGAGCATGTGTGGAAGCATTTTGGGTTGTCGAGTTCGATAATTTTGGATCGGGATAGCCGTTTTCTTGGACATTTTTGGGATTCTTTGTGGAGTTTGATGGACTAAATTGAAGAAGAGCACGGCCTTTCATCCACAAACAGACGGACAAACGGAGGTAGTCAACCAGACTATGGTGCATATGTTGCGGGGGTATAATTTCAGGCATCCCAAGACTTGGGATGAGAGCTTACCATATCTGCAATTTGCTTTTAATCGGGCAATTCATGGATCTTCGGGAAAGTCACCGTTTGAGACTTGTTATGGATTCTTACCACTGAGTCCGTTTGATCTTGTGTTTTCGAGTGAAGCTACGACGGACGACAAGGAGGGGAATGAAAGACAATGTGCTCAGCGATTTCTGGAGAAGATTGCGCATATTCATGCCTCGGTTGAAGCACAGTTGAAGAAGTCACAAGCAAGGTACAAGGCGAAGCATGATCAACATCGGGTTCCTTGTAACTTTGGCGTGTGCGATATGGTGTGGCTGAAATCAAGTAAGGAGAGGCTCAAGGGAGAAGGGAAGAAGTTGAAACCAATACGTTATGGTCCATTTCGGATTCTCGATTAGATTGGCGACAACGCTTTCAAACTCGATTTACCACCTTACTTAGGCATGTATTCGGTGATCAATACCGAGTACTTGAAGTTGTTTGAGCCTCCATTACTGGATGATGAGGGTGATGACAAGGTGATCTTGCCGCATGTTGAAGACTTGTGGTTTGATAGAGAAGAACCGCTGAAGGAAGATTGCATTTTGGAGCGAAAGACGACCACGATAAGACGGGGAATGAAGGAGTCATTTCTCATTGGACGTTAAGATCAAGTTCCTAGCAAGGCTAAATAGTTCAACAAAGAAGGAGGGGCTCACGAGTTTCCTCAGCTAAAGTTCTAACTTGAACGGGACTTCAAGTTTCTAAAGGGGGGACCCATGATACGGGTGTATCTTCTCTTCAGAACTTAGAGATCCTCATGGGAGCTTGAGGATAGATGATTCTCATGATAGCATAAGAATGGAGGTGTCAAACAGTACAAGGAAACACAGGTTGGAGCGAGAAACGAGGCAGAGAATCGAAGAGTCAAAGTATCCAGATTTCAGCCTGTGAGTCGACTCGTACATGTACATGAGTCGACTCATCAGGTTGAGTCGACTCATGCCTGTCATGAGTCGACTCACAAAACCAAGCCCAGTTCTCAGTTCGTCTCTGACCGGTCGACTCATCAGTTATGAGTCGACTCATCAGTTATGAGTCGACTCATCAGTTATGAGTCGACTCATCAGTTATGAGTCGACTCATATGAGGTCATGAGTCGACTCATCTCAGTCATGAGTCGACTCATTGCTGATCTTGAGTTTTTTCGGACGAGTCGACTCATCTCAGTCATGAGTCGACTCATCGGAGTTTTCCAGATTCGTTAAGGACTCTATTTACGCGTTTTCCTGTTTGGGTTGGGTTTGGTTATTTACCACTTTGCCACCCTCGTTTGTACACATATATAAGAGATTGTTTTAGGGTCTAAAACAATCAGAGAGTTTAATCAAGAGAGATTAAAAAGTGTACTTGAGATTTGGAGAGCCTGTTCTTCAATTCTAGAGTGAGATTGTAAATTGCATACTCATAATCTAGAGAAGGTATTTTCCTTCGCCCAAAACCTGAGTTATTCTTGTGTTCTTACTGTTTTCTCCTCTACCCACTTTTGATAATTCCGCAATCAAAGGTGCTCGCACGGCAACTCGTATCATTCTCCATGTAAGAATTATTCATCTAAATATGAAGTAAGAATTATTCATCTAAATATGTACAGAGCACACAACAAAAATAAATTAAATTAAAAGATATTTGTAGCCATTGTTACTTAGAATGATCTGTAACTCAGAAAATTAGATCAAAACTAGAGATAATCGAATAACCTAAATCTGATCTAGGAATTATGGTTGTATTTATAGGCTAGACTAGGACCCTTCTGTGCTGGAAATTTTAAAAGAGAAGACTTCTTAAAAGACAGTTTTCATCCATTAGGGTAACTATCTAGATATGAGATTATCTCAATCCACTATAACTCTGTCACGCCCCGCTTCCCAAAATACCCGAGAATCGGAATATGAACAAGTCCGCGTCGTATTAGATTAAGGAGAATAAATAAAATAATTGTTTCTCCTCAATCTAATACGCTAAACGTCTGGAAATAAATACAATGTAAAGGCGCAGGTCCCCGATCATAATCAGCAAGAATATAATAGATGTAGGTATTCAAAAATAATTTTTCGACCCTACAATAGACAAACTCAAAACCAAATAATACATATCACAAATGAATATCATCCAAGACATAATATTCGGGTTAAACATGCCCTTATACAAAATTGAACAAATGAATACTGGAGAGTATAAAATACAATGATCAAACAGAAAAGGAAATGCTACAAAGAAACTAGGATAATCAACTAAGAAGAGGTAGCTGAACTTCGGCCTATTCTTCAACTCTATCTGCAAGGCACCCCTACTGAGAATTCTTTGGCTCTTGGTGATCTCTCAACTGAACCTGTTTTTCCTCTAAGTTTGATGTACACCAGAGAAAACAGGTGTACGTCAGCGTGCATGACACACGACAAGGCCCCACAAATAAACAGAACAACGAAAATCAAAGCGGAAAACGATACGATAACAGAATTAACAAAAGAACGTGTAACTGGAAATCCGACAAAATCAACATGCAAATTCACTACTAAAACATGATAATCATAAGAATCCATAAATCAATCGGGTAACGAAATCATGCAGCTAGCGATCAGAATAATCATCCAAGTGACAAGGTCATACAACTAGATGGAATTAATACTTAAAAATCTATAACAAAAGACGTAGTACGTCAAATAAAATAATCCAAACAAGGAAACCCTCATGTATATACCATATGTCTCAAATTATAGATAATTAAATATTAATCCTGATCTATATATGAAAAGAAACACAGTTGGTCTACATCTCACAAGAATCCATAATCACCTTATATAACAATGTCATGTAACTAGCCATCCTAAAATCTCACTGGTCCACATCTCACATAGAGTCAACGTTCATATTACCAGATAACTGACTGTTCTCAAATCCTCTACGTGCACCCAATATGTCGCTACACTGGATCGGTTAGAGGGCTACACGCAATCCGAATTTAACTTGGTTCGAACTCAAGCTAAACTCGGGTGAATGTCAAATTCACAGACTAAAGTGACTACACTGGCTTCACTTTGACCCAACAAACTAACCTCAAGCTACACTGGATCATGGGGGCGAGCCTGGAAGATACATCAACAGCTATATCCGATCACATGAACATGAACTTCTCCATCCAACTCTTCTCGTTTTTCCAAGTCAACCATAATCCTCATTGAAACTCAGGTTCACCACCTAAACTCAGTCAACACACCCACACATGTCACTAGGTCTGTTCATGACGCACAATACCACTAAGTCATGAACTACTAAGATTCTCAATCACAACAAATAATAATAAAAAAACCGATCATGTATAATAATATCATGGCAAATTAGGTAATCGAAATTAAGAGTCATAAATTTATGAACAACCAACTATGTAATTCAGAAAAATAATATTTTTCCAAAATAATTTATTTTAAATTATTGTAATCTTCCTAAAATGATTCCTTTCACAAAAAAAATTCTTTTAAATCATCATAATTATCAAAAAATATAATTATTTTGCCAAAAATAACT
Organism: Asparagus officinalis; assembly: GCF_001876935.1. Taxonomy (NCBI): domain Eukaryota; kingdom Viridiplantae; phylum Streptophyta; class Magnoliopsida; order Asparagales; family Asparagaceae; genus Asparagus; species Asparagus officinalis. The sequence goes on along the minus strand of NC_033794.1, from coordinate 13,911,106 downwards.
TAACAACTCAAAATGATCACTTTTCCAATAAATCATTTTCTTATCATAATAATTCTAAAAACATCTCAACAAAACCACTTTTACACAAAATAAATTTTTCTTTAAATTACTCATCATAATATCATTGTTAAATATTAACTATCAATAAGCCATGCAGATAATAACAATTCATAATCTAATCTATGCAACTAATTAACGACAGATATAAATAGGAAATGACGAGTCAAGAGGAGCGGGATCTTGCCTCGGGTTGTGTCGAACGGATCGACGCTGTCGGTATGGCGCGTCAGTGTTGAAGGGGCGACGGATCTGGCTGAGTGGGTTGGCGGCTCAGGCAGCGGCGTGGTCGGCGTCAGGGGAGAGAGCCGACGAGTTAGGCTGTGTCAGATCTGGGCGCTTGGTGGCGATGGGGGGGAAGGAGGCGGAGCAGTTCCAGGCGGGGCGCTTGGCTTGCAAAAGGTGGGTGGCTGGATGATGGCGGCGAGGTTATTGGTGGTGGAAGGGGAGCGAGGGGAACGACGAGGCTGTGGGTAATGGGCCTGGCAAGGGGGGGGGTCTGGGTGGTTGGTGGGTCGGATCGGGTGGAGCAGGAGGGGGTTGAGGCAGTTGAGGGGGGGTATCGTGGTTCGGGTTAAAAAGAGGGGACTAGCAGTTTTGGTGACATGGCTGCCGGGAGACGACGGTTGGGATAGTGGGTAGATTAGCGGAGGCGCGACTGTTAGGAGGGCGAGTTCAGGCGAAGGTGAGGAAGGAGGAGAGGGGCTTGGGGGTTGAAGGGAGTGGAGACGGAGGCGGGGGAGATGCTCGGGTTTTGGGTGCGGCGGGGAGGACGCTGTGGCGGTTGCGGAGGAGTGACGGCGGCGTGCAGGCAGCTGGGGGAGAGCTGGCAAGCGGGGGTTTGGGCTTGGGCGGCTGTCGGGCTCAGGGAGGAGAGGGTACGGGGCTGAGGGCTCGTCGGAGATCAGGCAGTTGTCGGATGTGTTGAGGGGTGAGGCTGTGAACGAGGAGGAGGTGGAGGTTGCGGTGCTTGAGACGATAAGGAGGGATGAGGGACGGCTGGCGGGGGATCTGGGTTTTGGGATGAAGAGAGAAGAGAGAGAATATATATATATATATATATAGAGAGAGAGAGAGAGAGGAAATTAGTGTTTTTAAAAATTAATTAAAAATAATAATAATAATAACGAAAAAAATTAAATAATTAAGTAAAAATTATCTACACATCAAAACATACCAGTTATAGTATTACAACCGATAATATGTAACAATAGAAATAATGCAATAAATTACACAATTAAATAAGAATAATTAATAAAAAATATAATTACTTATATTTAAAATCAAATAATTATAGAATAATTATCCACATAGTAAAACATACTAGTTATACTAATACGACAGATACTATACAACAGAAGAAATAATACAACAAATTATACAAAATAATATAAAATAATAATACAACGTATTATACGAAAATATACGTAATAATAATAATAATACCACATATTATTCAAAATGATACGTAATAGTATCGGTAACACAACGAATAATTTCCAAAAAAGTTTACTGCACTAAATAAATTTATAAATATTTAAATTATTTAAATAAATATAAAACTTAGACTTTAAATCATAAAAAATTATAGAACTTTGAGAAAAATATAAATACTCTTTTAAAAATCATAATTAAATATTTTAAAATACTAAACAATTATTTTAACTAGTATCAAAATTCATGGTCCTTACAAACTCTTTATAGGATAAAAATTCAAATACCATAACAAATCAAGATAATGATTATCATGATACAACATTATCCCGCTTAGTCCATATGATATAAATATCTCATTTTAACACAGAAGTATGATCATAATTAAAATCCATATCATATTTAGTAGTAGATAGCTCCCACTCAAATAAAGAATCTAATGTACGAATCATAGCGGCCAAGCTCTTGGTAATAACGAGCTCTTCCTTACGTGTATCACGATGCGTAAATTCACTAAGTGAGCAACTTTTTGAGCAAACTTTATGAATGACTTCCTACGAGTCACTCAGGTCCTACTTTAACTATCCCAATGGATATAATTTAAATATGAATACTTTATTTATGCACAATAAAATTAAACTTTGTTCTCAATGAAAATGCAGAACATGTCTAAAACAATTAGAGAGAAAACAAACACATGACGAGCTAAATCAATCCCATACGTTCCACATGACTTATGAATTGTTTTGCCGGCAATCCTTTAGTCATTGAATCTACAATCATAAGCTCGGTATTAATGTGTTGAATGAACATAATACTTTATTTCACATTCTCTCTAACACTAAGATACTTTATATCAATATGTTTGCTTCAGCTTTAAGTTTTATTATTTTTGGAGAAGAAAATAGTTGCCGAATTATCACAATAAATTGTCATAAATCTCTCAATAGAATCGACGAATCTGAGGCCTAAGATAAAGTTCCTCAACCATAATACCTATGTAGTGGCTTCATAGCATGCAATAACCTCTGACTCCGTGGTAGTGAAGCAACAATTGTTTGCTTTGTATTTCTCCAAGATATAGCACTTCCCGTGAGAAGGAAGACATATCCAGAAGTAGTCTTTCTTGAATCTACACATCCAGCAATGTCTGAATTTGAATAACTAACAACCTTCAAATGATCAATATGATTGTAAGTCAATTTGCATTTCTTGGTTCCCTTCAGATATCTCATGACTATTTTAGCAGCCCTCTAATGCTCCATACCAGGATTATTCTGGTATCGATTCAATAATCCTACTGTAAATTCGATGTCAGGTCTAGTGCAAACCTGTGCATACATCAAATTGCCCACTGCTGATGCATAAGGTATGCTCTTCATTTGTTCCTTTTCTAGTTTATTTTGTGGACATTGATCTTGATTGAGTTTATCCCCTTTGATGATAGGTGCTGACATGGACGCACAGTCATTCATTCCAAATCTCTCTAATACATTTTTAATGTAGGCCCTTTGAGATAGTCCTAAAGTTCTTTTAGACCTATCTCTATGAATTTCTATGACAATGTCATAAGAAACTTCAACTAAATCTTTCATTTCAAAGTTTTCAGTAAGGAATTGTTTTGTGTCATGTACCAAACCTAAATCGTTGTTTGCAAATAGAATATCATCCATATATAAGACTAGAAATATAACCTTGCTCCCTTGACATTAAGGTATATACATTGATCAACAATGTTCTCAGAAAATCCATATGAGGAAACAATGTTGTGAAACTTTGTATTCCACTGACGTGAGGCTTGTTTTAGTCCATATATAGATCTTTTTAGCTTGCAAACTAAGTGATTATCTTTTTCATCAAAAAATCATTCTAGTTGCCTCATGTATACTTCTTCCTCAAGAACCCCGTTCAGAAAGGCTGTTTTCACATCAATTTTGATGTAACTCCTGTTGTGCGCGACGGAAGCCAAAACAACCGATGTGCTTCGAGAGACCAAATCAAATAAACGTTGAGAGGAGGCCAAACAATACAAAGTAACGAGACAAACTCAAACAACCAATTTTAATGTGGTTCGGCATGTTGCCTACATTCACGGGGCAAGAAGGGGATGGGATTTTCACTAATAGAGAAGAAGAGTACAAACTAAGATTACAAATCACTCTAACTCACTAATTAATCTCACCAATAAATCTCTAATTCTCTCCAAATAAAACCCTAATCAATAGCTCAAAAAATACCTCTTTTCTGTACTGCAAATATGCCCAATTCGCTGATTAATTGTCTCTTCCAATTGTTTCATATATATAGAAATTGTAAAACCAAAAACATATTAGGAATTCTAAAAAAACAGATTAGGAATCCTAATAACCTATTACCAAAACAGATTTGGAATCTTGTTACCAAAACAGATTAGGAATCCTAATAACCTGTTATCAAAACAAATTAGGAAACATATTAGGAACATGCTATCCAACAATTCTCCACCTCAGTAAAGTTTTCCCAAAATCGAGTCGTCACCAATACCAACCAAACATCTCACTTGTTGCGTCCAGTACGAAGTGGAACAAATCCATGATAACGGACTCAATCCATAACAAGTCGAGAACCCAAACAAGAATGCGAACAAACTCCAAATGTCGGTATCAACTCACCAAACCGGTTGCATCATAAATGACTGCCTACATATCCTCTTGCCCAAGGAATTAAGCCTTCACGTAGTTCACCAAATGGCCTCCAAAGGCCCTCAATCCAATAGAAGAGTTCTCAACTCTTCACCAAAATATCTACGGCTGATAGCTCTCCCAATAGCCCCAAAGTAAAACAAACCAAACACCTCCACTAAGGTGAACCAACAACCATATCAAAATCCAAACTATGTCCATCAGCTGCACTCAAATCAACCAACTCATCATCTGCATCCAAATTTAAATGAACCCCAAACTGTGTCACCTCAGCTAGAATCCCAAACGATGCAGTATGATCTAGAGTATGTGGAGTAATCTCCACCCAATGTGGAGTAGCATCATCCTTCACCTACTGCGATGTCCCAATGATCTGATCAACACTCTTCACCTGTCAAGAGTCAAATGTGACATACTTGCTCAGAACAAAATCAGAGTCTCCCAACTGATAACCAAACGGGGGGGTGATTAGGGTCTAAAGACAATGATTATGCAATAAAAATTAAGTCAACCAAACACCACACAATATTATAATAAAATAAAAGGAGATGAGATAGAAATAGTTATCCAAGTGACGCGCGATGTGTTCACGAGGTTTGGCTCTCTAGCCTACGTCCCCGCTCCCCACTCTCGAGGAGAATCCACTACACAACCCGGTTTGGAAGCCGGAACTTCTTCTACACAGCGATCTCCACGAGATCTCACAACGACACAATCGATCTCCACGAGATCTCCACACAACCAACAATAGCACTTGAAGAATTTGTTCTCTCTTAAAACAGCCTTATGGCAAGGAGAGAGATTTGCACTGAAGCTTTGGATTGGGAATGAGCACGTGTAAAACAGGGAATTGAATTTTGAAAGTCAAGGCTCTTAAACTCAAGAATTAAACACAAAATGATTTTTCTCTTGCAAAGTTTATTTTCCTATGTTTTGTAGACAAACAACGTAGTTGGAGGATGGATGGAATCGAGCCTTAACGATCATATCAAATGGAGGTTGGCGGAATTGTGGAGTGAAGCAAATTCAATTCAAGTTAAAGATCCAATTACAAGCTTCTTCCGCAAAGTTTACCAAGTCATGCTCATTGAAGACCTTCATCAAGCTTGGGTATATTTAGTATAGGTTTATATTATGTGTGTTTAATACTCTAAGCTCAATATCATATACACACACAATATTGGATTTTCTCACAAAATGAGCTATTTTGAGAAAACTTTGTGATATTATTTTATTGACCATGTTTACTTTATATTCATGTGTTATAATGTTTATGAAGATATTTCATAAAGTTTCAATATGCGTTTAAACTCTTTTTGTCAAAAACATGTTCTTAACAAATTCATATTCATGCATGTTTTTACTAAATAATGAGTTTTCACAATTGAGAAATAAAAATTGAAAATTTATTTTTGTAACATGTTTTTTTTATGTTTATAAACATGTTGCAAAGTTTCATCAAGTTTGAAATTGATTTGTTATGTTTAATGGAATTTACAAAATCATGTTTTTGTTCGTGCACATGTTCGTGCATGTTTTACAAAACAGATGAGTTTTCATAAATGGGAAGAGATATTCAAGAAATTCTTTCTTTGACATATTTATCTACATGTTTAGAAACTTTTCTCAAAATTTTACTATTTTTGGAGTTGATTTACTGTGCCCAATTGATTTTACAAAATGGTGTATGTCAGCAGATTTTTAGAAACTGTATTTCTGTGTTCAAATATTTATTTCTCTCAACTGGGAAATGTTTTTTCCGAAATTCTTTCTCTAACATGTTTTTATACATGTCTATAACCTTCCCTCAAAAGTTCATAATTTTTGGTGTTGATTTACTATTTTTAATTGATTTTACAGAGCTGGATATATAGTGCTACAGTACCAGCGGTCGACCGCGCTACAGTGCGGTCGACCGACGAACTCTCTGGAAAACTCCTCCGTTTCTGACCTTGTTCACGGTCGACCGCGATTTTCCTCGGTCGACCACCGTAGTTCCAACGGCTATTTTTAGAGCCGTTACAGAGTGGTTTTTTTGGTCTTTTTCTTGGCTTTCTTTTACCTTTGGGGTTTCATATAAATACCCCATTACCTCAGTTTTTACAGAGACACAAGAAATGTTTTAAAAAGTTTTGAAAAAGAGTTTAAGCTTGTTTTAAGCTTGTTTAAGGGTTTGGTTTAAAGCTGTTTTGGTTTTCACAAGTGGAGGAGATCATCTTCTTGTTTGGGCTTCAATCTCCATCTCTCCATCTTATTATTCAGAGAAGAATCTCTAAACTCATTTCTAGCTATTTATTATTTTGTTTATAATTTCTATATGCTAGATTTTAATTGAGTTTAGCTTTGATTTATTGAATCTCATTGTTACACACACCCACTTGAGCTTATTGTATTTGCATTCATAATATATTTGGGGTTGTGAGAGATTGTAACATTGAGTTGTGCTACATTGAGTTCTCATCTATTGTAGAGAACAAATCATTTGTTATATTGTGAGATTGTAAAGTTTTCGGTTAGCTAGAAAACCGAGTGTGAGTGGAGATCTCCTCGAGGTGAGGAGCGGAGACGTAGGTCGTGAGGACCGAACTCCGTGACTGAAATTGTGAGGTGTAAACGTTATTCGGGTGAGCGTAGAAAACTCGGTTGTGATAGTGGATTTCTCCCCGGGAGTGGGGAGCGGAGACGTAGGACGGAAGGTCCGAACTCCGTGATCATTTGAGTGTGTTTGAATTTGTCATTGACGCATTTACTTTTGCATTTATCTTATATCGCCAATTGTGCATTGCTCATTTATTTCATCCACTATCTAGTTCATTTTGTTTACCCTTGTATTAGTTTATATATCCTTGCACATACATTGCCTATATCTCTTTGTTAGGATATATCTCGCTGTTCATATTGTTTATCCTAGCTCATATATTGTTGTATTTCATACTTACTAGAATAACTTGTTAATTAATTTTAATTAGCATATAATCAGATTAGATTAGCATAAGACCCTAATCACCCCCCCTCTAGGGTCTAACACCTAAAAATCAGGAAATCTGACAAACTAGCCGTTATTGATCGTCGACCGCGAGCCAAAACTAGCTGTTAGAAGACAGTCTGGAAAAGTCGCGATCGACCGTGAGAAAAACTAGATAATACTCAAAGTCTCTGGAAAAAGTACGGTCGACCGTGGCGTCACCGACGGTCGACCGCGAGATGATGAAAATCAGAGCTGAGTCTCTGGAAAATTGGCGGTCGACGACTGAGCCATGTCCGGTCGACCGCGAGAAATTTCCAGGCTAATGAATTGCCAGACCTATTCACGGTCGACCGCCGAACCACGTCCGGTTGACCGTGGACTGATACAGGGCATATATAGGATTTGAAATCAGGTTTTTGACTTTGAAAAAATCCAAGATAATTTCTGAAAGTAGTATAACTTTGTAAAATAGTTTTACTATTAAAAACAAACTGTTTTGTTAAGAAATTTTGCACATAGATCCTTATATATATGAAGAACTATATTTTGTCAAAATCATTTAAAATATGAGTGTGAAAGAGTGTGTGTGATATCCCAAAAGCATGAAATCTATGACTTCTTGCCTACAATCTAGTACTAGAGAGAAAAGAAAAAAGGACTAGCAAATATCCTCACATAGAGTTACATTCTTTGAGTCTTGATATTGCTATGGGTTGATGAAGCTTCCACTTGTATGTATTGTTCTTGTTTAACATTTAGCTTCATCATATTGCCTCCACCTCCTATAGGTATAGACGTTGTAGCTCATATTCTATCCAATCATTCTTTCGATGGTACTAACAAGCTTGATATGCATATCGACTATAATATCACTCAACAAGCAATTAGTACCGATAATGGTGGTTGTAAATCATCATCAAAACATAAGAGCTAACACTCACATCCTCGACGTGACCAAATGTGGGCAACCAAACATTCGACGCAACCCAAAATCTAAAGCAGCTCCATCAGATCCTAAATCTCCAAATGCAGCAGTTCGTAACCTATGACTAAGATGAGCCAAACATGTCAAAGCCCGAACATCACCAATGCTCGACATCAAACATCGATCCTCCTCCAGTAAGAAATGACCCATCAAAATTGTCATCTCATCTCGTCTCCCTAATGTTTCCTCTCCAATGAAGTATCTGAAACTGCCGTGAGCTCGACACAAATGAAAGAAAGAACCCCTATCAAAAATAAAATGACGGGTTACCTTTCTGCCAACACACTTCCTCCATCTATTGTTGACTTCTAGGACTTCAAACCAACGAGACTTGGTTGCAACCCACCAATGCTTAGAACAATCCCCAACTACAAAAACTAAATACCTATTACCTCCCAACGATGCCTCCTTGGAAGGCCCCTAAATGCCTGAATCAACACCACCTAGAAGACCTCTCAATCGTCGAATAAAAGTGCCAAACTCCACATTGGTCTTCTTGCTCATACCAATGTGCTCAAAGGACTTCAATATACAGGTTAAGACACTTCTCAATAATCCAATATCCCAGACTCAACTTCTTCTTTCTCGGCCATCTATCTCAAAGCACCAACAAACCAAAGTGAAACAAATGAAGAATAGATCCAAAATTAAAAAAGATAGAGTATTTACCAAAAAGATCCCACCTTATCATCAAACGAAGCCCTAGACGAGCCTCCAAAATGATCTACTCCTCCAAATAGCCCAAGCGTAGCCCGAGCTCTAATACCACTTGTTGTGTGTGGCGGAAGCCAAAACAAAACCGATGTGCTTCGAGAGACCAAATCAAACAAACGTCGAGAGAAGGCCAAACAATGCAAAATAACGGGACAAACTCAAACAACCAATTTTAACGTGGTTCGGCAAGTTGCCTACGTCCACGGGGCAAGAAGGAGATGTGATTTTCAATAATAGAGAAGAAGAGTACAAAGTGAGATTACAAATCACTCTAACTCACTAATTAATATCACCAACAAATCTCTAATTCTCTCCAAATAAAACCCTAACCAATAACTCAAAAAATACCTCTTTTCTGTGCTGCAAATATCCCCAATTCGCTGCTCAATTCTGTCTTCTAATTGTTCCATATATATAGAAATCCTAAAACCAAAAACATATTAGGAATTCTAAAACCAAAAACAAAACAGATTAGGAATCCTAATAACCTGTTATCAAAACAGATTTAGAATCCTATTACCAAAACAGATTAGGAATCCTAATAACCTATTACCAAAACAAATTAGAAAATATATTAGAAACATGCTATCCAACAACTCCAGATCAAAATGAGCTACTAGAGCCATGTTAGCTCTAAATGAATCTTTCTTAGAAACTGGTGAGAAAGTTTCATGATAATCAATCTCTTCTTTTTGAGTGAAACCTTTAGCTACAAGTCTAGCCTTATATCACTCGACATTACCAGAAGCGTCCCTTTTGGTATTGTAAACCCATTTGTAGCCTATGGCCACAACACCTTTTGGTAATTCGACGAGATCCCAGACATGATTTTTAGCCATAGATTCCATCTCTTTATTCATGGCATTATACCAAAGAGTAGATTGATCTCCATTCACGGCTTGTGAAAATATACACAGATCATATTTAGGTCCATTGCTAAAATCAGACTCCTGAAGATATACAACATAGTCACTAGAAATAGCTGATCTTTTTTTCCCTTGAGGACCTTCTTACTCCTATCTCTTGATTTACATCAACAACAGGTTTATTATGAACTTCAATTTTGTAGGCTGATTGCTATTGTACTGGTTGCTCATCAAGGTCATCTGTTTGATTTTCTTTAAGAATAACCAAATCTCTATTTTTATACAACTCAATTTCCTCACGCGCTTCATCAAATTTTATCCTACGAGGAAATGCACTCCCATTAGGTTCAGAATCCTAAGGAAATTTAACATTTTTAGCCTCAACTACTTTTGTAGAGTGTGAATGACAATAAAACCGATATCCATTAGAGTTAACTGGATAGCCAATGAAATAACTATTGATTGTCCTCGGATCTAGTTTCTTTATGTGTGGATTATAAATCCTCATTTCAACTAACAACCCCATATGTGTAAGTGATTTAAACTAGCTTTCCATCCATTCCATAGTTCAAATGGTGTTTTTAGAATATTTTTAGATGGAACCCTGTTTAAAATATACATTACAGGATTATAGGCTTCGCTCCAAAGAGATTCATGAAGATAGAATTACTAATCATGCTCCTCACCATGTCAATAACCATGCGATCCCTTCTTTCTGATACACCATTTTGTTGTGGTGTACCGAGCATTGTATATTGAACAATGGTGCCCTTTTCATTGAGGAATTTTAAAAATTAACTTGGAATTTGTCCCTTTTCTATGTACCTGCTATAGTACTACCCCCTCTATCTTATCTTACAATTTTAATTTTATTATCCTTTTGTTTCTCTACATCCGCCTTATAGCTCTTAAAGGCATCTAGTGCCTCTTCTTTTTTAAAAAGGAGATAAAGATGCATATATTTGGTATGATCATCAATAAATGAGATAAAATATCTCTGATAAAATATCTCTGACCATTTAGGCAAGGAGTAGTAAAAGGTCCACACATATCAGCGTGTATGATTTTCAAAATACTAGAGCTCCTCTTGGTACCTTTGGTGGACTTGTTGGTTTGCTTTCCCTTAATGCAATCCACACAAGTGCCAAAAGCAGAAAAATCTAGAGTTTTTAGTACTCCATTATTTACTAATATTAATTCACTCTACGGAGATATGTCTTAATCTCCAATGCCATAAGGTAGAAGAGTTCTCATTAATAAAATTTCGCTTTACGCCAACATCAACATGCATATTCAAATAAGTAGATTCAAACGTGGGATCTAGATCAATTTTATATAAATTATCAATTATGTTTTCACCGCCAACATGGACTTTATTTAATAAAATATCACAATATATTTCTTCAAAATGAAAACCATAACCAGCAGAAACTAAGTTCAAAATTGAAATTAAATTTTTAGAGAATTCTGGAACATAAAAGACATTTTATAAATCCAATGTGAAACCGGTTTTCAAAACCAATCTAAAGGTTCCCATAGCCTCAACTTGTGAATGCATCTGATTTCCTGAATATATGCACTGTTCATTTCCCTTCGGCTTCTTTAGGTTAAGAAAACATTGCATGATATTGACAATATGGATTGTAGAACCAAAATCAATCCACCATGAATTATTTAGAACTTCAAAAAAAAAAAAAATTCATGATACACAAAAGAAATGAAATGACCTTTTTTATAAGCCATTTCTTGTATTTAATACAATCTTTCTTCATATGCCCAATATTTTTGCAAAAGAAGCATTTATCCTTATCACCATATTTCTTCATTGACACTTGCTTCTTTTTTCCTTGTTCAACATGGTTATTCTTCCTAGTGCTTTCTTTATTTTGAGTAGCCAAATGAGCACTTTCAGGTCTCTCATGCTTTAGTCTGTCTTCCTCTTGAGCACACATGGTCAATAATTCATTCGCAGACCATTTTTTCTTATGTGTGTTGTAAAAATTTTTAAATGGCCTATATTTAGAAGGGAGAGAGTTCAAAATAAAATACACTAGGAATGCTTCAGAAATTTTTATACCAAGGGACTTGAGTTGAGCAACGACTTCTCTCATTTCCATAATGTGCTCACACACACTTTTAGAGTGGTTGAATGTTTTACTTGAAAGCTTCTTCATCAAGGTGCTGACCAAAGCTTTATCGGAGCTAACAAATTGCTCCTTAATGGCTTTCAAGTAGTCTTTGTCCTTAGGACAATTTAGAATAGAGCCTCGGATGCTCTTACTAACATGGGACTTAATATGTATCAAACTCAACCTGTTTGATATGTTTCTCATTGTTCACACCTTTGTTTCTCATGTGGCATACTTTCCTTCGTGGGATCAACTGGTTGATCCACATAAAGTGCCAAGTCCAGATCCATACACCCCAATCAGAAAAGGATTTTGTCTTTCCAATCATCAAAATTATCACCATAAAGCACTGGTTCAACTAACAACCCCATATGTGTAAGTGATTTAAACTAGCTTTCCATCCATTCCATAGTTCAAATGGTGTTTTTAGAATATTTTTAGATGGAACCCTGTTTAAAATATACATTACAGGATTATAGGCTTCGCTCCAAAGAGATTCATGAAGATAGAATTACTAATCATGCTCCTCACCATGTCAATAACCATGCGATCCCTTCTTTCAGATACACCATTTTGTTGTGGTGTACCGAGCATTGTATATTGAACAATGGTGCCCTTTTCATTGAGGAATTTTAAAAATTAACTTGGAATTTGTCCCTTTTCTATGTACCTGCTATAGTACTACCCCCTCTATCTTATCTTACAATTTTAATTTTATTATCCTTTTGTTTCTCTACATCCGCCTTATAGCTCTTAAAGGCATCTAGTGCCTCTTCTTTTTTAAAAAGGAGATAAAGATGCATATATTTGGTATGATCATCAATAAATGAGATAAAATATCTCTGATAAAATATCTCTGACCATTTAGGCAAGGAGTAGTAAAAGGTCCACACATATCAGCGTGTATGATTTTCAAAATACTAGAGCTCCTCTTGGTACCTTTGGTGGACTTGTTGGTTTGCTTTCCCTTAATGCAATCCACACAAGTGCCAAAAGCAGAAAAATCTAGAGTTTTTAGTACTCCATTATTTACTAATATTAATTCACTCTACGGAGATATGTCTTAATCTCCAATGCCATAAGGTAGAAGAGTTCTCATTAATAAAATTTCGCTTTACGCCAACATCAACATGCATATTCAAATAAGTAGATTCAAACGTGGGATCTAGATCAATTTTATATAAATTATCAATTATGTTTTCACCGCCAACATGGACTTTATTTAATAAAATATCACAATATATTTCTTCAAAATGAAAACCATAACCAGCAGAAACTAAGTTCAAAATTGAAATTAAATTTTTAGAGAATTCTGGAACATAAAAGACATTTTATAAATCCAATGTGAAACCGGTTTTCAAAACCAATCTAAAGGTTCCCATAGCCTCAACTTGTGAATGCATCTGATTTCCTGAATATATGCACTGTTCATTTCCCTTCGGCTTCTTTAGGTTAAGAAAACATTGCATGATATTGACAATATGGATTGTAGAACCAAAATCAATCCACCATGAATTATTTAGAACTTCAAAAAAAAAAAAAATTCATGATACACAAAAGAAATGAAATGACCTTTTTTATGAGCCATTTCTTGTATTTAATACAATCTTTCTTCATATGCCCAATATTTTTGCAAAAGAAGCATTTATCCTTATCACCATATTTCTTCATTGACACTTGCTTCTTTTTTCCTTGTTCAACATGGTTATTCTTCCTAGTGCTTTCTTTATTTTGAGTAGCCAAATGAGCACTTTCAGGTCTCTCATGCTTTAGTCTGTCTTCCTCTTGAGCACACATGGTCAATAATTCATTCGCAGACCATTTTTTCTTATGTGTGTTGTAAAAATTTTTAAATGGCCTATATTTAGAAGGGAGAGAGTTCAAAATAAAATACACTAGGAATGCTTCAGAAATTTTTATACCAAGGGACTTGAGTTGAGCAACGACTTCTCTCATTTCCATAATGTGCTCACACACACTTTTAGAGTGGTTGAATGTTTTACTTGAAAGCTTCTTCATCAAGGTGCTGACCAAAGCTTTATCGGAGCTAACAAATTGCTCCTTAATGGCTTTCAAGTAGTCTTTGTCCTTAGGACAATTTAGAATAGAGCCTCGGATGCTCTTACTAACATGGGACTTAATATGTATCAAACTCAACCTGTTTGATATGTTTCTCATTGTTCACACCTTTGTTTCTCATGTGGCATACTTTCCTTCGTGGGATCAACTGGTTGATCCACATAAAGTGCCAAGTCCAGATCCATACACCCCAATCAGAAAAGGATTTTGTCTTTCCAATCATCAAAATTATCACCATAAAGCACTGGAACAACATAAGCAGTAGGAATAGCTGTAATCAACAAAGAATTTAAACTTTAGTACTGTGAAATAAAACTTGAGCTCTAAACAACCAATGTTGGATTAGAATTAAAAAAAAATTCAAACTTTCCTATGGGCAGAGGTAGCATTGTGTTTGAATTTATTCTTGCTTTATTGATAAGACTAATAAAATATTAATACCAAGAAATAAACCATTCCATACCAATGGGCATGGGAAAGATTATTTCTTATTATTAGTTTTATTATCTTATTTTGATTAACCCAAAACAATAATAACTTCCCGATGGGTCCGGATCACTATTTCTTTGAATTAAACGCAACTTAGGTGTCATTAAAACTTAATAAAGTATGTTAATCTTTATTCGACTATCCTTACGATGTAATATGCTATGGTTACTCTTAAGTCACTGGAACTCACTGTTACTTCTTGACATCATAAAACCAAACTTCAAGTCCATATTTTATAAGAGGCAAAAATGGTCTTTAACTGGTGAAAGAACAGTCTCATAAGTAATACTTCATATTATCAAAACTCAAAAGGACTTGAAGTTTCAACTACAAGTATTTAATTCCAGGACCTTAACAAACTGTGGAACATGTATGTTACACTGATTTCATTATAACTGAATTTTCAATTGTATTTCTTTGATCTATAGTGTAGCATGATAAAGCCAATATTCTAGAAAATTCCACATCCCTAGAAGGTATTGACAGCCGAAAGCATGTAATTTTTGCTGATGTTATAACTAGTACAAAACTAGATAACACCAAAGCATAGAGGCAGAAGCAGACTCATTGTGAAATATTAGTGAAACAAATTAACTACATAGATGCTGAATAAAACTAAAGTGGCCGACTACCAGCACGTGGGCTTATTAACTTCTTTCACTCATTGCTATATTTATTTCATAAAATATATACAAGTTGTAAGAATTCTCAATATTAGCAGAGACAAGCACATTTAGAAATTGTTCTTTACTGCAATGTAAACATTAGATTTGACTGTTTATATAAATTCTATAAGTAGTACACGACAAAGCAAAAACAAGATCTGGGCTTTTTGAAGTGTAATTCTAGAAACTAAACATGCTTTTACGTCGATTCTATATATAACATGATTATTGTGTTATAAGAACAAGGGGAAAATGTGTACAGGCCCCAAAAGCAGAAACTTCATGTGACGAGGCCCCTCATAGTTTTTCCCATGTGAATCAGCCCCTTGATGTGTGACACTTTGTACTGTAGCCCTTTTTTTTTATCAATTATTACACGTCAGCTAAGCTAAAATCCCTAAATTGTCCTTATCCTCTCTCCTCAATCTCTCAGACCCAACACTCATATCCTCTCTCTCTCTCTCTCTCTCTCTCTCTCTCTCTCTCTCTCTCTCTCTCTCCTCTCCTCTCCTCTTTCTAAAACTAAGAGTTTTCTCAAGCTCGTCACCCTGGCCCTTGCCCTCCTCGCCATTGCCGCCTCTGCTCAGGCCCCTAAGGCTTCCCTCGAGTTTGCCGCCGCCTCCCCTCCCCTCCTCCACTCGTCCTCGTCGCCGTAGATCGCCACCGTAGATCGCCGCCGCAGAGCTTGAGAAAAACGCTCGAAAAACTCGGGCAATTGAAGACTATTGAGGAGTGCAGGGAGATGATCCGAAGGTATGATGTTAATAGAGATGGTGTTCTATGCTTTGATGAATTTAAGAAGATAATGCTACGAGAGTAGGTTGGTTTTTGAGATTGATCTTTACCGTAAATGATGATGTTGTTGTGCCCCATTGAGATTTTGGACATTACTTTTTTTTTATTTGAGATGACTTTGATCAATTGAGGGTTCATGTTGATAATATATCTACGTTTTTAATTTCTCACATGACTGTGGATTTATCCTTATGAGCTTCTGTATTTGTAAATTATGACTGATTCTGTTGTGGATATTTTTTTAGTCACCAGGCCGAGACGCACAGAGCATTAATCCATTAGCTAGAAGAAGAAAAAAAAGAAAAAATGTTTGACCAGCTACAAATAAATAAACTATTTAATTTTAAAAAATAGTCAAAAGTTGTCCCCATTTTTGCACTTTCACGAGACATCCACGCCTTTTTGGAGGAAGTTGAATTTGCAATAAACCTAATGTGCACAATATTTTTGTATTTTAATTTCGAACAAATTTTTAAAATAGACCACTTTTAAAACTTAATTAGCAAAATAGGCTGAAAAAAATATTTAACTACCAAAAATCGTTGTAAGCTTGGACGAAAGTTATAAATCGTTGTTATAAATGAGGATATAGTCATGTTTTTATAAATCGTTGTTAATTATATTTGATAATAGTTATATCTAATGATATGTTATTTCTAGATGCTATCGTGGTAGTTCTAGTAGCCCTCGAGTTAGTTCTAGCTGCTACAATTGTTAATTCTGGCTACTAAGTTAGTTCTAACCGTTACTTGTTATTTTTGCTTATACCTTAGTTCTAGCTTCTATTACTCTAGTTCTAGCTTGTATACAGCCAGTTCTAGCCTGTATACAGCCAGTTTTAGCCCACACCTTGCTAGTTCTAAACCCAGCCCGTGTTTTTTACCTTCACACTTGTTAATTCATGCTTCTACGTTAGTTCTAGCTTCTATTACCCTAGTTCTAGCTTGTATACAGCCAGTTTTAGCCCACACCTTACTAATTCTAAACCCAACAAGGGTTTTTTACATGCATACTTGTTAATTCTAGCTTCTACCTTAGTTCTAGCTTCTATTACCCTACTTCTAGCTTGTATACAGCAAGTTCTAGCCCACACCTTACTAGTTCTAAACCCAACCTTCGTATTTTACCTTCACACTTATTAATTCTTGCTTCTACGTTAGTTCTAGCTTCTATTCTCTAGTTCTAGCTTGTATACAGCCAGTTCTAGCCCACACCTTGCTAGTTCTAAACCCAACCCACGTTTTTTACATGCACACTTGTTAATTCTAGCTTTTACATTAGTTCTAGTTTCTATTACCCTAGTTCTAGCTTGTAAACAGCCAGTTCTAACCCACACATTGTTAGTTTTAAATCCAGTCATTGTTATATCATAATAACATGATCATTGTGATATAAGAACAAACATAGGCTAGATGAGATAAATCGCATAACTTTAACTTAAATTGTGGAAATACCAACCACTAATATCATCTGAAATCTTTAAAATACTAAACAACATAGATGAAGTTAGCTCTGCTACCGTGTAATGATTATTCATCTAAATAAATATAGCTAGAGCACACAACGGAAATAGATTAAATTAAAAGATACCTCCCGTTATTATTGCCTAACATTAACTTAGAAAATTAGATCAAAACTAGAGATAATTGAACAACATAAATCCGATGGAGGAACTATGACTATATTTATAGGCCAGGCTAGGACCTTTTTGTTATAACTGGAATTTTTAAAAGATAAGAGTTCTTAAAATATAGTTTGCATTCATCTGGGAACTATCTAGATATGATATGATCTTATCTCGATCCGGCCACTACATTCTTTGTAGACTAAGAGTTCAAATACCATAACAAATCAACATTATTATTATTATCATGTTGGCTAATACTTCATCCCCATACAACACTCTCATGAGCCACGCAGCATATAAAAAATTACAGAAATCACATGCCTACTGAATCCTCGCTTATTTCTGACCACGAGGTAGACAATGACTGAGGTTACAGTGAATATCAGCAACTCGTCTCTCTCTTTTTCTCCCTGGCTACCTTGGTAAGTTCCTGAATCATGCAAGTCAAATTGACATAAGATGATCCTCCTTCCTCTACGACGGACCTTGATATCTTCTTGTATTTCTCTGCCCTGCTCCTAATCTCCGCCGCCTCTCTGCCTTCGCCCATCACCCTATCCACGGCCCTCTTCACGGCCTCCGCCTTCACCACCTCCTTCTGCTCCGGGAATATCGACCTCTTCACCCCTTGTTCAATTGCACTCACCCCCGTCCCCAACACCTGCATGTATTTGAAATTAAGGAAATATATTTCACAAGACGAACAACCTAATATATTCTAAATAACTCGTCGTATTTCATGAAAACCACACGTTCGTGTAAAGGGTAAACTCACACAAAATCCCAATAAGCTTTTTAGTGTTTTTTGCACAAAACTCCTGTAAACTTCGATAAGTAGGGGGGGGGGGGGGGGGACCCTCCTGAACATTCAAATTGTCTCCTAAGTGATTTCTTGAACTATTGGAAATTGCATAAGCAACATTAATCATATTGTAACACATCTCTTAGCCAAGGGGTGTCTTTCTTTTGACTAGGAATTCCTAGTAGATGAGAATCCTTTGGATAAATGATTTAAATCACCAAGCTTTGTGTCATCTTCATACTCGTCGAATTCTTCAAGGAGTTGTCAATGTTATTTCCTATATATGTCATAAGAGAAGAATATGTTATTGCCTGCATCTTTATTGCCCACAGTCTCTTTGGTGATTCATCTGTGAGTTTTACGATGGCGGCAAATTTAAGAAAATAGTTAAGGTTGCAGGCCTCATGAAGATGAGAAATTAGTTTCTCTTTGAAGCCATGAGACGTAATTCTGTTTTTCAGTACGCTCTCCTTTTGTGTTCCATCTTCGAGGAGAGATTGTGTGTGATCCACCCAACATCAACAGTAAGCATTGTGACGGGCACTACAGGCTAAAGCAATAGATTTAAGAGGTTATTAATTTGGCTCTCTATTTGGTTAGCTCTCTAGGTGTTAGAGATTGTTAGAGAGATTAAGTGCTTTCAGGGGTGTGACTTGAGATCGAGTGATTGAGAGATTTCACTTTGTATTCTTCACAATTAGTAAAACTTTTCATCTTCTTCGCCCGTGGACATAGGATACAAGCCGAACCACGTATATCTTTGTGTTTGTATGTTCTTGATATTTTTCGTGCTCTCGTGTGATTGATATTAGCTTATCCTGGGGAATTTATCATAACAAATTGGTATCAGAGCCCTCAGTTTTCGATCAGACAAGAAGATGACGATAACTACTATGAATTGGGATATCGATAAGTTTGACGGTAAAACCAGTTTCAGCCTTTAGCAAGTTAGGATGATCACCGTGTTGACACAGAGTGGAGTGAAGAAGGTTTTGTTCGAGAAGTCAAAGAACTCATATGTCATGTGTGAAGATGATTGGATTCGACTGCCGCGGAGATATGAAGATAAAGTAGCTTATGTATCATTAATTGATGATTATGTTTCTTTGTGCTATTTGGGAGCTACTTCAGATTATAGCTCTGCAGAGTGGTTTATTAATAGTGCGGATTATTCATTCGGTATGTTGCCGAAGTCTTTTTTAGTTGGTGAGTCCAAGAAGTGCTTGATCAGTTTTTGCTGCACTTAGTGCCCGACGAGGTTTTTGGAGAAGATGGAGTAAGTTAGCTTATTTGGAGTGAGGAATTTTCTACGCATTTGAAACAATGTGGAGATTTTTTAAGGATGATTCAAATTCTATATCTAATAAGACGCAACAATTAGCTTCTCTAAGTTTTATTGACTCCTTCCTGTAACACATCTCTTAGCCAAGGGGTGTCTTTCTTTTGACTAGGAATTCCTAGTGGATGAGAATCACATGAATAAAGGATTTAAATCACCAAGCTTTGTGTTATCTTCATACTCGTGGAATTCTTCAAGGAGTGGTCAATGTTATTCCTATATATGTCATAAGAGAAGAATATGTTATTGGTTGCATCTTCATTGCCCACAGTCTCTTTGGTGATTCATCTGTGAGTTTTACGGTGGCGGCAAATTCAAGAAAATAGTCAAGGTTGCAGGCCTCTTGAAGACGAGAAATTAGTTTCTCTTTGAAGCCATGAGACATAATTCTATTTTTCAGTACGTTCTCCTTTTGTGTTCCATCTTCGAAGAGAGATTGTGTGTGATCCACCCAACATCAATAGTAAGCATTGTGACGGGTACTGCAGGCTAAAGAAATAGATTTAAGAGGTTCTTAATTTGGCTCTCTATTTTGTTAGCTCTCTAGGTGTTAGAGATTGTTAGAGAGATTAAGTGCTTTCAGGGGTGTGATTTGAGATCGAGTGATTGAGAGATTTCACTTTGTATTCTTCACAATTAGTAAAACTTTTCACCTTCTTCGCTCGTGGACGTAGGCTACAAGCCGAACCACATATATCTTTGTGTTCGCGTGTTCTTGATATTTTTCGTGCTCTCATGTGATTGATATTAGCTTTGTTAGTTTTATTTTTTTGAAACGTGAGTAGTGGCCCACGTTTTTCTTTTAGTTTAAGAAAATGGTCATGATTTTTATTAGTTATATAACTATTCATTTATGCTAAGTTCCTATTGGTCAAGATAACTACCCACATTGATGGATTGTGAGTGGTTAATTTCTATTTAAAAGGCTTGGTCCTCTCTCTACCTTTAATGTGAAAAATTTCTCTCTATCAAGAAATTTTCGGAAAAGCTTAAGAGGGTTAAAGGAGAGAAACTCAAGTCTTCAAGGTTGTTTTCAAGTTTCTTCAAGTTTCAAATCATGGATCAAGGTACGTTTTTCTTAATTAATTGTTCATAGTGAAAATCATTTGTTCTAAGATCTTGGTATTATAATGATTAAATCAAAATGAAGCTTGATTTACTTAAGAATTTAAGTTTACAAGCTTATCCTGGGGAATTTGTCATAACACATACATATAGAGTGAAAAGCTGAGAAATGTGACCTAGCCACTGTGTCCTCTTCTCTCGCATGATGTTTTTCTTTCAAAAATTTCAGCAAATTTTGATCTGTCATAGTTCAAACTTATTGCTCTTACATGTTATAGCATCCTTTTTGAGATTTCCTGATAGAATCCAGGGATTTCTAGAAATTGTAAGGTATGGAGTGGTTTCATTCATAACCGATCGATCAACGAATGATTAATATTGTGGTAACTATATGACTAGTATGAATCATGTGAAGAATGCACACGGTTACCTGCACAACGAGCCTCTCGTTAACGAACTGCTCCGAATGCAGCGGCCAGGCGATCATCGGCACCCCGCAGCTCAGCGCCTCCACTGTCGAGTTCCATCCGCAGTGCGTCACGAACGCTCCCAACGCCGGATGGTTCAGTATCAGCCTTTGCGGCGCCCATCCTCGAACTACCAACCCTCTCCCCTCCACCTTCTCTTCGAATCCCTTCGGCAACCAATCCCCGATCGTATCCAAACCCCCGCCTCCGCCCCTCACCACCCATATAAAGGCTCTTCCCGAACCCTCCAACGCGAGACCGATTTCTCGTAGCTGATCGTCGCTGAAGACGCATTCGCTACCGAACGCGATGTAGAGCACCGACCGATCTTTCTTATCGTCTAGCCATGCTTTGATCCCCTTATCGTCATTACCGTCGACATCAGCTTCTTTCCAGTGCCTGAGAGAGACGGGCCCCACATTCCACACTCTACTCTTACCGTCCGTTTTCAGCCTCTCAACGTACTCAGGCGCGAGCTCGTCGAAGCTGTTTAAGAGTACGCCGTAGCTCTTGTCGCTGGCTTCTCTGAACATGTCGAGAGCTATTTTGGGGTAGTGGAACACTTTGGGCAGCTCGGCTTTCGTGATCTCGATCTCGTGGACGACGAATGGCTTATCATCGTCGCGGGAGTACTTGGTCATCATTTGTTCGACTTGGTCGAGGATGGAGATGGTGAAGTGCGAGGTAACGTTGAAGACGACACGAGGGATGTTGAGAGAGATTGCGAGGTCGGAGGTCCACGGGTAGAGCTCGTCGGCGACGAGGAAGTCTGGACGGTGGTCGACGATGAGCTGGCGAAGAGGCTGTTGTAGGAGCTGGATGAGGTTGTAGAACTTCTCGAGGGCGGCGTCCGTCATGGGGGAGGGAGTTGGTGCTCTTTAGTATCGAAATACAGAGGCAATACTATAACTGTAGTCACAACCATTGATTTGGTTAAGGAATAGTGGTTAGGGAGGGGAGGTTGCCGGCGGTGGTGATGTAGGAGACCTTGACGCCGCGGGCGGCGAAGAGGAGGGCGGTGTCGAGGAGGGGGATCATGTGGCCGGATGCTAAGTATGGGAAAAAGAAGATGTGGAGGTCGTGATGGTCTTGAGTATTGTTTGTTGAACCCATTTTTCCACAGAATGTGAAAATCCAGTGAAAACCTTGCGCAGGTGTTGTTTTGAGTGGTTTTGACTAACGAGCACAAGACTATTACCTACTTATAGTGGTAGTTGTAGCTGATAATATCTCTTCGGACCCGATGAATAATATTGTTTGTATGAATTATATTAAAAAAAACTTTTAATTATCAAAACAAGCGAAATAGTATTTTGCCTCCATAATTAATAATATGGGCATTCGTACGATGATATGAAAGGCCGCATGGAAATGGATTGGACCTCTTTAGATATGCGAAAATACAGAGGCAAACACTATATGTAGTTGAGACCTGTCCAATAAAATGGCCCGCCGGGTACCGGACGCCCGGCCGCGGGCCGCGGCCGGGCCATGGCCCAGCCTGCAGCTGCTGTACCCGAAAATCCAAGCCAGGCCGGGTTCGCGGGCCCGGGTCCGGGACCTGGCTCAACGACTGCCCGGCCCGGGCCGCGAAACAAGGGCCGG
Organism: Asparagus officinalis; assembly: GCF_001876935.1. NCBI lineage: Eukaryota > Viridiplantae > Streptophyta > Magnoliopsida > Asparagales > Asparagaceae > Asparagus > Asparagus officinalis. The sequence goes on along the minus strand of NC_033794.1, from coordinate 13,888,339 downwards.
AGAGCCGGGCAACAATTCGGTACGGCGGAGCGGCCGCGGGCCGCGGAGCACCGGCCGTGGCAGACGGTTCACCACTGTGTGACAGCGTTGCCAGAAAAACCCGGAGCCGGGCCCGGGCCCGCTCGGACAGCAACGGTCACCAGAGTGCGACCGTTGTGGCCCAAAAAACGGCCGGGCCGAGCCGGGCCGGCCCGGCCCAGCACACAACGGTCCACTCTCATGGACCGTTGTGCAAAACGAGCCAGGGGCCGGCCACAAGCGGCCACAACGGCCATAAACGGCGCGTTTAAAAAACCGTTTTGTCCCAAAAAAGCGGTCAAAAATGGCTATTTTGTGAGGTTATTTTGGTCATTTGCTTAGGGGGCTGGTTCTATAAATAGAGGGGGGTTTTTATTTGTTTTCTTCACACCAAAACTCATCTACTTCTCTCTTATACTCTTATACTCTCTCTTATACTCTTATACTCTCTTATTTATACTTTCTAATCCTTTCATCAAATGGCTTCCGGATCTGATTATGAAGAGCAAAACCTATCTCCCGATCCTGAAATGAGTCCTCCTACTGGGTATACTCCTACCGAAGTTAATCCCGAATCCGGTGGCGACGAATCTACACCAAGAGCTCCTAAAAGGCCAAGATCCGATGTGTGGAATTTTTACGAGAAGATCGACTTCATCAAGGATGAACACGGTAGGATCCTCACTCAGAAGGCTAAGTGTGCGTTGTGCGACAAGATTTTTCAAGCTCATCATAAGAGCGGCACCAACCACCTCAAACGCCATTTAGATAAACACAACAAAGGCCAGACTCCTCAAGGTGATTTCCGACAATCTATGATTTCTCAATCCTCCTCTTCTGGTAGTCTCGGTAGTTGGAACTATGATGCTGCGAGAGCTAGGAAATGCGTAATCAGGTTTATCATTCTTAAAAACCTTCATTTTAAATTAGTAGAAGATGATGAATTTGAAGATATGTTTAGGGATGGTTTTTATCCTGCATTTAAAAAAATTTCTCGTCAAACCTGTCAACGTGATATTTTAAAATATTATCAGGAGGAACAAGGAAAAATAATTTCTTATTTTAAAAATTTAAACTATAAATTTTCTTTAACTTCTGATATTTGGACATCTAGAGCACAAACTGGATATTTATGTATCACAGCACACTGGATTGATGAAATTTGGCAAATGTTTAAAAGAGTTGTTTCTTTTATTGCAATAGAAGAGTCACATACTGGTATTAATATTGCAAATTTAATAATTGAAGAACTTATGAAATTAGAAATTTCAGAAAGAATATTTTCTCTTTCACTAGATAATGCAAGTAATAACAATGTAGCTGTTGATTTTATCAGATCAACTTTATCATTGCCATGTCATGGTGATATTTTTCATATTAGGTGTATCTGTCATATTTTAAATTTAATTGTTTAAAGTGCATTTACTGAAATTAAACCCATGATAGAAAATGTTAGAACAGTTGCTGACATGCATACTGCTTCTGAACAAAGACTTAAAAAATGGAAATAATTTTGTAAAAGAAAAAATGTAAAGCCCAGACTAATTCCAAAAGATGTTGACCATAGGTGGAATTCCACCTATGCAATGTTAAGTATAGCAATAGAATATAAAGACATTATAACTGATTTTATAAACTATTATGCTTCTAGTTCTAGTTCTGGTAGCACTTATGGCATAACTGAAGATGAATGGACAGTTATATGTAATTTAAATGAAATATTACAAGTTTTTTATGATGCTACAATGTTATTATCTGGCTGTTATTATCCAACCATTACTTTAGCTGCTTTACAAATTTTAAATATTCAAAAAAAAATTTGGAAAATATCGTATGGATAAGACTTTTGGATCTATGATTTTTCAAATGGAGAGCAAATTTAATAAGTACTTTAGGTCTATTCCTCATATTTGTGGTTTGGGGGTTCTTATTGATCCATGCTTGAAGGATATTGGTCTTCGAAGTTTGTTACAGTCAATGTATGGTGGACAGGTTATAGACTTAGATGATGGTTCCACCGTTACTACTACTTCTCATCATTTATCTATTAGAAATTATTTTCAAACATTATATGATGAGTATGCAGCTAGACATGGTGTAGCTGCACAACAGTCTACAGATTCGGTTTATTCGAGCTCATCCCGAGGTAAAAGTGTAAGTTTTGATAGGTATGCAATGGTAGCTGAGCTAACTGGTGGATCTGGACTTGGATCGTCATCATCGGAGGTTTCTGAAATAGATGAATATTTTTCTGCTTCTTTAGTTAGATGTCAAGGAAATGCTTTAGATATTTTGCAATGGTGGAAAGTATATGGATCAGTTTCATATCCTATACTTTCCACCATGGTTCGTGACTTACTAACAGTGCAGGTTTCGACGGTAGCTTCGGAATCCGCCTTCAGCACAGCAGGTCGTTTGATCGACGATCACAGGACATGCTTGGATCCATATACTGTACAAGCGGTGATGTGCCTACAAGATTGGTGGAGGTACGAGAAGCGAACGCAAGGCATCGATCGGATGGCTGGAATTGAAGATAAATTTGAAGAATTGGGACTAGCAGATAGATATAAAGAATAGATTGTAGTTTTTATATCTTAGCTTAAAATTTGTAAAAAATTATTTTGGAAATAGTTACAAATGATAGTGATATAGGTGAGTAGGTGCCAACCTAGTTGGGATTTACTTATCTATTGTGATGCGATTAATTCCAAAATAAATTTATACTTGTAATTTGTAAATGATTTATTAATTATTAATAAAGAATTTATTTTTATTATTTTTTATTTGTAATTTATGTTATTTTAAGTGATTAATAAAATTATTGTTTTTTATTATTTTTCTTGTTTTTTTTATAATTTAAAATTTAAATAAAATCTAAAAAATTAAAAAAATAATAAAAAAATGGAAAAAAATCCGGGCCAGCCCGGAACCCGGCACGGTCGGGCTCGGGCCCGGGCCCGGATTTTCGGGCTGGGCCAGGCCAGGCTGGCCCGGATGGATAGGCCTAACTGTAGTCACAACCATTGATTTGGTTAAGGAATAGTGGTTGTGATTTGTCTTTGGATGTAAATTAGAAATGAGTGCAATTTATGAAGGTATGACAAGGGTACGTAAGCAAACAGTTAGTTCGGTCGGTTTAACAATTTTTAATAAAACAAAGCTAAATCATTCTACATTTAAAATCGAACCAAATAAACCAAAAGAAAAAAAAAGTATAGTTGCATATCAAGAAATGACTTTGGTGAAAGAAAATATCAAGAAATTGAGATAATTAATTGCATATCAAGTCTTTGATGCAAAAGTCTACTGCATGCATATCAAGAAATTGGTGGAAGAAAGTATGGATCAAAAGATCATCGACAAAAGAATAATGTAGACAGTAAATAATTTAAGGAAAAAAATAAATAAATTTGTAGACTAATAAAAAGAAATAAAGACCACACGTTATATAATTGAGAGAACAACCGGTTCGATTTATTCGGATTGAAAATTTCTCAATTCAAACTAACAAAGACACAATTGAAAGTTGAACCAAACCATAAAAATTTAATCTGGTTGGTCAATTTAATTGGTTCACACTAACTGATGCTCACCGTTAGAGTATGATGAGTGCTATATTTAAAATTAAGATTGTGATTAAAATAGTGGGCATGACTACTTTACGCTGGTGAAGAGGATCCAAACCCATGGAAATATGCTTGTATGTACATCAATGATCTCAATATGAGAATACCAGAAAAATGAGAAGCTAAATCTCAGAATCAGAGCAATAGCCAATACATGGCAAATTACAAACAGGAATAAAAAGCCTGTAAATGCCAAAACAAATTTCAGAAATCCTTAGGGAAGAATGAGCCTGTCATTCATGTGCAACCGTGCACATCTGTGCCATGTTCTACAGAGAATGAAATCCAGGCCAGTTTTTTCAGGGCGAGATGCTTGAGTTTTTAGCACACCACTGTCAATTATATCCACTTTAATACCCTTAACTAAATGCTCAACTGACCTTTTCTTTAACTGGAAAAGCTCTCATATTCCTCTCATTCCAGATTGCATAAATTGTGCCTGAAAGAGCCATTCTTTTAACCTTTGTTTAATACCTTTTCCTTTTCAATCTTGAATTGAAACCTTTATCAATAACTCCCAATTACATGACCTCCAAGAGAATTTGAAGCCAATCCATTATACAATTCTAAACATCACTAGAATATAGCACACTCAAAAAACAAGTGGCCGTTCTGCTTTCCTGAAAGAATCAGAACAATAAGCACAATGATTTGTATTTATTATTCCCCTTCTTAACAATCTGTCCTGAGTATTTCAGTCTGTTATTGACAGTCTAACCAGCTAATGAAAGAGTGCTAGGATAGCATAAACTCTCCCATATTGTATTGTGCCATTGGACTTTACTGGTGGCCTGGATTTAAAGCATCGGTATATATCAGATAACTTCAGTTTACCCCCCTGAAACAAGAACCAATCAACTGAAGTTAGGTTACCAACTCCTCCAAAGAAATGTAAAGCCTTATCCTTGCTTTGATAACTGTTTCCACATCCAAGAGTTCCCTGATTTGCTTTAACATGCGATATCCCCCTTGCTTCAGATTAGTACATGAATCCATTTAATCCACATTAACTCCCTATTAACATGAATATTCCATAAATTCTTTATAGGCAGCTGCAAGATTCCAAACTGAAGTCTGAAGATTCCAAGACCACCCTGTTTTTACTCATACAAACTCTGTCCCAGGATACCAAGGGAATTTTGGAGCTTCCCCACAAATAATTCCTGCAGATTTCATCTATCTTCTGTGTTACCTGAGATAGGCAATAAGTAATTTGAAGTCAATAAATCTGAACTCCCAAGATGATTCTCTTAAATCACTTGTAATCTGCCAGCATATGTGAGTTTTCTGTGCTTTTGCCATGTTTGTTTAATTTGCTGCTAGTATCTTATTTAAGAAGAATTACAGTCTTCTATTGACAGCCTTTTGCATACTAGAGCGAACCCCCAAGTATCTAATAGGGAAACATCCTCTCAGTCAAACATAGATGATCTTTGATTAGCACTTACATTATTTCACGAGCTCTTCAACCCCTCCAAAGAAAATAGATGATTTTCTCTTATTTGTTTCCAGTCAGAAACTTACAAGATTGTGACAGACTGAAACAGTTTCTTAACTGAATACAGGTCACATTTACCAAAGAGGCAATAGATCATCAGCAAAGATTAGTAGCTGTGAATCTCTCAATTTGCCACATCTAGTCGATGATATTTAAATTTGGTTTATCTTGTTTAAACATGGGTCTAAGCTCTGCTTGACATAATACTCCATGGACCCAAACAATGAAGAGCATATTTGAGTTGTAGAGCTGGATTCACCTGCGGCTCAATCCCCTTTCCCCCTTAAAATAACCATGTCCGAGTATACCATTTAGGGAGATGCGTAATATTTTGGTGTAGAATATAGCCACCCTATGCATTTCCACGTCAATAATCCTTTTTCGGCAAAGAGACCAAGCCTGAGCATTTCATGCCACCAAGAAAATGTCCAACTTATTGGTGTCAAAAGCCTTCTTTATATTCAATGTTAGTATATTCATTATGTCTGCGAAGATATGTCCTCCTGCTGCTAGCCTTTTAACAAGTTTCATGGGCCAACAAAGTGTCTGACATGATTGTTATTTGCCTACCCTAAAACACACTCATTCGCATCCAGGTCTAGCCTAAAACAGATTTTGATCTCTATTTGCCAGAGGATTTATTGAATACATTTGTAAATGACTATTACAGCCAAAGATAGTGTTAAAATCTGATGTGGTGTTTAGTGGGCAATGTACCTTTGGTATAAGTTAGAATAGAGGCTGTTTAATTTGTACCCAAAAGTTCTTTTCCTGAATGTGAAGAATTTCTCCATCTGCTTGTGTGATTTCATCACACCACAATCGGCAAGCCTGATTTGAAAAAACATTGCCCACCAAACCCATCAGGTCCTCCTAAGCAGAGCACTTCATTATCTTGACATTGCAGAATATTTTGCGCATCTTTAATCTCTCTTTGGAAACAAGCTCTTTGCCCAAGAGACTTAGCTGATTGCAATCATTTAGGACTACGGCCCTGCTTTGCATCACATTCATATCATGGAATTATTATGGTATCACGTAGGCTTTCCCCATTAGATTGTTTTGTAGGATATGACACAAATTCCTTTGTCTAAGTGTGCATCACTTGTCAGTTCAACCTCTTCCCCATTGCTTATTAAAGACGCTAAAACTCTCATTGTGATGCTCAATGTTACTCTTTCGAGGATATTGCTAGAAATAATATGCTTTACATCTGTCATCCCTTTTTGATACTCCATAGCGAATCTGGATTTTTGCTGATAGAAAGACAGTTCCACAAGTTCCAGCAAGTTTTGAGTATAAGTCTCCTAAACATTCTTTTTATCTTGTTAATGCAGATTTTTGGACACAAAATCTTTGCTTTTGAAGTTTTCCTTCTGAACTTTCTTCCATGGACTAATTGCTCTCTGAACTTGTTCATCTTATATTATAGAATGCTTGTTTCCTATTTAATTCTTTGAGGTGATTCTCTCAGCAATTTCAGTTTTGACCAAATCGAGAACATTTTATTATCCCTTTTAAGCTTCTCTTTTGCCATATGCTAGCCTACTACTAGGCCAAAGAAATTTTCATGTTCATAATGCCACATATTTGAATTTGAAGCCTTTTACCCAGTTTGAAGTCATCAAAAATGCTCGAGATAAGGCCTGCGAGAATGGTCAAGATACAGCTAGGAAGCAAAATTCATTCTACTTAGACTAAGAATTATGATTATTGGCAACCCATTATGTTCATCACCAAGCGATCTATCTAGTCTACTCCACACTCGTAGAAACTAGGATCTTCGCCTTTCATGTATCTCCAACGTGTAAAGAAACACCCACATAGACTGTTGAGATGATTGTAGGCTGACTGGTCACTAATTAAAATCGCCTGCAGATCTTCTATGTCACCCTCAGTATAAAAGTAGATCCCCCATAGCTTTCATCACTATTGACCAAGGCCATGAAATCACGCACTGATAAGCCAGAGGAATGTTTTACCAATAGCCAGTTGGATATGTTTTAATTCAGACACAGCTCCCTTCCTTGCCTACTCCTTATTATTTCCATTAAATTGTTAGAAGTAAGCACAATGATCCTCCCAATCCTATGACATTTGACAGAACAAGGTATATGCCTGATCTGCAGAAGATTTGTCATTTGAATATCCAAGAAGATTAGGGTCCCAGAGGATTCATTTATTCTAGCTTTGACCAAAATCTCTTTACATTAGCCTCCCATCTCCAGTTTATGAGCTATTTTTCTGGCAATTTTATTGGCCAACTATATTATCTGTAATTCTTTATGTCAACCAGACCTATAAAGGATAAATGGTTATTGAGAGATTAAATGTTTCACCAAGTGTGCTTGCTTAGAGGACTTGTTTAGTCCTCTAACATTCAAAAAGTTCAATTCATATTTTCGCATCCCCCTCTATCTACTGTAGATGATGCTTGAAGTTACCTGTGGCATTAGACACTCCTGCCTGACTTTGCTATTTCTGCCCACAAGTGACAAGATTATTAACATCTTGAAGACCATTTGCTTCTAGTTCCACTTTTCCAGAATGTATTATTACCATATTGCACAGGGATTCTTTAGGAATTTACTGCACGGAACAACAATATTATCCCTGAGTTATCCTCTTTAGCTCCTGAAGTGAAGAATTCCTCCACTGCTTGTGTGATTTCATCACCCACAATCGGCCAAGCTGATTTGAAAAAACATGCACCAAACCCATCAGGTCCAGGAGCACTATTATCTGACATTGAGAATATGGCATCTTTAATCTCTTCTTTGGAAACAGCTCTTTGCAAGAGATTAGCTTGAGAATCATTTAGACACGGCCCTGCTTTGATCACATTCATATCAGGAATTATAGTATCAGTAGCTTTCCCCATTAGATTTTTGTAGTATGACACAAATTCCTTTGCAATTGCATCACTGTCAGTCAACCTTTCCCCATTGTTCTTATAAAGAGCTAAAACTCTATTGTGATGCCTGTTACCCTTCAAGATATTGTGAAATAAATCTTTACATCTGTCTCCCTTGATACTCCAAGCAATTCTGGATTTTTGCTGATAGAAAGACAGTTCACAATCCAACAATTTGTTATATAAAGCTAAACATTCTTTTTCTCTGTTAATGAGATTTGGACACAAAAGATTGCTTTGAAGTTTTCCCTGAACTTCTTCCAGAGCTAATTTTGCTCTCTGAACTTGTACATCTATATTATAGAAGTGTTTCCTATTTAATTCCTTGAGGGATTCTCTCAGCAATTTCAGTTTTGACCAAACTGAGAACATTTTATATCCCTTAACTTCTTTTTGCCATATGCTAGCTACTACAGGCAAGAAATTTTCATGTTTAATCCACATATTGAAAAATTTGAAAGGCCTTTTACCCAGTTTGAAGTCATCAAAAATGGAGATAAGGCCTGGAGAATGGTCAGATAAGCCAGGAAGCAAATATTCTACTTGACTAGAATTATGATTATGCAACCATGAATCATTCACCAAGGATCTATCTAGTCTACTCCACACTCTAGAACTAGGATCTTGCTTGTTGCTCCAAGTGAAGAAACACCCAATAGACTTGAGATGATTTAGGTGACTGTCACTAATAAAATCCCTGAGATCTTTTATGTCACCCTCAGATAAAGTAGATCCCCCAAGCTTTTCATCACTATTGACCAAGGCATTGAAATCACCACTGATAAGCCAAGGAATGTTACCAATAGCAAGTTGGATATGTTTTAATTCAGACCACAGCTCCTTCCTTGCTACTGCTTGATTATATCCATAAATTGTAGAAGTAACACAATTGATCCTCCCATCCAGAGATTTGACAGAACAGGTAATATGCTGATCTGAGAGATTTATCATTTGAATATCCAGAAGATTAGGGTCCCAGAGGATCATTATTCTAGCTTTACCAGAATCTCTTACATTAGCCTCCCATCTCCAGTTATGAGCTATTTTCCTGGCAATTATTGGCAACATATTATCTTGAATCTTTATTTCAACCAGACCTATAAAGGATAAATGGTATTGAGAGATATAATGTTTCACCAAGTGTTGCTTAGAGGACTTGTTTAGTCCTCTAACATTCCAAAAAGTCCAATTCATAATTTTTCCATCCCCCCTCTATCAACTGTAGAGGGATCTTGAATACCTGTGGATAGACCTCTCCTGACTTTGCTATTCTGCACAAGTGACAAGAATTAACATCTTGAAGACCTTTGCTTCTAGTCTCCACTTTTCCAGAATGTATATGTACCATATGCACAGGATTCTTAGGAGATTTACTGCAGGAACCAACAATATATCCCTGAGTATCCATTTTAGGAGTAACTTGCACCTCAGGTATTAAAATCTGATTTGACCCTAGATTTTCCACAATGTGAACATCCTGAGTATCAGAAATATTTACTTGATCAGCATCTTGTCTAATATTCCCAGACTCAAGCACAAGCTTATGTTCTCTTAAAATTCCTGAGTTATGAGTGGAATCTGAACTAGGATTAGTGTTGCCTTGAACACAAATCCCAGAACTATCCTGTTTAACATGATTTCTACCACTCTGTGCATTTTTTGGAACCCATCTTTGAGTCTTTGGAAACCTTCTGCAAACCATTGTGTCATGGCCTACAATCTTGCAGTTATCGCACTATTTTGGTTTCAATTCATATATCACCTTTTGCTTTATCATCATACCATTTGGACCTTGAATTGAGATTTGATCAGGAAGCGGGGCTGGCATATGAACTTCAACAAGAACCCTAGCATACGATAGCCTCTGTCTGCTAGCTGTGAGTTTGTCTGCTATAGGTCTTCCAATTAGACTTGCAATTTTACTAAGGCTTTTTGAGTTCCATAGATTGAGTCTAAGTGTAGGAAATTGAATCCACATAGGATAGATATAATCCTTTAACTTTTCAATTTCATCTCCACTCGACCATGCTTTTAATAACAGAGGTCTTGATCCAAAGAACCATGGACCATTTACAAGAATATCATTCATTTCAACCTGATTCTTGAACTTGAACAGAAAAATGCCTGGCTTAAGAATGCAAATCTCTGGAATGACCCAACGAGCCCAGACTTTATGAACAAAACTTTCCATAGCTTTAAACTTTGCATTTAGGCCCAAAACTTGACCAATTAGGGAAAATTGCCACAATGAGTTACCTTCATTCCATTCTTCCTCATCAAAAATCACAGTATCATTAGATGCAGGTGAAACAAAGTTTAGATTCATGCCTGTACCAGATTTTCTATTGTCTGTAAAAAGACTAGCCCAACTCTTAGTTGGATTCTGGCATTCCTTCTTTGTTTCCAATTTAGAGACATCATCTAAATTTGATTTAGAAGATTCCAAAACCAAATTCTCCATGGGAGATTTAGAATCTGGATTTTGATTAGTAATTTTAGCTCCATTCAGGACAGTTTCAAGAAATGAAACAGAGTCCAGATCATCAAGAATTCTATTTGCATTCAGTTCAGAAGAGCTAGACTTAGGAGCAGATTTGTGATCAAGATTCCTATCAGATTGCAGCTCATGACGCCGAGACAAAGAATTTTCCACAGACTCAACCTCTACAGCCCAAGAATCTTTAGCATAACTACAAGAAGGACTGGACTCACCTTGAAGATATCGAGATTGAAAACCCTTGGATCTAGAGGGGATAGAACCTGGATCAGGAGCAGAGCTCAACAAATCAGATCGAGATTGAAAACCCTTGGATCTAGAGGGGATAGAACCTGGATCAGGAGCAGAGCTCAACAAATCAGATAGGAGAACCTTCTTCTTCTCTCCAATTGGACCTGTAGATCCCATCAGATCCAACTCAGATTCTTCATCATCTTCAAAGAAAATAGTATCTGGAGATTTTACAAGTGAAGATGAACTTGGATTAGAAGATCGTAATCCAATTTCAAGAATTTTTTTCCCATTTTTCCCTTTTTTCCTTGCCATTTCAAAGCGGGGGTGCACGTTAGCGGGACGAAAATCGCCCTCTAACCTGCGCCTTCAGACATTCCCGCTTCTTAGAACATTCTTGTATATGAGATGTTAAAATATTCTTGTACTCTAGAGAATCAATATTAGTACGAAATGAGAGTTTATTATTGATCAAACAAGAGATATTGCACAAACAACATTCTCCCTGAACAAAGTTCTAACAGGATCTAGTTTCGATCCGCAGCTTGAACTAGCCCATGCCCAGCTCTAGCATGTGGCGGCCGTTTATATACACACATATGGACGCATGTACATACATATGCATGTAAATTTGAACACTTGAAATGCTTTTTTAGAGTAAAAGTATATTTGAGAGGGGGCAAATTTTCATAAATAACCTAGTTTTATCTGACTTGATAAAAGTGGGGCGAAAATATTAAATAAATTGATCGATTTTAACAATTAAATACTAAACTTGTTTAAAATTTGTCCTTCGAAATATTATATTATGCACTAGGAGCACGTTATCATTTTTTAGGCCATGTTAACTTGTTAAGTGTATTTGTAATTATATTATGCACATGGAGCGCGTTATCATTTGTTAATTCTCGCTGCAGCCCTTGACTTGATAACTAGCCTCCATTTGTTGGAAAGTGAGAGGTTAAATGAGATCAGATAATAAAAATGTTAAATTAAAAGCCATGCGCTGCACGGGACTAAAGGCTAGTATAAATAATAATATATTAAACATCAAAAGATTAGTCGGCATCAACACAAATTTTTTCATGATGGCAGGTAATCAAGAAGAATCCAAAATCCGCATCCTCTCAAGGCAATTGGTTCAGCCATCACCAGGAATTACCACCAATAAATAAAGTCGATGGTTTCTGTAGTGCATTGATTGTTTTAATTCCGGGTTTCTAAATTTACAGACGGTAACTATAGTCCATCCATAGTTTAGTTTATTGATGGTTCAATTTCTTAGTTTGAAAAATATAGATTATTAATTGTAGTTCATCGATGGCCTATATATAAACAATCGATAGTCGTATTGTCACCATCGATGATTAATGACTGAAATTAACTATTCGTGTTGATTTTTGCATTACTTTGAGCCGAAACTTTTTCGTATTGTTTATTTATGAAAATCATCTCGCAAACTTGTTAGTACCAAATGAGAGTTTGTCATTAATCAAACAAGAGATATTGCATGATTAAAATTCCCCCCGAACAAAATTCTAATAACGCTAAGTTTCGATCCAAAATAGACTAGGCCGGTTCAGTCCATTCGAACTCGCCAATGCCTAACCCTAGCATGTGGCGTCCGTTTATACACATGTACGTACACACATACATATATATATGCACGTAAATTTGAACACTTGAAGTGTTTTTTTCGGAGAAAATGTGTGTCTGAAGTATTATATTATGCACTTGGAGCACGTTATCATTTGTTAATTCTTATCCTTGACTTCATAACCTTCCTCGATTGGTTGGAAACAAAGAAGTTAATGGGATCTTAGTAGGGGTGGGTGTGGGCCGGGCCAGTTCAGGCTTGTGAGCCAACCCACTGGGTTTAAGGTCGGGCTAGGCCTAACCTAGGTCTGGCCGGGTCGGAGTGGGCCAGACTTATTTCTCTGGTCTCGTCTGGGATTGGACCTAGCCCGGCACACTATCTACATAAGTACGGGTTGGGTCTGACCTGACCCACGTCCTGTGGGTCGTGGGCTGGCCCATGGGCTTTTCGTCCAACTTTTTTCTTTTTTTACCTTTTTAACTATATTAAGTTTGTACTTACAAAATTATTTTTGATTTATTTTTTAGTAATTTAGAATTGTATTAAACTATTTTAAAACTTATATTGAACTTTTTAATCCTTCCAAATAGACAACATCGAGTTTAAGGATTACTGCTTTGTTTCTTGATAGGAATTGTTATGGTGTTTTCAACCACCTAAGTGCAACTCTTTGCCAACAACGGACGTGTGTACTTCTTCATACAATGCCCCAATCAAGTTGGTGGCCAAAGATCAACGAGGATTCCGACTTAGCCGACTCATCGAGTCGACATTCCTTCATGTCGACTCGAAAGACGATACTAGTCGACCCTCTTGTTGAAGACGACTCGCCATGAGCCCACTTGGCTATTTACTTGACGCCTCGTGAGGACGACTCGAAAAGCATTACTTCTCGGTGAAGCTAAAGAACAACTTTTGCATCGAGTCTCTCCCACTAGCAACGTGTCAGCATCATATTTAATGCATGACAGACACATCACGTCTCTAGCCCCGAAAGCCTTCATGACTCATCGGACCACGTAGGCACCGTCATGCCACCGGTCACTTCTCGTTTAATGATGAACTAATCCTTCTCCCAGTCACCAATCGACACCTGTAAAGCATGTGCTGACGCAGCCGCTAGCCCACACTTCGCCACCGCCATCCTATGCTTGACCGAAGTGACCAATCTACCCTTATATCCTCACTATAAATAGAGATACTATTCTAACTTTGAGGGGGATCTTTTTTCTGGATTTTGATTTTAGGAAAAACCCTCAGATATGCATATCATACTGCACACACAAGAACTCTCACACTTCATGTAAAACCCCATAAATTTAAATATTTTATGATAAATAATAATAAATATGTTATATGGTAAAAAATAATATATTTTGATGTTTGGATATGATAAGAATTGATTTGAGATTAATTTAATGTATATTTGTGAAGATATGAGTGCAAATGCACAAAACATGCACAAAGGCCAAAAGAGTAAAAATCTGGGAATAATGACCAGTTATGAGTTTTTATATTTTTCATATAGATTCAGTTATAGTTTGGAAAAGTATAAAAAATAAAAGTTGTAGGTATCTTCAACAGGTTTCCAACAAGTCTTAGATCACCTCATTCCGAGGTCATATGAGAAAGTTATAACCAAAATACCGAAGGGGTATTTTCCTAGTCAGACTAGGTTTCCTGGTTCGGGTCTAACAGGTTTGTTTCGGGTTTGCCTCTATAAATACCTATATTTTTCACGAAAATTCCTTTATTTTATTATATCTAAGAACCCTAACAGCCACCAAACCCCCATAAACCCTATTTTGAATTCTTAGAGAAGATTGGAGGCTTTCAAGTTGGGATTTTGTTGAGTTTTGGCTTTTGGAGTGGAGATCTCCTTCGACGTTGCTTCTAACAAGTTTTCCTACAACCTCAGGCGAGTATCATCTCTACTAATCCCCCTCCCATTTTTTAAAATATTTTTGAAGAGTTTTTAATGAGTTTTATAGAGCCAAATCAATTAATTTGTGTATAAAAATTGGATCTTTTGTATATATGTATAAAGACTAGGTCTTTTCATGTTAAAGAGATTAAGCACGAATTTACAGAAGTATTTTAAGATCTGAAAATAATTTAAAATATTGTTTACCTGAATTTAGATGTCTTATTTTTCGTTTTAAAGTTTCGTGCATGATTGAAGGTTTACGTATGATTTCTTGTGCAAATAATCATGCTTGTTATGTTCTGCTGAAAATCTGCTGCACATATATACTATTGAACTAGAGATTTGAAATAACAAATGAAATCAAATTTGAACCAAACTAATGCCAATTGAAATATATGTGAATCTAGTTTTTAAAACAGAAAACCATACCTAAAGATAGTTTTTCTAGAGAATGATATGCTCAATTTACTGATGATATATGCTGCAGAAAATCTGTTGCACATATAAAATGTTTAACTGGAAATTTGAAATATCATATGAACTCCAAACTGAACCAAATTAGTGGAAAATGATAGCTATGTGAGTCTAGTTTCTAAAACGAAAAACTATTCTTAAAAAGAGTTTGTTCAGAGAAAGATATTCTCAATTTACTAATAATATGTTCTGCAGAAAACTGCAGATGTGCTGATTTGAAATAAATTGATATATTACGTAAATGTTTTCTTGAGTTTTGCTCTTGTTTGTTATTTTTGAGAGAGTTTCTCAATCTTGTACTATTATATTATAATGATTAAGAGTTGTTTAATACTTAGAATGATGGTGAACTTCAGATGTGGACACGCACACCAAGATTTGTGCATGTATACTATATTATGTTAGAATTGACACACTTTTGACACGAGTTAAATTGATAAACACATATGAATAATGATGTTCTACATGTATCCGGAAATAGGAAGACAAAACCTATTTTAAATTGATAAACACATATGAATAATGATGTTCTACATGTATCCGGAAATAGGAAGACAAAACCTATTTACCGCAGAACGATTGAATAAGAGTATTACAATAGTATCGTTATTACACGTATCCGGAAATAGGAAGATAAAACCTATTTGCCGCAGAACGATTGAGTAAGAGTATTACAATAGTATCGTTATTATATGTATCCGGCACAGGAAAATAATAAACCATATTGCCGCAGAACGATTGAGTAAGAGTATTACAACAATATCGTTATTATATGTATCCGGAATAGGAAAATAATAAACTCTATTGCCGTAGAGCGATTGAGTAACGAGCATTACAAAAGTATCACTATAGTACAATATGATGCACACATAGATAATTGATCAGTTGTAAGTTTTACTTTCCAGATAGATTGCCCGCGAGTAGGGTATTTCCTTTGAGAATTTGATACACCCGTTATGGACGGCAGATATATTTGTTTTAGCTTAGTTGATATCTAGAGCAGGTCACTCGGACGTAATTCGAGATGAGATGATTATTCTTTATGTTGGAGATTGGAGTATTTATCATTGATTATTTGTTTTTCATTCATAGAGAGTTATATGAATGATTTGATATATGTATGTACTGACTCTATTTTCTTATATACTCCTACCCCTTCCCCTGGGGAGAGGTAGTGATGATCTCGCTAGCGCTTTGACGCTCGTTGTTTTTTCCCCCTTTCAGGCAGCGAGTCTGGCGCACGGAGAGTCGCAGGTTGATGAGACTTCTTAGTTGTCCATTTAGTTACTTATCATATTTTGTAGTTATTGTAGAACTCCACATGTAGTTGATTTTTTTTTCAGAATCTAGATTGGTATTTTGTTTCATAGAGTTGAGAGCTATTGTGAGACTTTGTTTATGTGACTCATTGTATTTGAGATTCAATTGAGTCTCAGAGATATGTCTATTTTATTCCAGTTGGGCTCATTATTGATTTTTCTTATGTTTCTTCTGTGTATATCCAGTGTTGTCCTATTTCTATTTTTTTATCTATCTGTACCTTCACCTATTTATTGTTTCCACTAGAGAGATAGTGATTGTGATGGTGAAACTTGTCATAGCATGGTGGTTGGTGCTTGGCAGGTTTGATAATCCGGGTTTCACCTGGGACTGCAGCCTTGTGTGAACCCTGGGGCGTCACAGTTGGTATCAGAGCTCTAGTTCCAGCATCCTTAGGATCATTCCTGTGTCAAATTGTGGAGCTAGGATAGAGTTTCCTAGGATTCACGTATAGAGTCCATTAGGAATTCCTAGAATGAGTGAGGACGATATGTGCGTATATCTCAAAATTTCAAAAAAAAAATTTGACAATTATTTTATGTTGATTTAAAGTATTTACGTGAATATTATATGTTATGAATACGTATTGTGATATGTTATATATATGTATATATGTTTGCGATCTCACTTACTGTGATCATAAGCTCTCCTCTCGATATTATAAATGTTGGAGCGAGAATACTGTCGAGATAAAACTTGTACCCAGAGAGCTGGGCAAGCAGAGTCCAAACCGCAGCAGGCTCCACATTATTTGATCGACTTTATGGCACCGTTTGCAGAAACAGAGACTAGCAACACTCGAGGAGGGAGTAGCGAGCCACATTACATTTTCTGGAGTTCCACCACCCGTTGTACTAATTGTGCAAATTGAAGAGGTAATACTAATGATTACATTATCACCACAACCATTTGTTGATAGAGATACAGAACAGGAGGCTTGGCTCTATAAGAATAAGAAAGATGTAGGACTCTGAGAACACCATAGTGCAGGGCACATTGGATTCATATACAGCTTATAAATAAAAAGGAATATATGAAAATTCCTTAACGTAGACTCAGTACCAAACCAGAGGTTAAATATTTTCAACACAGAGAATATCATCGGAGAATAGCAGCAAAGGATAGCTACGATTTCAGATTTTTGTCGGGACAATGAATATCTCTTATTTGGGAAAATTTTGTTTACTTTTTCGACAAGCAGTTAGAGCTAGTTTGCTTAAAACAGTGAGATATGCCTATAGTTAATTACGAAATCAAGACTAGCATGATGGCAAAGTCAAGGGCAAGAGGCCTATTATGGGATCTAAAGGACCCTAACAGCGGGGTAAGGATTTTTACTATCAGCAATAAAGACATTACAAGAAGATAGCAAACATGATTTGATAACACCGTAGCAGCGCATGATTCGGGACACATGATACAATTATTATAAGATCGGACATAGAGTGAAGAATTATCGCAGTACACCAGCAGGAGACTAGCATGATAGAGATCAGGGCCAATAATCTTAGGGCAACAGTTACGGCTAGCATCGGAGGATAGATGTTCTACCGGTTATTCTGAGGATGTAGGGGCCTATAGGCTAGAATTGCGCTATTCAGAGTATTCATCAGTGTCAGATGGACCCATGTGTTTCACCGCCAGCAGCGTAGCAGGCGTCGGCCACCAGCAGAGTTTATATAGTCGTGTCGCGTGATCATAGTGCGAGCAGAGTTTTTGTAGTAAATTCTTATCCAGCTCGAATCTTGTTGATTCATAAGCTTCGCTTTTTTTTTTATCTATCATGATATCATGATTAGACATCAGCTTATAGCGTAGCGTTTAGGCGTTCCATTATCAGTTTGTACTCCTTTAGGGGTGGTGTCCCTATTAGAGAGTATATGTAGGAGATGTGTCATCAGTATAGATGAGTTTGAGTTCATCTTTGTCATGGTCGTGTTGTGGATGTCAAATTTCGACGTCATTCTTAGTATGGAATGGTTATCATCCTACAATATCAGTATCGACTGTTTTGCTAAAACAGTACGCTTGTGAGCATTCGTTGGGATTGTATAGATAGTAGCAACCTCATAGGGTAACCAGAATGCGGAGTCATTTCTGGCATACGTTGAAGAGGTGATGATACGGGATCGGGGTGCAGTTTTGAGCGAGACCGGAGTTGTCTCAGTATATCAGGATGTCGTTCAGGGCATACCTATGTTTTCTCCAGTGAGAGAGGTTGTTTCCCTGCATCGAGTTACAGCCGGCACCGTACCGATATTTCGAACACCTTACCATAGCATATGGTACCCGTTGAGATGATGGAGCTACAGACTCAGCTAGATGAGTTGTTATCACAGAGTTTTTATCTGCAGTCTTTTTTTTGGGAGCACAGGTCTTCTTCATGGGGAAGAAGGACTATAGCATGCGATTATGTATCGATTATCGTGAGTTGAACAATGTCGTTTTCCGGATCACGGATTCACTATCGAGGATTTATGACTTGTTTGACTAGCTGCGGGAAGCGCAGCATTTCTCGTAGATTGATCTTCATTCTAGTTATTTCCAGTTGCGATTGTGATAAATGGATATTTCCAAAACCGTATTTTCTAACTCGATATGGGTCTTTTGAGTTCTTGTCATGCCATTTGGACTGACCAATGCACCCGCAGTATTCATGAATTTGATGAACCAGGTTTTTCGTCCATGTTAGGACCAGTTTGTAGTCATTTTATTAACGACATCATTATCTTTTCGAGATCGGAGACAGAGCGCGAGCAACATCCTCTTTTGGCATTGCGGGGATAGCGGACAATTGAGATTAGAGGCATCAGTGATACACTGAGTTTAGAAAATATGAGTTTTGGCTACAAGAGATCAGATTTTTAGGCCATGTCATCAGCAGATGGGGCATAACAGTGGATCCAGCCATTGTTGAGGCTGTACTAGATTGGGATCCACTAAGAACCATTACAGGGGTTCGTAGTTTTAGAATGGTATAAGAGAAAGTTCATTCAGGACTTTTTGAAGATTGTGAAACTACTTACACATCTTACAAAGAAGGGTGTATAGTTTGCTTTAGGCACGGGGTGCCATGAAGCCTTTAAGACTATTAAGGCTAGATAGGCTACAATAATAATTTGACTATTCTAAACAGTGATACGATATTTATCATTTACGTGGACACATCATTAGCAGTACTAAGAGGTGTTTTGATGCAGACCTGGAGGGTATGACTTATTTCGCGACAGTTTAGGCGCATCGTAACGGATATACAGTACATCCATGCATAAGGAAAATGTACAAGGATCTGAAGAGGCTTTTTGGTGGAGTGGTATGCGCAGAGGGATTGTAGATTTTGTGGCTAAGTGTTATACCTACTAACAAATTGAGGTAGAACATCAGAGACATGCAGGAACCCTACAGCTTTTACCCATTCCCGAGTGGAAGTGGGCAGATATTTCCATGGATTTCATAGTGGGGTTGCCTAAGTCAAAGAAGGGAAATGATTCTATTTGGGTTATAGTGGACAGATTGACTAAGTCTACACATTTCTTACCAGTGAGGACGACTTATACGACAGATATGTATGCGAGGATCTTTGTTCGGGAGATTGTTAGATTGCATGGAGTTTCGGAGACGATTGTATCAGATCGGGGCTCAGGCTTCACATCTCATTTTTGGAGAAGATTCCAGGATGCTTTTGGCAGTCAGTTGTCATTTAACAGCGTTTTTCACCCCCAGACAGATGGTCAGACCGAGAGGGTGAATCAGATCTTAGAGGACATGCTGAGAGCATGCATTATAGATTTTCAGGGTAGCTGGGAGGATCACATCCTACTGATTGAATTTGCATATAATAATAGTTATCAAGCTACCATCAGGATGACATCGTATGAAGCTTTGTACGGGAGACCTTGTAGATCACCTATATGTTGGGCAGAGCCAGATGATAGTTTATTGATTGGTCCAGAGTTAGTTAGACAGACCACAGAGAAGGTGACATTGATTCGAGAGCGCATTCTTACGGCGTAGAGTCGACAAAAGAGCTATGCAGATCAGAGGAGACGACCTTTAGAGTTCCAGGTCAGAGACTCAGTTATGTTGAAAGTATCACCGATGAAGGGCATTCAGCGATTCGGTAGACGAGGAAGCTTGCCCCGAGATATGTTAGTCCTTTCAGGATCATCGAGCGCATTGGAGCTGTTTCTTACAGGTTAGATCTTCCAGCATCGATGTCGAGTGTACACGATGTCTTTCATGTTTCGATGCTTAAGAAGCATCTGCGGGATGATGAGCAACAGAGCGTGATTGATTCACCAGAGATTAAGATTTAAGATAACTTGACTACCGTAGAGATTTCGGTATGCATACTTGCTAGAGAGAATAAAAAGCTTAGGAATAAAGTCATTCCATTAGTGAAAGTTCAGTGGAACCGGCAAGGAGCCGAAGAGATTTTTTGGGAGCGCGAGAAGGATGTTCATCGCGACTACCCACACCTGTTTGGACATGTATGATGTTGATAAATTCTTATGCTTATATGCTTTGATAGTAGTCTTTATCTATGTTGTTTAGTCACATTTATATTTATCTTTAACACTAGAATGGAGATATTGTCACCTGATCCTTAATTATTTAAAACATATAGTATATACATGAGGGTTTCCTTGTTTGGATTATTTTGCTCGACGTACCAATTTCGTTTAATTAGGGATTTGAGGGTTTCCTTGTTTGGATTATTTTGCTCGACGTACCAATTTCGTTTAATTAGGGATTTAGGGGAGAAGGTTTGCATTCTAGGTTGTTAAGGATTTAGGGGAGAAGGTTTGCATTCTAGGTTGTTAACTTTAAATATCATTGTGTTAATACTATGAGATGTGTGCAAAAAGAATTCCTAATATGAATTACACCTTCTTATTATGTTTTCCTAGTTTTTAAGCTTTGAGATACGATTGTGAAATTTCGGGGACGAAATTCTTTTAAGGGGGGAAGAATGTAAAACCCCGTAAATTTAAATATTTTATGATAAATAATGATAAATATGTTATATGGTGAAAAATAATATATTTTGATGTTTGGATATGATAAGAATTGATTTAAGATCAATTCAATGTATGAGTGCAAATGCACAAAACATGCACAAACAGGTGTGAAGATATGAGTGCAAATGCACAAAACATGCACAAAGGCCAAAAGAGTAAAAATCTTGGAATAATGACCAGTTATAAGTTTTTATATTTTTCATACAGATTCAGTTAGAATTTGGAAAAGTATAAAAGATCAAAGTTGTAGGTCTCTTCAACATCTTTTCAACAAGTCTTAGATCACCTTATTCCGAGGTCATATGAGAAAGTTATAACCAAAATACCGAAGGGGTATTTTCCTAGTCAGACTAGGTTTCCTGGTTCGGGTCTAACAGGTTTGTTTCGGGTTTGCCTCTATAAATACCTGTATTTTTCATGAAAATTCCTTTCTTTTATTATATCTAAGAACCCTAACAGCCACCAAACCCCCATAAACCCTATTTTGAATTCTTGGAGAAGATTGGAGGCTTTCAAGTTGGGATTTTGTTGATTTTTGGCTTTTGGAGTGGAGTTCTCCTTCGACGTTACTTCTAACAAGTTTTCCTACAACCCCAGGTGAGTATCATCTCTACTAATCCCCCTCCCAGTTTTTAAAATATTTTTGAAGAGTTTTTAATGAGTTTTATAGAGCCAAATTAATTAATTTGTGTATAAAAATTGGATCTTTTGTATACATGTATAAAGACTAGGTCTTTTCATGTTAAAGAGATTAAGCACGAATTTACAGAAGTATTTTAAGATCTAAAAATAATTTAAAATATTTTTTACCTGAATTTAGATGTCTTATTTTTCGTTTTAAAGTTTTGTGCATGATTGAAGGTTTACGTATGATTTCTTGTGCAAATAATCATGCTTGTTATGTTCTGCTAAAATTCTGCTGCACATATATACTATTGAACTAGAGATTTGAAATAACAAATGAAATCAAATTTAAACCAAACTAATGCCAATTGAAATATATGTGAATCTAGTTTTCAAAACAGAAAATCATACCTAAAGATAGTTTTTCTAGAGAATGATATGCTCAATTTACTGATGATATATGCTGCAGAAAATTTGCTGCACATATAAAATATTTAACTGGAAATTTGAAATATCATATGAACTCCAAACTGAACCAAATCAGTGGCAAATGATAGCTATGTGAGTCTAGTTTCTAAAACGAAAAACTATTCTTAGAAAGAGTTTGTTCAGAGAAAGATATTCTCAATTTACTAATGATATATTCTGCAGAAAACTGCAGATATGCTGATTTGAAATGATATATTCTGCAGAAAACTGCAGATATGCTGATTTGAAATAAATTGATATATTACGTAAATGTTTTCTTGAGTTTTGCTCTTGTTTGTTATTTTTGAGAGAGTTTCTCAATCTTGTACTATTATATTATAATGATTAAGAGTTGTTTAATACCTGGAATGATGATGAACTTCAGATGTGGACACGCACACCAAGATTTGTGCATGTATGCTATATTATGTTAGAATTGACACACTTTTGACACGAGTTAAATTGATAAACACATATGAATAATGATGTTCTACATGTATCCGGAAATAGGAAGACAAAACCTATTTGCCACAGAACGATTGAATAAGAGTATTACAATAGTATCGTTATTACACGTATCCGGAAATAGGAAGATAAAACCTATTTGCCGCAGAACGATTGAGTAAGAGTATTACAATAGTATCGTTATTATATGTATCCGACATAGGAAAATAATAAACCCTATTGCCACAAAACGATTGAGTAAGAGTATTACAACAGTATTGTTATTATATGTATCCGGAATAGGAAAATAATAAACTCTATTGCCGCAGAGATTGAGTAATGAGCATTACAAAAGTATCGCTATAGTACAATATGATGCACACATAGGTAATTGATCAGTTATAAGTTTTACTTTCCAGATAGATTGCCCGCGAGTAGGGTATTTCCTTTGAGAATTTGATACACCCGTTATGGACGGCAGATATATTTGTTTTAGCTTAGTTGATATCCTCTTATATTAGAGCAGGTCACTCGGAAGTAATTCGAGATGAGATGATTATTCTTTATGTTGGAGTTTGGAGTATTTATCATTGATTATTTATTTTTCATTCATAGAGAGTTATATGAATGATTTAATATATGTATGTACTAACTCTATTTTCTTATATACTCCTACCCCTTCCCCTGGGGAGAGGTAGTGATGATCTCGCTAGCGCTTTGAC
This sequence comes from Asparagus officinalis, assembly GCF_001876935.1. Lineage (NCBI taxonomy): Eukaryota > Viridiplantae > Streptophyta > Magnoliopsida > Asparagales > Asparagaceae > Asparagus > Asparagus officinalis. The sequence continues at coordinate 13,864,955 of NC_033794.1, read as the reverse complement.
GCTCGTTGTTTTCCCCCCTTTCAAGCAGCGAGTCTGGTGCACGGAGAGTCGCAGGTTGATGGGACTTCTTAGTTGTCCATTTAGTTACTTATCATATTTTGTAGTTATTGTAGAACTCCACATGTAGTTGATTTTTTTTTTCAGAATCTAGATTGGTATTTTGTTTCATAGAGTTGAGAGCTATTGTGAGACTTTGTTTATGTGACTCATTGTATTTGAGATTCAATTCAGTCTCAGAGATATGTCTGAGATATGTCTATTTTATTCCAGTTGGGCTCATTATTGATTTTTCTTATGCTTCTTCTGTGTATATCCAGTGTTGTCCTATTTCTATTTTTTTATCTATCTGTACCTTCACCTATTTATTGTTTCCACTAGAGAGATAGTAATTGTGATGGTGAAACTTGACATAGCATGGTGGTTGGTGCTTGGCAGGTTTGACAATCCGGGTTTCACCTGGGACTGCAGCCTTGTGTGAACCCTAGGGCGTCACCCTTCACTTTCCCCACTCAAGCTCACCACCTGACTTGATCGTCGGAGGGACCACGGGGAAACCAATCCTCATCCTCTCACGTGTTTCTATATGTGCAAATTTTTGACCACTTGTAGGCTATCTAAAAATGGCTGCAGATAGCTGATCCTCATCAGTGTGAAGATGGAGAAGAAAGATGGTGGACTGCAGAATCTTTATTTCTTCAAGAACCAAATATAAGGATTACAAACTGATGATTCTTGCAGAACTTGAGAAAATAGATTACACTTGACGATCTCTTCAAGCCCAAACGCGATCCTCGCGTTTCAACAACAAAACACAGAGGTTATTCCCGTGTTTTAACAACAAAACAGGAGGCCATTCTCGCATTTCAACAACAAAACACGGAGGTCATTCCCACGTTTCAATAACAAAACGCTGAGGTCACATCCTCGCGTTTCAACAGCCAAACGCCAGGCTCACCCTCGTGTTTTGAAGCTAGAATGCGGACGTCACGTTTGACCATTTCAAATCACTTGAACGGTTTTCCATTTAATGAGGCAATTAAGCCCCAATTATGGAGAGATTTATGGGGGTGGTTATACCCTATAAACCCTCATTAAGTAGTGATTTAAGAGGCCAGTTACACCCATTTAATGGAGCCATTAAGCCCCCATTAAAGAGCAATTTAAGGGGTCAGTTACACCCTTTAAACCCCTATAAATAGCTAGTTTCATTGAAGCTTTGGAGCTTTTTGGCCTTGGCTTTTAAACCGAGTCTCGGTTGAAGAACTGAAGATCAATTATTCTCTGATTTTGATTAATAGGATCATTTTCCTTTCTAAAATTAACTCTTTTATAGAGTTCTTAAACTCGTTCAAAGTTCTTAACTCTTCTAGAGTTCTAAACTTGCCTCGCAAGTTCTTCCCGACGTCAAGTCAAGAGGAATAGACTACGTTCCACGAAGCAAGATGCTCGGATCGTCAATGGGATACAAGATTCAAACTCCCATCACCACCGAGAATAACCCAGTATTAAACAAAGGGAATGATCTTCGTCGGTTCCTTTTCTCTTTTATAAATCGGGAACTGATAATAAAAAGTTGTAATTTCTTTTTCTAAGTTGGTTAAAGAGAGATTACTGTGAGAGAATGTATTCATTCTTACCTTAAGCCAATTAGGAAGAGGTTGAATGACTTAAACTTCGAAGGGTGAGAGATGTAGTCCCATTCAGCAGGGTATGGCCTACCGACCCCCAGCTCATTCACATTTTTTTGCAATTTCAAGGAGTCGAGTTGGCTTTGAAACTCATCAAGCCTCTTATCTTGTGGGTCATTACCAGAATACGATGTCCCTTCTAAAGATTCAAATGATGAATCATAGGGCGACTCTGGGTTCCCTTCTCCTTTCGTTGTTTGTGAAAAAGTAGGTTCCCATTCTTTGCTATTGATTGAGGATTTTGGGGGAGCCCGTGATGTCCTCTTTTTCTTCTTGTTTAGGAGTTTTTCTAGCATCTCCTTCATGGCGTTGATTGTACCTTGCTGCATGTCAATTGTAGCTTGGTGCTCGTCCAGTTTTCTGGCTATATCATTAGATATTTCAGCCATATGCACCTTAGCATGCTCACCTTAAATTGAGCTTGAGGCCTGAGACGTTGCTACTACCGAGCAATCGCCATCCTCATCATACAAAATAGAGGCTAACTGCTAGTAATCAAGCAGTATGACAACCCCCTTTTTAGTCTGAGTATGCTGGTAGACACCATCAGACTCAATGGAGATGCCTTTCAATCCCGACGACAACTCAGTGTCGGAAGAGTCTGAGTTCTTTGCCTTAGACTTCCCTGTCACATTGACAATTGCAGCTGGGAGATCCAAGTCATCAGAAGCACGTCTCCTCTGATGATTACATTTTTGGAGAGGAGGCCTTGTCTCTGCTAGTTGCTGAGAGAGTCTCTCAAACACCGATGGTTTCAGCATTCCGGCACACTGGCAATCAGTGAGCACTGCTGTAATGAGCCTCTCGCAATAGCACTGAGGAGTTACCTTGTGAATAGTGTGTTTACGAGTCAAGCGCTCTCTAAGGTCCCCAGTGAGTCTATGCGTACAACCCCCAATGTTAGAGGGCCAAGTACTAGATTCTAGCGAACTTGCCTATGCAGGCGAAGTTGCTTAGCTGGCGAACTTGCTTGCTCTGGCGAAGTTCGTTTATTCGGGCACACTTCATTGCCTAGCGAAGTTTGTCTATTCCGGCGAACTTCGTTGTCAGGCGAAGTTCATTTGTTCGGGTGAACTTGGCTGGTGAAGTTTGTCTATTCTAGCAAAGTTCATTTTCAGGCGAAGTTCGTCTGTTTGGAGAACATGCCGAAGTGCGTCTGTCAGCGAACTTCCGCTGCTTCACCCTTCCAGCGAGGCTCAGCTTGTAGGCAGAGTTGAGTAGTCAGGTGAGTCTAGGGAGGTTCAACCTACTATTCTTTTAGACGAGGCTCGCCTATCTGGCGAACTGTTACCTTGCCTTTCTGGCGACAGCTCGCTTGTATGCGAGGTTGCGTAGTCAAGCGAGCCTGGTGAGGTTCGCCTACAAAATGACCTTCGCCTGTAATACGAAGTTCGTCTGATATGCTTACTTTGCCAGATTCGCAAAGTTCGTCAGTATTGGGAACTTGAAAGCGAAGCTTGCCTGAATTGTTGGGTTCGCCAGATTTGGACAGTTTGCCAGGTTTGAGAACTTCACCAGTAAAGCGAAGTTCGCCTAAACCACTGAGTTTGCCAGTTTTGGAAACTTCTTGTAGTTTGCCAGAACTGATAACTTTGTATTCATTGTTTGCTCTTTTTAGGCCTAAATAGTAATTTAGGTCATTATAGGAGATGAGGGCACGTGCTTCGTAGGGAGCGAGTTCTTGTCGTCGTTGTTGCTTGGCCCTCTTTGAGAGAGAAGCATTCTCATCAACGACGAAGGCATGTTCTGCACCAACAGGGACAGGAGCATTCTTGGCCTTTCGCCTTGCATCAACTATTTTAGGGGGAATGGAACCCCTAATATTTGCTCGGGTAAATCTCTCAGGCATGCTAGCCTTAGTTTGTTGGGGCTAGGTCATACACAAGCCTTTGCGATATTTTCGTGACGTTTTTCCACCATAGGAAGCCGAAGATAGGTACTCTTCATACTTGGCTTCATCAAACTCAATGATGAGGGACTCAATGATAGTCCCTGCAATAACCTCGTTGAACTACGCCACCACCATCTCGTTAGAAAAAGTGGTTTCTCTCACTGTGGTCGCCATCTTCTTTTTATCGTAAAATGAGATCTCAAAATTTGTATTAATTGAATTATTTGTTACAAATCAAAATCAACTTTATATAGAAGCGAAGAGAATGAATCTAATCTCTCATTGTTTAACGTAGGTTCTTGGTAGCGATAGGATGTCTCCCCGATGTTTGTGTGGAGTTTGCTTCCCTTTGACAATTTGAATAAGATTGCAAATCAAACTTTAGCGCGTAGTAGAAGTTTGGTAGAAGAGTTTGATCACCCGAGCTTGAATATCAAGGCTGACTGCAAAGAAAAATGCCAAGAATTCGGTTCTCAAAAAGTTCAAGAGCCAAAAAACCCGAAGATCCCATATCTCCTTCTCTCTAGCCGAATATGGCTATTTATAGAGAATGATGGTTGTAACCAACCCATTAGTTCATAGGAAGTGGGCGGGGGGTGATTAGGGTCTTATGCTAATCTAATCTGATTTTATGCTAATTAAAACTAATTAACAAATTATTATTGTAAGAGAGATATACAATATGTTACAAGCAAGAATAATCAATATGAACAAAGAGCAATATCCTAGCAATGATATATACTATGAGATATATGCGAGGATATATAATGAACACAAAGATAAACAATCTAAACTAGATAGTGGGCAATATAAACAACAAGCAATATACAATGGCGATATAAGATATGAGCATAAGAAAGGTGCGCCAATGCAATCACAAACAAACGATATGATCACGGAGTTCGGACCTTCTGTCCTACGTCTTCGCTCCCCACTCCCGGGGAGAAATCCACTATCACAACCAGGTTTTCTATGCTCACCCGAATAACGTTTACACCTCATAATTTCATTCACGAAGTTTGGTCCCCACGACCTACGTCTCCGCTCCCCACCTCGAGGAGATCTCCACTGCACACTCGGTTTTCTAGCTAACCGAAAACTTTACAATCTTATAATATAATAAATAATTTGTTCTTTACAATAGATGAGAACTCAATGTAGACTCACTCTCTAAGTCACACAATCCCACAACCAAATTATACAATGTATGCAAATACAATAAGCTCAATGGCTGTGTATGTAAACAAAGAGAAATAAAATCAAACTCAATTAAAGTCTAGCAAATATAAATATGATAATGTAACTATAAACAAGCTAGATAATTGAGTTGAGAAAACTTCTCTAAAACAAGAGAGATGGAGATGTGAAGTGGAAAGCTCAAACCAAAGATGATCTCCTCTTCTTGTGAAACAATCTTTACAAACTTGAAACTTTTAACCCACACGTAAACAAAACTTAAACACTTGTAAAAACTTATTTAAAATATCCATTGATGGTAAAAAATAGTTATGGCAAAGGGGTATATATAGGGAAGAAGAAAACAACCAAAAAAACCCCAAAAACCCACTAAAAAAAATAAAAATCAGCAAGTTACCGTTACTGTGCAACGGTAACTTCAACGGTCGACCGTGAGAAGAAAAACTACAAAAATGGTCTCTGGACGGCTGACGGTCGACCGTGGCAGTCAACCATACTGTAGCACGGTCGACCGTGGCGGCCGACTGCACTTTTTCAGATTTTGACAGATGCTGGAATTTTACGTATCTGACTTTGTAAAATTAATTAAAAATAGTAATTCAACTCTAAAAATTATGAAATTTTGTGAGAATATTCTAGACATGTTTGAAAATATGTTATAGAAAGAATTTATAAAATATCACTTCCCAGTTGAGATAAATAAATGTTTGAACATAGATATATAGTTTCTAAAAAAACTGCTGAAAACTCGGTTTTGTAAATTCAATTGAAAATAACAAAACAACTCCAAAATTAGTAAAACTTGGGTAAATGTTTGTATATATGATTATAAACATGTAAACAAATAAATTTTTCAAATCACATTTCTTAATTTTAAAAACGCATCTATTTTGCAAAAACATGCACGAACATGTGCACGAACATGAGCTTATTAAAAACTTGATTTTGTAAATTCAAATAAACATAACAAATTAATTCCAAAATTGATAAAACTTTGGAAAACATTTATAAACATGAAATTGAACATGTTAAAAAAAATTTCTCAAATTAAGTTTCCCATTTGTGAAAACTTATGTATTTTGCAAGTGTGTCCAAAACATAAAAATGTGATATACATGAAATTTGATGTTTTGACATAAACAATATTTTGAAACCCTATAAAATAATTTTATAGACTTAATGAAATATGTATATAATGATTGTTAAGTCCATAAACCAAAACTTGTGTATATATATAACTAACCAAAATATGTGTGTGTATATATGATTGAGCTTAAAGTACTAACACACATAATATAAAACCTAAACTAAATATACCCAAGCTTGATTGATCTTCGATGTAGCTCAACTTGGTACACTTGCGGATAAAGCTAGAACTTAAATCTTCAATGTGAATTACATAGGCTTTACTCTACAATCCCGCCAACCTCCATTGGATATGATCGTGAATGCGCAATTCCATCCATCCTCCAACTTGTTGTTTGTCTACAATAAATAGAAATATACAAATACTAGACAAACAACATTAGTGATAATTTGTTTGTTAAATATCATCAAAACAAAGAGGCCAACAATCTCCCTCTTTTTTATGATGACAAACAATTTATAAAAAGGATATATGCATGAAAGGAAATGAATATACAATATTATAATTATCATGCATATAAATAAAAAGAATATACTCACAATATTTCTCCCCCTTTGATAACATCAAAAAAGGGATAAAAAAAATAAAGAAAGCAAAAGCTCACCCTACATATAAGCATGGGTGAGTATAAAAAAATATAGGAATTGCTCCCCCTATCAAAATGCCATATGGAGTATATGAAGTAAAGACCAAGGCAAAACATGTGAGCAAGCATAGATGAAAAAAATGCTAAATATTACACACATACAAGAGGATAATGAGGACACATATAGATATATTATTTATGAAAGAAGTGTCTCATTACACAATTATAAAAACATAGTGTAAAAAATAGATTTATGAAATCAAAAGAAGAGCAACATGGGAATCTTACAAAAAGTTTTCAAATGAAAACAAATTAACCAAATGAAATCATAAATCAAATTTTAAGTCTAAAAATAATGTTTGATCAATAAAGAAAATTTTCTTTGTAAAACTTGATCAAACCATATAAAGAATACATTATAAAGCATATTTGAAATTTGAATCATCTATTGTGCTTATATAATGAATTCAAAAGATCAAATTAAAGCAAAATCTTTATAGTTCAAAAGTAACATACACGAATCATGAACTATGAATTTAAAAACAAAAAATCATCTTTAAGAGTATAAAACCAAACTATCATTGATTTTAAAAAAAAATCAAGAAAGGCAACCATATCTATCTCTTGAGCTAGTAACAACCCATATAAATATTTAAGCACCCGGTAAACAAGATTTGAGAATAAATACCCAATAAACCCCCGGGGGGTTATATAAACACAAACCTCTCATCAAAATCGAAACAAATAATCATGAAAACAAAAGATTTGACAAAATCGAAACAAATAATCATGAAAACAAAAGATTTGATCAATTAAAAATTATTTTCATATAAAAAGTTTAGAACACGTTTTTCAAAACCAAGAAAAAAGATTTGATCAATTAAAAATTATTTTCATATAAAAAGTTTAGAACACGTTTTTCAAAACCAAGAAAAAAGAAAAAGAAAAATACTAAAATTCTTGGTTTAAAAAATCAAATTTGTTTTGTTACCCAAGAATTCTTGATACCAAAAAGTTTAGGGACACGACCGCTATCATTTAAGCTCAAAGCCCTAGGGTTATGAACCCTCTTGGGCATATGTGGTGCACTAACACGGTCAAAGCAATATTTACTCAAATGACCCTTCCGATTATAATTTGTGCAATGAAAGAGATCCATTTGTTTTTATGGACCTTTAGCTCGTGCACGGGAATCATTTGCAAATAAAGATTGTCTTTTAAATTCATTTTGCAAAAGAGAAAAATTCTTAAACAATGGTCTATTTGGAACATATTGCAACTTAGAGGCTTTTTGTATATCATAATAAAATTTTGCAAGATGTCCAAACCTACTACAAACATCATATTTAAAAACATGTGGTCTACTAGAAGTATTTGGCAAATGAGATTTCTTTTTCAAATCAAAACAATATTCGGCCAAATGACCAAAACGACCACAATAATCACACTTGAACACACTAGCATGCTTATGATAAACTTTGTGAGAATGAGCATGTGAATGTGTAAGTGTATAAGATGAAGAAGCTACATGAGATGCACAAGAGGCATTAGAATACTTATGTTTGTGTGCATCATAGCAAAATTTAGCTAAATAGCCTTTACGGTCGCAAATAGAGCACTTGTAAACTTTGCTATATATGTGTGCATAATGAGTGGATGATTTAGACTTGGCACATATATCCATAAGCTTCTTATGATTATTAATGCATGTATTAAGAGTTGAGTCTAAGGATGAAATGCGATTTTTAACAACATTCAACTCATCATTTGGCACATATGCATTAACATTAGAAGTCGAACATAAATAGTTCTTTATAAAAGAAGCAATATTATTTTTTATGTTCTCTACTTCTAATGTGGTATTATCTTTTTCATGAGATAAGCTAGTTATAGATTTGGTTAATTTTTTATTTTCCAAAATTAACATGTCATTGTTTTCTTTAAGCATGGTATTTTCTTTTACAATGACATCTAATTTTGACACTAGCTCCTCATGATCGGATTCTAAATTATCATGCTTGCTTTTTAAATCAATAGAATCTTTATGCAATCAGGCATGCAATAATCTCTTAGATGCACAAGCGAGTTCATCACTAGATAAATCATTATCGGGTTCGGAACCACATACCACACTAGGGCTCTCGCCTAGTGGCCGTGTGCATGAAGATGAAGCTCCACATGAACTAGAAACGAAATCCTCCAAAACTTGTCGGATCGCCTCTAAATTCCCTTGATGTACTTCTATAAGTTTCCACAATGTGTAAGCACTATCAAAAGAATCAAGTTTGTTAGAAATAGAAGAATCAAGTGCATTAAACATATATTCTAACACAATCTTGTTCATGATAAACAATCTTTTGTCATTTTTACTCCACTTGGATTTCTCTATAGTAGGTACAATATAAGCATTATCAATAACTCCCCATAAATCAATATTTTTTAGATTGCACAAATAGTTTAAATCTAGAAGCCCATTATGCATAGGGAAAATTAATGAATTTAGGAGCAATATTTGATTCATAGCCTAACAAAGGTGAACAATTCATGTCCATGATAAATATATATATGTGTAAGCAAGACAAATAAAATCTAAACAAGATTAGCACAAAAAGATAAATTGGATCTTTAACTCAAGGTGATTAGACCTTAAATCAAAGAGTACCAAGCTCTGATACCAATTGTTAGACCCTAGGAGGGTGATTAGGGTCTTATGCTAATCTAATCCGATTTTATGTCACTTAAAACTAATTAACAAATTATTCTTGCAAGAGAGATATACAATATGTTACAAGCAAGAATAATCAATATGAACAAAGAGCAATATCCTAGCAATGATATATACTATGAGATATATACAAGGATATACAATAAACACAAAGATAAACAATCTAAACTAGATATTGGACAATATAAATAACAAGCAATATACAAAGGCGATATAAGATATGAGCATAATAAAGGTACGCCAATGCAATCACAAACAAACGATATGATCACGAAGTTCAGACCTTTCGTCCTACGTCTCCGCTCTCCACTCCCGGGAGAAATCCACTATCACAACCAGGTTTTCTACGTTCACCCGAATAACGTTTATACCTCACAATTTTATTCACGGAGTTCGGTCCCCACGACCTACGTCTCGCTCCTCACCTCGAGGAGATATCTACTACACACTCGGTATTCTAGCTAACCGAAAACTATATAATAAATGATTTGTTCTCTATAATAGATGAGAACTTAATGTAGACTCACTCTCTAAGTCACACAATCCCACAACCCAATTATACAATGTATGCAAATACAATAAGCTCAATGGTTGTGTGTGTAAACAAAGAGAAATAAAATCAAACTCAATTAAAGTCTAACAAATATAAATATGATAATGTAAATATAAACAAGCTAGATAATTGAGTTGAAAAAACTTCTCTAGAACAAGAGAGATGGAGATGTGAAGTGGAAAGCTCAAACCAAAGATGATCTCCTCTTCTTGTGAAACAATCTGCACAAACTTGAAACTTTTAACCCACACTTAAATAAAATTTAAACTCTTGTAAAAACTTGTTTAAAACATCCCTTGGTGATAAAAAATAGTTATGGCAAATGTGTATATATAGGGAAGAAGAAAACAACCCAAAAAACCCCAAAAACCCCAAAAACCCCAAAAACCCCAAAAACCCCAAAAACCCACTAAAAATTAAAAATAAGCAAGTTACAGTTATTGTGCAATGGTAACTTCGGCGGTCGACTGTGGCGGTCGACCGTGAGAAAAAAACTAAAAAATTGGTCTTTGGACTACTGACGGTCGACCGTGGCAGTTGACCACACTGTAGCACGGTCGACCGTGGCGGTTGACCGTACTTTTCCAGATTTTGACAGATGCTGGAATTTTACGTATCTGACTTTGTAAAATCAATTAAAAATAGTAATTCAACTCTAAAAATTATGAACTTTTGTGAGAATATTCTAGACATGTATAAAAATATGTTAGAGAAATAATTTATGAAGTATCACTTCCGAGTTGAGAGAAATAAATTTTTGAACACAGATATATAGCTTCTGAAAAAACTACTGAAAACTCGGTTTTGTAAATTCAATTGAAAATAACAAAACAACTCTAAAATTAGTAAAACTTGGGAAAATATTTGTATATATGATTATAAACATGTAAATGAATAAATTTTTTAAATCACATTTCCCAATTTTGAAAACGTATCTGTTTTGCAAAAACATGCACAAACATGTGCACAAACATGTGCACGAACATGAGCTTATTAAAAACTTGATTTTGTAAATTCAAATAAACATAACAAATTAATTTCAAAATTGATAAAACTTTGGGAAATATTTATAAACATGAAATTGAACATGTTAGAAAAAGAATTTCTCAAATTCAGTTTCCCATTTGTGAAAACTCATGTATTTTGCAAGTGTGTCCAAAACATAAAAATGTGATATACATAAATTTGATGTTTTGACATAAACAATGTTTTGAAACCCTATGAAATAATTTTATAGACTTAATGAAATATGTATACAATGATTGTTAAGTCCATAAACCAAAACTTGTGTATATATATAACTATATATATAAAAACCAAATATGTGTGTATATACGATTGAGCTTAAAGTACTAACACACATAATATAAAATCTAAACTAAATATACCCAAGCTTGATTCATCTTCGATGTAGCTTAACTTGGTATACTTACGGATGATGCTAGAACTTGGATCTTCAATTTGAATTGTATAGGCTTCACTCCACAATTCTGCCAACCTCCATTGGATATGATCGTGAATGCACAATTCCATCCATCCCCCAACTTGTTGTTTATCTATAATAAAAAATATATATAAATACTAGACAAATAACATTAGTGGTAATTTGTTTGTTAAACATCATCAAAATAAAGAGGCCAACAATAACCACCTCCACAATTCAAGTAAGTTGTTTTTTAAGCGCTCAGGTGAGCTAGGCGAGCTCATAGGCGAGCTTGCAGACGAAGTTGGTGAGCCTGGTAAGATTGTAGGCAAGCTAGGAGAATAAGCGAGGTTGACACACATACCCCCCTTAAGCGTTCAGGCGAGCTTAAACCCTATTTACGAGCTTGGATCATACTGTAGGTGTCAAAAATTACCTATAGGTCCCCGAATACAGCTCAAGACAAAGAGAAGGCGATGAACATCATTATCCGAGTCGAAGAGGATTATCCGACGCCGACAAGCGCATGAAACGAATCGGCGAACCATTGATGACACGACAACGAACCACCATAACGGCAAACGCCAAGTGGCCCGCACGCGTTAATCAACTCAAAGCGTCCAAACACGCCCAACAGTCAGTTAGCACGCGCGTATTATTCAACTCGCGTGCGTCAATCAGTTCGCGTGCGTCTATCAGCTCGCGTACGTCATTCAGCTCGCGCGCATCATTTAGCTCGCGCGCGTCAGTCAATACACGCATGCCAATCAGCACGCAGGCGTCAATCAACGTGCGTCAATCAACTCGCGCGGAGCATACAAGTCAACACGATGGGCGAGTAAACAAAACGGGAGAAACTACAAGTCCCGAAAAATCGGAAAACACTAAAGGCCAAAAAAAGCGTGCGCGCGATTGTAGGTGTAAATTTTGATCTCCCGAAAACAGGGAACTTCGTTTGTATTGATAAGAAGGCTTATTACAAACTAATAATCAAACGTTTACAACAGAAGCGGAGGGAAGGCCCTCCTTGTTTAACGTGGGTTCCTCGGTAGCGATAGGACGCCTCGCTCGGTGCTCGTGCCGAGTCTGCTTCCCTTGGACGATCCGATCGAAGTTGCTGGAGAGCTTCAGTACGTAGTAGAAGCTCAAATCGATAGAATTCGGACCTTCTAGTTCACCGGCGATCGGGGCTCAGAACTAGGAAGTGGCGCTGCAATGCAAAAGTGATGCAGAGAGCTTGTCGTCGACTCCGTTGGGAGTCGAGAGCCAGTGGTTCAGTTAACTGATTGAATTAATCAATTAACTATGTGTGAACCCCTTTCCTGTAGCTGGGCGAGGTTCTTAAATAGAGGAGAGATGGCGTGGCCACTCCTTGAATCATGGGATGTGACCATACACTGTTGAGAGACATCTTGTCGCTCCTCTGTACTACGAACCGTCACTCGATGGGTTGTGCTTCACGTCCTGTCGCCTAGGAGTCGGAAGGTCCACCCTCGTATGTGAGACAACGGCTGTCCATTACTCGAGTGGATTGGGCCAGCTCACTGTGCGCTGGCGGTTCCAGCTCTTGACTTGGACCGATGAGCTGAGTTGCATTTATGAACGCACAGGTTGATCTGGCACCTGTCCGATCACTCGCACTGTGCGCGGCCATTCGGTGGGCCTGGAGTACTGTGCCTTCTCTTTTCAGGTCGAGAGAGGTGGGAAAGCGGGTTCCTGGTACTCGAGTAGGCTTGGACAGCTCGCCGGGTGCTGGCGGATCCGGCTCTTGACTCAGACAGCCGAGGTGAGCTGCATTTATGAATGTTAAGGTCGACTCGATACCTGCCCAATCATTCGTACTGTGAGCGGCCGCTTGACGGTCTTGGGGTACTGTGCCCTCTCCCTTGATTTGTGGGATTTGACCACTGATGTAACTGTTCCCATACTCCAAGTGGGCAGTTGACAGTGAGCTGGCGAGTCTGCAGCTTGGGTCTGCAGGCGAGCTTAGGACTGCAGGCAGACTTGGGTCTACAGGCGAGCTTGCAGGCGAGCTGAGTCTGCAGGCGAGCTTAGGACTGCAGGCAGACTTGGGTCTGCAGGCGAGCTTGCAGGCGAACTGGGTCTGCAGGCGAGCTCAGGTGCGCAGGCAGACTTGGGTCTACAAGCGAGCTAGCAGACGAACTGGGTTTGCAGGCGAGCTCAGGTGCGCAGGCAGACTTGGGGTCTGCAGGCGGATTTG
>NC_033794.1:13819343-13848521 GCF_001876935.1 Asparagus officinalis | reverse complement strand
AATTGTATAGGCTTCACTCCACAATTCTGCCAACCTCCATTGGATATGATCGTGAATGCACAATTCCATCCATCCCCCAACTTGTTGTTTATCTATAATAAAAAATATATATAAATACTAGACAAATAACATTAGTGGTAATTTGTTTGTTAAACATCATCAAAATAAAGAGGCCAACAATAACCACCTCCACAATTCAAGTAAGTTGTTTTTTAAGCGCTCAGGTGAGCTAGGCGAGCTCATAGGCGAGCTTGCAGACGAAGTTGGTGAGCCTGGTAAGATTGTAGGCAAGCTAGGAGAATAAGCGAGGTTGACACACATACCCCCCTTAAGCGTTCAGGCGAGCTTAAACCCTATTTACGAGCTTGGATCATACTGTAGGTGTCAAAAATTACCTATAGGTCCCCGAATACAGCTCAAGACAAAGAGAAGGCGATGAACATCATTATCCGAGTCGAAGAGGATTATCCGACGCCGACAAGCGCATGAGCGCGTGAAGCGAATCGGCGAACCATTGATGACACGACAACGAACCACCATAACGGCAAACGCCAAGTGGCCCGCACGCGTTAATCAACTCAAAGCGTCCAAACACGCCCAACAGTCAGTTAGCACGCGCGTATTATTCAACTCGCGTGCGTCAATCAGTTCGCGTGCGTCTATCAGCTCGCGTACGTCATTCAGCTCGCGCGCATCATTTAGCTCGCGCGCGTCAGTCAATACACGCATGCCAATCAGCACGCAGGCGTCAATCAACGTGCGTCAATCAACTCGCGCGGAGCATACAAGTCAACACGATGGGCGAGTAAACAAAACGGGAGAAACTACAAGTCCCGAAAAATCGGAAAACACTAAAGGCCAAAAAAAGCGTGCGCGCGATTGTAGGTGTAAATTTTGATCTCCCGAAAACAGGGAACTTCGTTTGTATTGATAAGAAGGCTTATTACAAACTAATAAATCAAATGTTTACAACAGAAGCGGAGGGAATGCCCTCCTTGTTTAACGTGGGTTCCTCGGTGGTGATAGGACGCCTCGCTCGGTGCTCGTGCCGAGTCTGCTTCCCTTGGACGATCCGATCGAAGTTGCTGGAGAGCTTCAGTACGCAGTAGAAGCTCGAGTCGACAGAGTTTGGGTCTTCTAGTTCACCGGCGATCGGGGCTCAGAACTAGGAAGTGGCGCTGCAATGCAAAAGTGATGCAGAGAGCTTGTCGTCGACTCCGTTGGGAGTCGAGAGCCAGTGGTTCAGTTAACTGATTGAATTAATCAATTAACTATGTGTGAACCTCTTTCCTGTAGCCGGGCGAGGTTCTTAAATAGAGGAGAGATGGCGTGGCCGCTCCTTGAATCATGGGATGTGACCATACACTGTTGAGAGACATCTTGTCGCTCCTCTGTACTACGAACCGTCACTCGATGGGTTGTGCTTCACGTCCTGTCGCCTAGGAGCGGGAAGGTCCATCCTCGTATGTGAGACAGCGGTCGTCCATTACTCGAGTGGATTGGGCCAGCTCACTGTGCGCTGGCGGTTCCAGCTCTTGACTTGGACCGATAAGCTGAGTTGCATTTATGAACGCGTAGGTTGATCTGGCATCTGTCCGATCACTCGTACCGTGAGCAGTCATTTGACGGGCCTGGAGTACCGTGTCTTCTCTCTTCAGACCGAGAGAGGTGGGAAAGCGGGTTCCTGGTACTCGAGTGGGCTTGGACAGCTCGCCGGGTGCTGGCGGATCTGGCTCTTGACTCAGACAGCGGAGGTGAGCTGCATTTATGAATGTTCAGGTCGACTCTACACCTGCCCAATTATTCGTACTGTGAGCGGCCGCTTGACGGTCTTAGGGTACTATGCCCTCTCCCTTGATTTGTGGGATTTGACCACTGATGTAACTATTCCCATACTCCAAGTGGGCAGTTGACAGTGAGCTGGCGAGTCTGCAGCTTGGGTCTGCAGGCGAGCTTGGGACCGCAGGCAGACTTGGGTCTGCAGGCGAGCTTGCAGGCGAGCTGAGTCTGCAGGCGAGCTCAGGTGCGCAGACAGACTTGGGTCTGTAGGCGAGCTAGCAGGCGAACTGGGTTTGCAGGCGAGCTCAGGTGCGCAGGCAGACTTGGGTCTACAAGCGAGCTAGCAGACGAACTGGGTTTGCAGGCGAGCTCAGGTGCGCAGGCAGACTTGGAGGCAGACTTGGGTCTGCAGGTGAGCTTGCAGGCGAACTGGGTCTGCAGGTGAGCTCAGGTGTGCAGGCAGACTTGGGTCTTGATCGTGCAGGCGAAATTCGAGCTGCAGGTGAGTTCCTGAGCATGGATCGAAGAATAGGCCGTAACTTTCAAACCGTAAGTCGGAATTGGACAAATTATATATGAAAATCGCCTATCTCGATAAGATGGAGCCATCCAAACCACGCCGAAGGCTTCGGTTCGCTTCCTCCATTTCGCCAAATTCCTTACGATTTGGGAGATATCTGCGTTTTCCCCTTTTTCTGCTATTTCAGACGAGGTTTTAGCAGTTTTGTTCTGAACTTCTCTGATAAGGATTAAAGGCAATTTTTATTGCCTACAAAACCCCCTCCAAAGTTTCCAGACCTGAATTGGGCCGCATGGGGTCTGGAACACTTTGGATATGAAGACCCGTAAAGTGATCCCCGCTCAGATGGAGTGAGGAGCCCTCCAACAAGCTCGGTGAAGCTAACCTCTTCGCTCGCAGCTGATGATCGCCTTCTAGGATTTTGAGCAAACCCTCAGCTATCAACGGACTTGATTCGTCTTTACCAACTGCCGTTTGATTTGGAATAGCCATGCTCTTGCCCTTAGCATGGTAAGTTGTCGAGGAGTTTCTCTTAGGCTTAATGCTAAAATTTCTCCTCTATCCTTAGCTTTTCAAGGCGTTTGGATTAAGGGAGCAGTTTAACCTCGTATACCAGTCGGAGGGTAGGAGCAGTTTAGACTCATGCACCAGTTGGAGTGAAGGAGCACTCTTGCACCAGTGGGAGTATAAGGGGGCAGTTTAGACTCATGCACCAGTTGGAGTGAAGGGGGCAGTTTAGACTCATGCACCAGTTGGAGTAGAGGGGGGAAGCTTATCTTCTCTTAGGGCAAAGATAAAGATGAACCCTAATTTGTCTTCTTTTGGGGCAAAGACGAACCCTGAAATAGCAGCACATCGCATAGTAGGCCACTATCAAACAACAACGCCTTTTATGGGAAAGACGGTGCTGGGAGAATCAAATCGTTCAGGGACGTATGAGCATGACGACTGATCGGACAACGTCATTTGCGGGAATGACGGTGTCGGCTATCAGAGGTAATCGTTAACGTGATAGGAATTGCCGCGATCGGAGCGACTTTGAGGACCTACCATCCTTTTGAAGAGGATTGGTAAGTTGATTTTGTCAGAGGTGACCGTTAACATGACAGTGGGAGTTTATTGCGATTTGAGCAACTCTATGGACCTACCATCCTATTGAAGAGGACTGGTAAGTTGATTTGTCAGAGGTAACTGTTAACGTGACAGTGGGGGTCCCGCCATCCTATTGAAGAGGATTGGCGGGGGATTGTGGCTTTGGTCCTAACTATCTGAAGGTTTGACCAAGTGGGAGTTTGATGCAGCCCACCTGAACTGCTAGTCTCGCCTGTTTTGAGCGGTTCGCCATAAATGAAAACCAGGCTCAAGAAGTGGGGCTCACCTAACTGTTAGGCTCGCCTGATTTGAGCGGTTCGCCGAAACTGGGAACCTAGCTCAAGAAGTGGGGTTCGCCTAACTGTTAGGCTCGCCTGATTTGAGCGGTTCGCCTGTAATGGGAACCTGGCTCAAGAAGTGGAAGTATAGGGAATAGTTTAACCTCTTATACCAGTTGGAGGATCAGAAGAAGTAGTTTATACTCGTGTACTTGTCAGAGTGTAAGGGAACTATCAGAGGTGATTGTTAACGTGATAGCTTCGTGGGCCCGCCGTCCTCAGAAGAAGCAGTTTATACTCGTGTACTTGTCGGAGTGTTAAGGGAGCAGTTTAAACTCATGCACCAGTTGGAGTGTTAAGAACTATCAGAGGTGATTGTTAACGTGATAGTTTTGTGGGCACGCCGTCCTATTGAAGAGGACTAACGGAGGAAATTTGGAGGAGACTATCAGAGGTAATAGTTAACTTGATAGTCAAGTTAAATGAGACTGATGGAGAAATGACTATCAGAGGTAACAGTTAACTTGATAGTTTTGTGGGCCCACCGTCCTATTGAAGAGGACTAACGGGGGAAATCGTAGGGAAATTTGGAGGATATGAGGGATCGGTCTCCACTACCAAGGCATCTTGGTCATCATCCCCTCGAAATTCATGCGGGTCTTCGTCACCCATATGCTTGAGCATGCTCTCGACTTGTTCTCCTTGGCGGAGTAAGTCTTTCCATGAGCGAGCATCAACAGCGCCCATATTGGACAGAACGCTGATGGAGAGATTGTTCCGGCATATCTCGATGAGCGTGGCCTCGGAAACTCGATCGCGGGAATGCAGCGATCGGTTTCTAAATCTCTTGACAAAGTTGCTTACAGACTCTGTCCTCCTCTGCTTCACAGTTAGCAGGGTGACCATAGATACTTCTGTGTCATCATCGAAGAATCTGGCCACGAAGAGCCTTTCCATGTCCTTCCAGCAGGTGATGGACCCGGGCTTCAATCTGCGAAACCATTCAAAAGCGACCCCCTTGAGGGTACCAATGAACAGTCGAGTCATAATGGGATCGTTTCCCACTATGTGTCCAGTTTACGCCTGGAAGTAGTAGATGTGCTGGGTAGGAGAACCCTTGCCATTGAACTGTAGGAGGTCCAGCGGCTTAAACTTTGCCGGGTAGGAGACCGCATCCCATTCAATTGGATACGGTCTGACAACCCCCAGCTTTTTCACATGCTTCTGGAGCTTCAAGGCATCGAGTTGACTTTGGAGATCGTCAAACCTCTTGTCTCTTGGGTTATGGCCCGAAGATGACGCTCCTCTAGATGACTCGGATGAGGAGTGAGAAGGAGTAGGCACCCGCTCTTTGTGCTTCAAGGATTTATGCGAAGCCCACGAAGTCCTCTCTCTCTTCCTCTTCTTCTCGCTCAGGATCTGCTCCAACATCTCCTTTAGGGAGTCGATGGTTGCTTGTTACTCGTCGAGTCTCCTGGATATCTCCTCAGGGATGTCAGTCATGTGCACATTTGTGTGCTTGCCCTGAACTGAGCTTGAAGTCTCCGACATTGCCACTGCTGAGCAATCGTCGTCGTCGTCGTCGTCAGAGACGGACGTCAGACCCGTGCAGGCAAACGAGGTGGCCACCCCCATTTGGGCGTGAGCGTGTTGGCGAGGTTCCGTCAGGCGAGATTGGTACAGTGTGCTTGCGCCTGTTTGGCGAGCTGTTGCTTCGCCTTTCTGGCGAACTTGGACCGTCAGGCGAGCTTGGTGAAGCCCGCTTGTTTGACGAAGACCTCTTGAATTGCAGAGTTCGCCAGGTGCCCTTGGTTCGCCAAAATTGAGCACCTTGCTCACAGATTGGGGCTCGCCTAAACTTCTAGGCTTGCCCGATTTGAGCGGTTCGCCAAAACTGGGAACCTGGCTCAAGAGGTGAGGCTCGCCTAAACCGTTTGGCTTGCCTGATTTGAGCGGTTCGCCGAAACTGGGAACCTGGCTCAAGAGGTTGATTCCTCTCAAGCCTGAATAATAATTCAGGCTGTCGTGGGGGATGAGGGATTGTGCCTCGAGACGAGCGAGAGCTTTTCGTCGCCACTGTTTGGATCTTTTTGAATGAGGAGCATTCATGTCGACGGCAGAGGCGTAGTCTGCGTCGATACGAATGGTTGATTCCTCTTGCACAGGGGTCTGCGAGGATCGTTCATCGACCCATTCAGCAGCCCCTAGACCTGCATTCTCGAGTCTCGGCTCGGCCTCAACTGGTTTGGGGGGAAAAGAACCCCCTGCCTCGGCTTGGGTAGATCCCTCAGGCTTGGTTGCCTCGGCCTCTTGGGGCTGGGCCACCCGCACGACTCTGCAACCATCGCGAGATGTATTGCTGCGAGAAGAGGACGATTGTAAGTACCCTTCGAATTTGATCACAAGGGACTCTTTCACGCATGGGGAATTTTATCCCGAATCCGGATTCTCCCACTGTGGGCGCCATCTTCTGTAGGTGTAAATTTTGATCTCCCGAAAACAGGGAACTTCGTTTGTATTGATAAGAAGGCTTATTACAAACTAATAATCAAACGTTTATAACAAGAAGCGGAGGGAAGGCCCTCCTTGTTTAACGTGGGTTCATCGGTGGCGATAGGACGCCTCGCTCGGTGCTCGTGCCGAGTCTGCTTCCCTTGGACGATCCGATCGAAGTTGCTGCCGGAGCCTCAGTTCTCAAACGAGGGAGCCTTTGGCAAAGGTCCCTGTTCAACCTTTGGGAGATTAGCCAGCAGGGGCTCAGAACTAGGAAGTGGCGCTGCAATGCAAAATTGATGCAGAGAGCTTGTCGTCGACTCCGTTGGGAGTCGAGAGCCAGTGGTTCAGTTAACTGATTGAATTAATCAATTAACTATGTGTGAACCACGATCCGATCGAAGTTGCTGCCGGAGCTTCGGTTCTCAAATGAGGGAGCCTTTGGCAAAGGTCCAGGTTCAACCTTTGGGAGATTAGCCAGCAGAATATGCAACGGCCAATCCCCCTTCTTCATGCTGCTGAAGATGGGTTTTAACAGGCAAGGGATGGCATGGGCTATCCCTTGATTCATGGGATTTGACCACTAATAGAGGTGAGGGAGATAGCTTGACTGCTCCTTGAATTATGGGATGTGACCACACGTTGTTCGGAGACGTCCTGCTGTTCATTCGTACCGTCAATGGTCATTCGAAGAGCTGTGCTCTGCATCACGCTACATAGGAGTGGGAAAGCCCCTCCTCGTATGCGTGACAACGGCTGTCAGATGCTTGCGTGGATCTGACCAACCACCGAGCGTTGGCGGCTCTCGTCCCTTCACCTGGACAACTGAGGTGAGCCGCATTTATGAGGGTGCAGGCTGTTTCGGCGCCTGTCCGCTCATTCGTACTGTGGACGGCCATCTGACGGGCCTGGAGTATTGTGCCCTCTCCCTTGATTTGTGGGATTTGACCACTGATGTAACTGTTCCCATACTCCAAGTAGGCAGTTGACAGTGAGCTGGCGAGTCTGCAGCTTGGGTCTGCAGGCGAGCTTGGGACCGCAGGCAGACTTGGGTCTGCAGGCGAGCTGAGTCTGCAGGCGGGGTTGGGGGCGGCGAGCTTGCAGGCAGGCTGGGTCTGCAGGCGAACTCGGGTGTGCAGGCAGACTTGGGTCTGTAGGCGAACTGGGTCTGCAAGCAAGCTCAGGTGTGCAGGCAGACTTGGGTCTTGATCGTGCAGGCGAAATTCGAGCTGCAGGTGAGTTCCTGAGCATGGATCGAAGAATAGGCCGTAACTTTCAAACCGTAAGTCGGAATTGGACGAATTATATATGAAAATCGCCTATCTCGACGAGATGGAGCCATCCAAACCAAGCCAAAGGCTTAGGTTCGCTTCCTCCGTTTTGCCAAATTCCTTACGGTTTGGGAGATATCTACGTTTTCCCCTTTTTCTGCTATTTCGGATGAGGTTTTAGCAGTTTTGTTCTGAACTTCTCTGATAAGGATTAAAGGCAATTTTTATTGCCTACAGCAATCTAACCCGTGCCCACGCGGGTCGGATCCATCTGACCCATGCACGTGAGGAGTCAAAGGACGAATCATTCATTCTTATCCAAAAACCCCCTAACCGAAGCCTATAAATACGAGTTCGGGGTTCATTTCACAGGGGGAGGATTAATTATCAAGAGGAGGAGGTGCTGCCGGATTGAGGAGTCAAAGGAGCACGAATTTCAGTGAGGGTTGACAGATCTTGCCGAGTTCTTCAGCATAACGAAGGAAAGTTTGAGAGATCCGACGCCCGTTTCCCCTATTTCCTTGATATCAGGCTTGGTCTTGATCTCGAGAAAAACTACTGGATTCGCTTGGTCGATCTCAGCGCTTCAAGTCAAATACTTCCTTGGCGAAGGCGGAGCTCTGCCGAATTTTCAACAACCGAATCTGATCCACGGTCGTCCACGGATAATCCCCGGCACAGGCAAAGATCCCAAGCAAAGCAGTGGGTGATAAACGTCCTCTGCGTTTTGTTTGAATGAGAATTGTATCTTTTATTTTCATTGTGTAAAGGTCTTATAAAAAGACCGATCTTTTTAAACTTATTGTAACAATCGAAGTTATAATGAGTTATACAATGAAAAAAATGATTTTTGACGCAAACAAACTGGCGACCTTAGTGGGAGCCAACGATCTCGTTGCCGAGGCCGTTGTGTCGCAACCGATGATTAAGATCCCGATTGAAGAGGTGGTCGAATATGAGTTCGACCAACAGAAGTACGAAGAATACCTCTTGTCCTCCTCCTCCAGATCCTCCACCTCTCGCAAGCGAAGGAAGATCAACACCCCCGTTGCTGCGGTAGCTGAACCTTGCAACGCCGTTCCGACCTCCAACTAGTCCGAATCTGCATATCTGAACTCCTCCTCAATCAAGGAGTTGAGTACAGAAAGCGCACCCACTTTATTGAAGAGAGCTTGCCAAAGACAGCGCCAACGTCTTGCGCGCCAACTCGCTAGGGCTTTGGAGCCAATTGACGGGATCCGTTACGAGACGGATCTGAAATTTAGGCAACGCCAAGCGCCCCAACAACGGACCCTCTCTTCTAAATCACAAACAAGTGAATGGGTACAAGTCAAAAAGACCCGTTCAACTCTTGAAAAATGGATCAAAAAGCACCGCGCACTGCTTACGCACGCGCGAATTCTTACGTAAGAGGCCAAAAGGTTGCAGAGGGAAGAAGTGAAAAAGAAGCCACAAAAACTACACCAAATTTGGAGGCCAAAGTCCAAGACGACAATCGAAAAGACCAATTAAAGCGGGTCACTCAAATCCGACCCTCCAAATCACGGGTAACTTAGATCCGACCCTCCACTTCGGGTCACTTGGATCCGACCCTCCACTTTGCGGGTTACTTAGATCCGACCCTCCAAATCACGGGTCACTTGGATCCGACCCACCAAATCGTGGGTCACTTGGATCCGACCCTCCACTTTACGGGTTACCTAAATCCGACCCTCTACTTTGCGGGTCACCCAAATCTGACCCTCCACTTTGCACGTCACCTGGATCCGATCCTCCAACCCACGGGTCACTCAAGTCCGACCCGCGCCAGGGTAAAGACAGAAGACGTTATGCACATGTTTTGTCGATCCCTTCGAGTTCCGCACCTCCGGCGGAGCACCATGACAGCGTGGATTTGTCCCGATTTAAGGTGAGGATAGTCGATCGCTTGGGTCCTTTGCACGAGGATCGAGGTAAAGTTCTGATCGAAGAACGCTTGGGCCCGGTGACTGAACCCCGAACGACTCGTCGAGCTAGGGGTCGCACATACCCTCGCAACAATTTCAAGCCTTCTCATAAAGTGAAAACTCTAGTTTCCACCCGCCTGGGGGTGTGTATTCAAGACCGAGATCCTGTTGAGATCCCGCACTCTCAAAAGCGTGGTTCCAAACACATAACTCTTGAGAACGCTAATAAAGCGGCAAACCCCTGAAAGAAACGTATTCATCTGACGATGACAATGTTATACCAGGAGAGTCGTGCCAACACAAGATAGTTTGCTCCGGTCATCTAACTGACGAGTTGTACTATCGGGCTGAGGGTACGAACAAATCTCGAAAGAGAAGCACCCGGGAAGCGGACCTCCACTGTCTGTGCGCCAAGATGATCAGGGCAGTATTATCAGCATGTAGCTACCCCAAGACTGCTCTGCAGAGGGTCTTGGTATTCGAGAGGATCTCTAACGGAATGACCAAGTCCAAACCAAAGCGTTTCTGTAAGAAACGATCGGCTGTTCGAGATGACGAATTCCCAGAAGTTACCATTAATATGGTCAATAAGGGAAAGTCCCCGATTGTTTCAAGTGGTTCTAGCTCCGATTTTTCTCTAGGAAGAAGAGTTAATTCGGGAACAGCTCGACTGATGTCTCGACTCCAGCTAGAAGCGGTCGGACCTGAACAATCCGCAGTCATAGTTAATATGGCTGGGAGGGGAAAGTCGACTCGACCTTCTAGTTCTGATCCACTCATATCTTATCATCTAACCCGGTTGTGATCGGGAACCATTAGACAAAGAGATTTTCAGCGAATGCAGAGGGGATTATCCTCGGATGATGAAGCATCAGATGTCAACTTGCAGTCGCTTCTGACAAAACGGTAACCAGTCCAGGAGAATCTCGCGAAGTGTTTATGATTAACATCGAGGAAGTAGCTAAAATGGTTGAGGATGCCTTGGCCAAGAAAAAAGAGAACATCAAGTTCGAAATGGAAATGGATATGCAAAGGATGAGGGAAGAACACGACCAACAAATCCGAGCTTTGTCGAATCAACTTGGTGAATCCAGCCGTCGCAACGTTGCTAACCAAGAAAATAGTGATTCATATGTGGATGAACGCCTTAATGCTGATAACCCTCCCGTTAACCAAAACACTGGGGGTGACTCCACTAAAGATAATAACGCTGGGGGTGGTTCCACTGAAGATGACAATGCCGGAGGTAGCCGCGTTATTCCTCTTTCAAATCGTCTGAGGCCCGATACGAGCGAGGATGAGAAAATAAAAGATCTCGAGAGCAAAATCAACGCTCTAATGTGTGCTCGAGAGGTAAATAGGACCGGCATTCCGTGTCCTTACCCGAGAGAGTGGGATTCGATCCCGTATCCGACGAAGTTCAACCTGATTAACTTCACGCCGTTCGACGGGAAGGGCTCGCCCACACAGCATCTAATCTATTTTAAGTCCCACCTGGGCATGATCTCCGAAAATGAAGCTTTGATGGTTCGGTCATTCGTTGGCACCCTTCGCGGGCCCGCCTTTGATTGGTACCGTCATCTCAGGTCTGGAAGCATTAACAACTGGGACGATTTGGAGAACTTGTTTCTCGCTCACTTCTTTGATGATGATGTTGAGGTGTTAATCAGGACACTCTTTGATGAGAAGCATAAAGACGATGAAACGGTCGACGATTTCGTCAAGCGCTTCCGGAATAAGGCAATGAACTGCCAATATCCGATCACAGAGGACTTCATCCTCCAAACCTGTCACAACAATCTCTCTTTAGATGTGTTGGAAGTTATAGGAGTAGCACCATCCAACAACTGAAAAGAGTTGAAGGTACGTGGAGATCAGGCCGAACGCTTCCTCAAAAGGAAGAAAGCCGAAAAAAGCCAACTGACGGCTAACTCTCCGAAATCAAATTTTGCCTCCCATAGTAAAAGGAAAACACCTACAGTAGCTATTGACGCTAATCATACGTCACAACAGCAACCCCGAAGATAGCAGAAGACTTCAGGTTCAAGACTCCAAAAAGAGTATTCCTTCAAGGACGAAGACGTTCCAGCCATCTTCGAATCCCTCCTTGAAAACAACAAGATCAAGCTACCACCTATCACAAATCAGGAGGAAGCTGACAACACTGTGGATCCAAAGTACTGTGCGTACCACAGGAGGGTCCTTCATCCCACCAAGGATTGTTTTGCTCTCAAGAATAGCATCCAAACCTTAGTTGAAGCCGGCGTCATAACGCTGGGATAAACCAGATGAGAGCGGCCAAACTCCGAAGAGTATATGAGTATAAACTGCTTCTCAATTACTCCAATAGGTATATGAGTCTAAACTGTTTCTTATCGTTGACGGAAAGTTCCTGGAGAATTTTTATACGTAATATTCTTAAGGATAACCCGATCATGTAACTGAGTACAAAGTCAGACCCAGTTCCACCAAGGAAGCTGAGGGTGGATGATTCATGTAACGGGAAGTTCCTGGAAGAATACTACATGTAATTTTCTTAGGGATAACCCGATCATTACAAACAAAGTGATAAGCACTAAACCCCCACCGATCAGACTAATTGACGGTGGGACCATCAAACTTCCTTCCGGTTAAATCCGCTCAAACTTTCGGTGTATCTGTGCACTCAACATCCTCAATATTAGAGTCCGGAAATGGTACTCGGAATTTTAATGTCTTAATCCTTGACGAATTGTCAAACCCCTTCGTGTTAAGTTCTTATCACTTGACACCAAGAATCCCCATTGAGTAATCGGTACAAGTCAACACTCCCAATCCCCATTGAGTAATCGGTACAAGTCAACACTCCCACTATGATTTGTACTCCCACTCCTACTGTCTACTTGGTTAAACCTTCCTACAGTTAGGGCCACAACCAAAATCCCCTCTCGATTCCTCCAATGAACGAGAGGTCTACTTTCAAATCGAGTGATCAAACCTTCTTACAGTTAGGGTCACCTCAAACTCCCACTTGGTCAAACCTTCCTACAGTTAGGACTACAACCAAAATCTCCTCTCGATTCCTCCAATGAACGAGAGGTCCACTTTCAAATCGAGTGATCAAATCTTCCTATAGTTAGGGTCACCTCAAACTCCCACTTGGTCAAACCTTCCTACAGTTAGGACTACAACCAAAATCTCCTCTCGATTCCTCCAATGAACGAGAGGTCCACTTTCAAATCGAGTGATCAAATCTTCCTATAGTTAGGGTCACCTCAAACTCCCGCTCGGTCAAACCTTCCTATAGTTAGGGCCAAAACTAAAATCCCCTCTCGATTCCTCCAATGAACGAGAGGTCTACTTTCAAATCGAGTGATCAAACCTTCCTATAGTTAGGGTCACCTTAAACTCCTGCTTGGTCAAACGTTCCTACAATCAAGGCCAAAACCCTAATTCACTCTCGATAAACAAGAAACTCACATTTAGTTCGGTAATCAAACCTTCCGACAGTTAGGATTATCCGAATCTTTTTGATTCTCGGAGTGGAGATCCCACTCATAGTTTCACCTTCCAGGATTCTGGAAGTGGAGATCCCACTTTGAGTTTTCTTTGGCAACTGAAGATAGAATATAAAATTCTTCTTCTTTAGTTTTAGGAGATAGAATATAAAATTCTTCCTCTCCCACATCGGGTTCATCTTCGCCCCAAGAGAAGACACAATATTTTAATATTATAACTTCAAAATCCGCACCTTACACGCGCGGAGAATTTTATCCCGGAGCCTGAGTAGAGATAAGTCAGCGCCTAACACACGTTACCGGGTAGTCTATTCCCGTGAGAAAGACAAAGTCTACGTATTCAATATCATAGCACTAAAAGAGTTAACTCTTTTAGCATAACGTTACACATGGAACAGACTTAAACAAATCTGCATGTAAGCCCAATTCAAACGGTAATCGGTAAAGGCACGTCAAATCCATTGAAGGCTGAGGATTTGTCAAAAATCCTAAGTCAGCGTCTAACACACGTTGCCGGTTTAGTCTTTCACCGATTGAAAAAGACACCAGAATCCCAGTCTAGGGAATTTGATCCCGAAACCTAAGTAGGGAAAAGTCAACGCCTAACATGCGTTGTCGGTTAGTCTTTTATCGTAAAAAGGACAAAAACCCACATATTCAACATTGTGACAGGTTGTTATTAATAACACCATAATCCGTGCTTTACACGCGTGGAGAATTTTATCCTGAATCCTAAGCAGGGATAAGTCAACGCTTAATACGCATTGCTGGTTTAGTCTTTCACCGATTGAAGAAGATACCAGAATTCAAGTCTGGGGACTTTTATCCCGAATTCTAGGTAGGGATGAGTCAGCACCTAATACGCGTTGTTGGGTGTCATATTCCCGTAAAAAATGATGAAGTCTATGTATTCGAAGTCATAACATCAAGTCTAAGTGAGTTAATTCTCTTAGCACAACGTCACATGCATAATGGACTTAAACAATCCACATACTAGCCCGACTCAAACGGTAGTCAGTAAAGGCTCATCAAACCCGTTGATTGCTGAGAATTTGCTAAAAATTCTATAAATGCGAGTCATTGACGCACCAGCTCCGTTAGTTGGTCTCGTGACTTCAACATCCAATAACATCAGGATAAGATCCATACATGCAGAAGAAACAACTTTAATAGTTGATCCTGCAGCACCGTCACGCTCCAATGCCTTAAGAGCTTAAACTGTATAGACTCCAGCAAACGTATGAGTATAAACTATGTTAACACTGATCGATACAAGATCCTAAGGTCAACGCCGGTCAACGCGTAGCCCAAGGTCAACGCTGATCAACGCGTTGTGATATAGCTAATTAGTTCAAAGTCGACTCAATGACACGAGCTAAGTTCAGAAACTTGCACACCAAATTTAATTCAAGATTTTGACAAAGGTCAGATGATAAACGCAACGTCGGAAGAACTTCATCTATTCAACAAAATACTAAATAGACTGAAGGCTGAAGAAGTCAATGTTGGCCTCTTTGTTTTGATGATGTTTAACAAACAATTTACCACTAATGTTGTTTATCTAGTGTTGGTATATTTTTATTTATTATAGACAAATAACAAGTTAGAGGATGGATGGATTGCGCCATAACGATCATATCCAATGGAGGTTGGAGGAATTGTGGAGTGAAGCAACGTACAATTCAAGTTAAAGATCAAGTTCAAGCTTCATTCGCATGTGTACCAAGTTGAGCTACAATGAAGATCAAGATCAAGCTTGGGTAATCTAGTTTAGATTTTATATTATGTGTGTTAAGTACCTTAAGCTCAATATCATATACACATACGTATTTGGTTTCTATGTATATATATAGTTATATATATACATGCATGGTTTTGAGTTTTCATGCTTTGGACACACTTGCAAAATACATGAGTTTTCACAAATAGAAATTCAATTTGAGAAATTCTTTTTCTAACATGTTTGTTTTCATATTTATAAACATTTCGCAAAATTTCATCAAGTTTGGAATTGATTTGTTATGTTTAATGGAATTTACAAAATCATGTTTTTCGTTCGTTCATGTTCGTATATGTTTTACAAAACAGATGAGTTTTCATAAATGAGAAGTGATATTTAAGAAATTCTTTCTTTGACATGTTTATCTACATGTTTAAAAACTTTCCTCAAAATTTTACTATTTTTGGAGTTGATTTACTGTGCCCAATTGATTTTACAAAATCGTGTATGTCAGCAGTTTTTCAGAAACTGTAAATCTGTGTTCAAACATTTATCTATCTCAACTAGGAAATGATTTTTCAGAAATTCTTTCTCTAACATGTTATTCTATATGTCTATAACCTTCTCACAAAATTTCATATTTTGTGGAGCTGTTTTACTATTTTTAATTGATTTTACAAAACTGAAACGCAGTGCTACAGTACCCGCGGTCGAACTCTCTGGACGTTACTTAGCTTTGCATATGGCTCACGGTCGACCGTACCGGTCGATCGAAGTTACTGTAGCAGCTGACCATTACACAGTAACGGCTAGTTACTGTTTTTTGTTTTTTAATGGTTTTTGGGGGTTTTTGGGGTTGGTTTCTTCAAGCCTATATATACCCCATTGCCATAACTATTTTCTATCATCCAAAAGAGTTTTTAACTAAGTTTAAAAGAGTTTTAACAATGGCTTTAGTTTGGTTTAAGTGTGTTTAAGAAGCTTTTAAGCATTTGGAAGTTTGAGTTTGAGAAATCAATTTCACAAGAGCTTGAGGAGATCATCTATTGGTGTTTGGGCTTCCAACTATTCTCCCTCCACCTCTTGATCTATTGAGAAGTTTTCTAAACTCTATTTCTAGCTCTTTTATATATTTGATTATCATTGTTATTAAGCTAGAACTACATTGAGTTTAGTTTTGATTTATATCTCTTTGTTCACACACAACCTTTGAGCTTATTGTATTTACATTCATAGTATAATTTGGGGTTGTGGGTTTGTGACTAAGAGTTGTGCTTAATTGAGTTCTCACCTTGTTTAGAGAACAATCATTTGATTTATATTGTGCTTATTGTGAGATCACTTTGTAATACACTTGTACACCGAGAGAAGTGTGTGGCGAGAGTCGGGGATCGTCCCAAGAGGAGTGGCGTCTGTTGACGAACCTAGAGAGAGGTTGTAACCGAGCACTTGAGGGAGACACGTCTAGTTCAACTCTTGAGAGGGTGTAGAGTGGAATTATAAGAGTGTGTTAGTTGTAGAGTTTTCGGTAAACTAGAAAACCATATTGTGAGGTGTAAATGTTATTCGGGTGAACGTAGAAAACCCGGTTGTGATAGTGGATTTCTCCCCGAGAGTAGGGAGCGGAGACGTAGGACGGAAGGTCCGAACTCCGTGATCATATTGTGTGTTTGCATTGTTTATTTTGCACTATCATATTTGTAGTTTAATTATATCACATTTGTGTTAGTTTATATATCCTTGCACATACATTGCCTATATCTCTTTGTTAGGATATATCTTATTGTTCATATTACTTATCCTAGTTTATATATATATTGTTGTATTTTATACTTGCTAGGATAACTTGTTAATTACTTTTAATTGGCATAAAATCGGATTAGATTAGCATAAGACCCTAATCACCCCCCCTCTAGGGTCTAACAGTCAAGAATTGAAGCAGCACATAGGTCCCTCTACGAGATTGAGAAAAGGGCCTATCTTATCCAAAACATTCCAGACTCCCCTATAAAAGAACGAGTCTGAAATTCTTTGGAGAGGGTATCTGTAGGCATCAAAAATTGCCTATAGGTCCCCGAATATAGTTTAAGACAAAGTGAAGGTGATGAACGTCATTATCCGAGTCGAAGAGGATTATCTGACACCGACAAGCGCATAAAACGAATCGGCGAACCGTTGATGACACGACAACGAACCACCACAACGGCAAACGCCAAGTGGCCCGCACGGGTCAATCAACTCAAAGCGTCCAAACGCGCTCAACAGTCAGTTAGCACGCGCGTATTATTCAACTCGCGTGCGTCAATCAGTTCGCGTGCGTCTATCAGCTCGCACACGTCATTCAACACGTGCGCATCATTCAGCTCGCGCGCGTCGGTCAATACAAGCGTGCCAATCAGCACGTAGGCGTCAATCAACGTGCGTCAATCAACTCGCTTGGAGCATACAAGTCAACACAACGGGAGAGTAAACAAAACGGGAGAAACTACAAGTCCTGAAAAACCGAAAAACACTAAAGGCCAAAAAAAGCGCGTGCGCGATCCAACCCGCGCCCACGCGGGTCGGATGCGTCCGACCCACGCAAGCGCGGATCGGATTGGTCCGACAACGGGAGAGTAAACAAAACGGGAGAAACTACAAGTCCTGAAAAACCGAAAAACACTAAAGGCCAAAAAAAGCGCGTGCGCGATCCAACCCGCGCCCACGCGGGTCGGATGCGTCCGACCCACGCAAGCGCGGATCGGATCCGTCCGACCCACGCAAGCGCGGGTCGGATCCGTCCGACCCGCCCAAGCGTGGGTCAGATTCGCCCCCGCGTGCTGTTTCGACCCCTGTTCAGTTTTTGACGGTTTTCTTGGGATTTGTTTGTTTCTGAGCATCCAAACTGATCTGATATCATCCCCAAACATTGTTAATCGGTTATTAACTAAAGATAAGGACGAATCATTCATTCTTATCCAAAAACCCCCTAATCGAAGCCTATAAATACAAGTTTGGGGGTTCATTTCACGGGGGTGGGGGGGTTAATTATCAAGAGGAGGAGGTGTTGCCGGATTGAGGAGTCAAAGGAGCACGAATTTCAGTGAGGGTTGACAGATCTTGGCGAGTTCTTCGGCATAAAGAAGGAGAGTTCGAGAGATCCGACGCTCGTTTCCCCTATTTCCTTGAGATCAGGCTTGCTCTTGATCTCGAGAAGAGCTACTGATTTCTCTTGGTCGATCTCAGTGCTTCAAATCAAATACTTTCTCGGCAAAGGTGGAGCTCTACCGAATTTTCAACAACCGGATCTGATCGACGGTTGTCCACGGATAAACCCCGGTATAGGCAAAGATCCCATGCAAAGCAGCGGGTGATAAACGTCCTCTGCATTTTGTTTGAACGAGAATTGTATCTTTTATTTTCATTGTGTAAAGGTCTTATAAAAAGACCGATCTTTTTGAACTTATTGTAACGATCGAAGTTGTAATGAGTTATACAATGAAGAAAACGATTTTTGACACAAACACATAAATGCGAACCTCCCACAGGCGAGCTTGGCTTGTGAGGGTGAGCTAGCATTCAAGCGAGCTTAACTCATGTGGGAGAGCTTAGCTAACTCATGAGCTAGCAAACTGAGCATTCAGGCGAGCTCAGTTCTTTTTAGAAGAAGCCTAATGTTCAGGCAAACTTCGCTTCACCTACGAAGTCCATCATTTAGGCGAACTTCGTTTCGCCTACAAAGTCAAGCATTCAGGCGATCTTGACTTGACCTATTTGATGCAGGCGAGCAAGCAGAATGAGATTTGTTCCTATGAGCTTGGATGCTCAGGTGAAGTTCTACAGGTGAACTCCTAAATTTGGGATAAAGGTAATTTTATTTGCCTACATTAGTGCCCGACTTCCTTTTCCGAAATTTAAACCTTCCTGATTATTAAAATCATAACTCATATTTCTCATCATATGGAGGGACTTAGGCTCATAATGATGGAATTGTGGGATTTCGGTGAAATCCTCTGAACTTTTCTGATTTGATAGCTCAGAGTTGACTTTCCCGAAATAGATCGGCTTTTGACCTTTTTTCTTAGCCGGGACCATGAAGAAGGCTTTCTTCATGTCTTCTATCTCCTCGAATGTGGCAAAAGATGACTTGAGCGGCAGATTAAGTGATGCATCAGTGTACAATGTATGCCATGAGTCTGTGCTTACATCTCTGTCAATCCCTATTTTCTCACATTTAGAGGATACATCAGTCGCGTAAGCCAAATTGAAATTTTTATTAATGTACCACTCTTCCTCACTAGGTATATTATTATTATTATTGAGCTCATTCTGGCTCATTACATTCAGATTCAATTCCCACAGACACTCTTCTTCGGGATCGGGCTCGGCGTCCGCTTCGTTACCACTGTCAGGATCTTCTTTTGACTGCTCTGATTCTTAGGAGTCTAGATAGAAAACTGAGTTAGTATGGTAGTTTTCGACCCCCTTGAATAGTTGCTTTTCTGCTATCAAGGTTCTAACTTTGCCCTCTTCATTAACGTACTTCATCACTTGATGGAGGATAGACGGAACAATGCGATTCGTATGAATCCAAGGTCATCCCAGTAATAAATTGTAGGATGTGTCCGCATCTATGATGTAGAAGGTCACTTTTGACTTAAGATCTCCAATCTGACACTTGAGTTTGATTTTACCCAAGGGTCGTGTATTGTTAGCATTGAAGCCAAAGATAGTGGTTTGGGTGGAATTCAATCGATACAGAGGAATCCCAAGGACTTGCATGACCCTGTAGGGCATGATACTAAGCGCTGATCCTGGGTCTATCATTCTTATGCTTGATTTGCATATCTTCCTGTGTGAATGGTATGCAAGGTAGACTTTTGACAGCTTGCAAGCATTATGCACAGGAAGATCCTGTTGCAGATTCTAAGACTTCGGGAACTTGTGTGATGAAGCTCTCTGTATCCATTAAAATTTTGATCAAAGCTTTTCTCGTGGATTTGGACAGTCTCAGGAGCTCGTACCGGAAAGATCTGCTTGATCCTCTAGTTTCTTGTTGGAGAAGGATCTTGTTGTAGCAGGCATCCTTCTGCTTTCCCTTGTCGGTTGCTTTTTTGGGGACAGAACCCCCAACCTCTTTAGCTTGTTCCCCTGCTTCTTGAGCACTTTGATCATACTTTTTCAAGTATGTCTTCCCTGATCTGGTGCCTACCCCGAGATTTGCTTCTTAGTCTGTGACAAGATCAGTCCTCTCCTCTTCTGAGTCAGTGAGAGGGAACAGATGTGTATCATCTTTATCCAGAGAGGGGCTAATCATGTGGGAAGATTTGGTCTTACTTCTCTGTTTCTTTCCCGACGCACTTGTCCATTGTTAGTCTTCAAGCAAATCAGGATGGACCCAATTATCTCTCCTTTTAAAGTGGTAAGGGGTACCAATCCTTTATCTTTCGGACCATGCGAGTCAGTGTTTGTCAGGTGCAACTCTCCCTTAAGAATAGGGATGATGCCATTAGGATTCGACACAGGTGGAAAATTCCCGAACTGGACCAATATCATATTGGTAGATACGATCTTCTGTTCTGGCTTTAGCTTGAGCACTTCGGTGTCGACTAATACCTACAGGATATTCTTAAAGATAAAGCATCTCTTTGTTAGATGCCCAAGCATTTTGTGATAGAGGCAGTAGTTGGGGTCGTCTACTTTTCCCACTTCTTCAAGTCTCATTACTTTAGGAAGCTTCAACTTGTTATTCTTCTGAAGTAACTTGAACAGAGTAACCACATGATCATCCTTGAAAGATTATTGATTGGCTGCTCTTGGTTGACTCGATGCCTTACCCTGCTTAGCAGGTGGTGCTCGAGTATTAGTATCTATGGCCAGGGTATCCTTTCCTCTTGATCGAGGAGCATTACCCTGACTACATTGTACTGCCTGTTTCTGTTTACCTACCTCTTCAGCTTTGATTCAGGAAACAATTTCTTCCACTTGTTCTCCTTGGGAGACCAGCTATTTCTAGGAATGACACTCTACAACCCCCATTTGAGCTAGGAGGTTGGTCTGCAAATTTTGCCGACAGGTTTCCACCAAAGTAGCTTGTGTCATACCCGAAGGAAATCACAGGTCCATGCCTTGAAATCTTTCTATGTGGGCTTTAATAGACAATCACTTTCTTTGTTTGGTGGTAAGAATGGTAGGAACAAAGAATTTTGTGTCATCTTCGAAGAACCTGGCCAGAAATAGCCTTCCTAAATCTTCCCACTTCTGAATAGTTCCGGCAAGAAGTTTCATGAACCATTCAAAGGCAACCCCCTTGAGGGTACTAATGAATAAACGAGTCAATATAGCATCGTTTGATATCACATTCCCAGTCT
Organism: Asparagus officinalis; assembly: GCF_001876935.1. Taxonomy (NCBI): domain Eukaryota; kingdom Viridiplantae; phylum Streptophyta; class Magnoliopsida; order Asparagales; family Asparagaceae; genus Asparagus; species Asparagus officinalis. The sequence continues at coordinate 13,827,575 of NC_033794.1, read as the reverse complement.
ATGATTTGAAATAGTATATATGTTGGTTCGACGACCATGTGCCATCAAAAACTTGTAGAGTAGGGGCTTTGAATCTGGGAGGATAAATGGCTGCATCCTATTAAGCAGGGTAAGGCCTCACAACTCTTTCCTCTTGGAGCTCGCTTCTGTTGACAATAGAATTGAGGCGGGCTTCCAATTCATCCATCTTGGCTGATTGGGGATTCTGTTCAGTCTCGACCTCTTTTTCCTCTTTAGAGGAAGATTCTATGTGGTGGACTTCTTGGTCAAAAGTCTCAAACACTTTGTTTTTCCCCTTTGATGAAGATGGTCTTACTCTTTGGGAGGATTCATGTCGAGGCTGCGAGTCTGCTTTTCAAGATTTGGCCCTATCTGTAACGATCTGGGCCATCAAGACTCAGAGTTCATTGATGGTCTCTTGCTAAGACTCAGAGTTCATCGAGTCTCTTCATAAGATCTTCAAGATTCCCTACCATGTAAACTGAACTCTCATGTTCAACGAAAGAACTAGAGGATTGAGACTCTGCGATGGCTGAATGTTCATCATTAGAATTTTTTCCTCTAGCTAATCTCTAATAATTGACAAGGGGAATGATTCTGCATGAGTCCGAGTGTGTTAATAGATTCCTTCGAACTCATTCAAGATTTCTTTGACACTAAGAGAACGATTCGTCTCTGATTTATCGGAACTAGGGATTGGTGATTTCCCTCTCCCCACCGTATTGATGGTAACTCTAGGATATTCATTCTCAAGAGTTATTTTCTTGTGGAAACGTTGTCGCTTATTAGGTAAGGCAACATTCATTAGTCGGTCAAATACCGAGATTCTTGGTGTAGGTGCACAACATTAGCACCCCAAGAGGACCGCACTAATCAGTCGTTCACATAGACATGAATGAGTGACTTGTTGTATGAGTCTTTCTCTCGGTATGAGATATCTTAAGTTAGATACTTGAGAAGAATCCCTCACTGGACATGAGTTTTGAGTCAGAACCCCCTGTCTACCATTATATGTGATTGGCTCCTGGTGAACATGAATTTTAAATCCACGTTGGTCCTTTTGAACACGACGTATCATATTGCATTGTGTATTAAGAACATGAGGGTCGCATTTTGTATTAGGAACGTGAGAGTCACGCTTTGTATCAGGAATGCGAGAGTCACGTTTTGTATCAAGAACGCAAGGATCACGTTTAAGAATAGGAACACGAGGGTCGCGTTTTGCTTGACCAGTGCGGGTTTGAGGTCCCCGTTCCATTTGTAAAATGCTTCCTTGAGAGTTGTATTCATCCTAACTTGTGCAGGACTCATTCTTGGGCACATAAATGTGAGACTCGTGTTCTGAATCAGAAACACGGGGCTCGTGTTGAGGCTCACAAACGAGGAGCCCGTGTTGATCAAGGGATCAGCTTTCTCAGAGTTATGCTCGTCGTAGGGATTTCCTCCTTCATCGAATAGCATTCTTCTTAGCCTGTTTTAAGGCTTTTGCAGCGTCACGGACTGTATTAATCAAGTTTGTCACCACAATATGCCTTTTGTGACCCGATACCCATAGTTTAGGCACAGGTGTATAATCTTCCACTCGATTGATGAGTTTAGCTGGAGTTGAGTCTTCTTCTTCAGAGGAGAGGCTATCCAAACAGTGTAGTCTAAGGGAGAGATCCCCCTTTGGTGAATCAGGCATAACTGGAGCTTAAGTCTTCTTAGAGACTTTGCGGATCTTGCGCATAGCTTTGGGGCTAAGGGATCCAAAAGAGAACAATTCCTCATACTTGGCTTGATTGAATTCCACCATCAGAATTTCAACCATTGTTCTAGTGAGGTTGATGTCAAATTGCGCCACCACTTCATCGGTGAAAAAACTAGTCCCTAGCAGAGTCGCCATCTTTTATTTGTGGGAAAATTATGAATAAAATTTTTATTAATCTTCCTAACTAACTTAGGAAAAGAATAAATACAATCTCTCACAGTAATCTCTTTCTAACTGACTTAGAAAAGAAATTATAATTTCTCTTATCGGTTTCCCGATTTATAAAAGAGAGAAGGAATCGGCAGAGATTCTTCCCTTTGTTTAAACCTGGGTTCTTCTTGGTAGTGATGAGAGTTTGAATATTGTATCCCGTTGACAATCCGAACACTTCACTTCGTGGAGCACGATTGAAAACTCTTGATATGAAGAACTTGCACTGCAAGTTTTAAACTCTTAATGAGTTTAATAACTCTGAATGAGTTTAAAAACTCGGTGAAGAGTTAATTTGAGAAAGGAAATTAATCCTTTTTTATCTACCGAAGTGGTTCACAAGCCAAAGCAAAGACTCTAAGAACAGCTCTCGATTATGCTTCAAACTCTCCAAAATCCAAAATCTCGAAGCCTTGATAATTCCAATCCACAACGATGATCTGCCAAAAGATCATTTTAAGATGATTTTTAGCTATTTATAGGGGTTTAAGGGGTGTAACTAACCCCTTAAATCGTTCCTAAGTAGGGATTTGATCCCCTCAAATCATGGAAAATGGTTTTAGTATCGTTTAGATCGTATTTGAACGAGTCAAACGCAAAATTCGCATTGAATTAACTCCGCGTCTTGAACTTGGGAGGCGGAGGTGAGCTCTGCATTTGGAGCTGAAAACGTGATGGAGAGCTTCGTGTTTTGTTCTTGGAATGCAGAGGTGAACTCTGCGTCTTGAATCGGGAATGCAACAATGAGCTTCGTGTTTTGAGTCTGGAACACGCCACGAGCTCCGCGTTTTGCTTTGAAGAGACCATCAACTTGTACTCTCTTCTATTAGAGCATTGTGAAGACTGTCATCTTATGATCTTTGTATTGGCTCTTTGAACGGTGGGAGTCGTCTGTTATAGCTCTTGCTGGTGATTGTGAAGGTCGTTAAATTGTAACATTCGTCGATTGACGTGAAAGTCTTCAAATTATAGCCTTTTGAAAATCGTCAAATTGTAACTTTATCATTAATGCTTGATGGGAATCGACTATCTGTAGTAATTTTTAGACAGCCTACAATGAGGAAATGACAAACAAATATATTAGAAATATGTTGTAGGGTGTTTTCTAAAATTCCAGATGAATGAAGAGAAAGAAGTCTCCGCTCAAATTCATGATTTTCATATACTTATAAGTGATTTAAAAACTAAGAAAATTACCTTACCTGATTCCTTTATTGCTGGATGTTTGGTTGAAAAACTCCCTGGGTCCTGAGATTATTACAAAAATCATGTGAAACACAAACGAAAACTAATGTCTCTTGAAGATGTGATTGTTCACATCCATATAGAGGAAAAGAATAAGGCTCGGGATGTTAATTTAGCTAAGGAATTTGATTCTAAAGCTAATATTGTTGAAAATAAACCCAACAACAAGTTAAATAAGAATAAAAAGAAGCCATTTAACAAAAATCAAAAGGACTTGAAGGTTAATGGAGGTATCTTCAAGAAGAAAAGTAAAGGTAATTGCTATGTGTGGGACAAACTGGGACATCGTGCTTTTCAGTGCAGGTACAGAAACGATAATAACAGAGACAACGATGACAACAAAAATCCTCCTAAACCAAATTTTGCTCAAGGAAGATGTTTTTGTGACTATTGTCTCTGAAGTCAATCTGGTTGCTGGGGAGAAGAACTGGGTGGTAGACTCTTGAGCTACCTGCCAAATTTGTGGTGATGAATTAACCTTCTCAGCATACCCTAAAGTCAAGGATGAAGAAGAGCAAGTCTACATGGGGGACTCTCGTCTTGTTTCTGTCAAAGGGAAAGGAAAGACCTATCTCAAGTTGACTTCAGGTAAAACCCTTGCTTTGACTAATGTCCTGCATATTCCTGAAATTCGCTCAAACTTGAAGATATATGTTTCTTTGTTGGGAAAAGCTGGTATTAAGGTGGCTTTTGAGGCTGATAAGTTTATGTTAAGTAAGAGTGGTACTTTCATTAGTAATGGTTACTGTAATCATGGACTATTTGTTCTGAATGTTCTTGATGTTATAAATGAAAAACCTTCTTCTGCTTACTAACTTGATTCCTTAGAAATATGGCATAGTAGATTAGGATATGTTAAAGTTCAATACTTAAAACGGATGAAAGCATGTGGATTATTGTCTGAATTTGGTAACATCAATTTTGATAAATGTGAAGTATGTGCTGAAACAATCCATAAAGAAACCTTGCGAACCTATTTCTAGAGATAAAACCGAGTTGCTTACCCTTATTCATACTGATCCTGGTGAATTTAGGAGTACTATGTCTAGAGGCGGAAAGTTTTACTATATTACGTTTATAGATGACTTCTCTAGGTATATAAAACTTTATCTTCTAAGAAACAAGAATGAGCTAGCAGACATGTTTTTGAAATATAAAGTAGAAGTTGAAAACCAACTTGACCGTAAGATAAAGAGACTTAGGTCAGATCAAGGAGGAGAATATGAATCAAATCCGTTTCAGGATTTTTATGATAAATATGACATCATACATGAGATCACTCCTCCATATTCTCCAAAATCTAATGGAGTCACTGAAATAAAAATAGAACCCTTAAGGAAATGATGAATGTCTTGTGAGTTCAGGTGCTCCCTTGAACTTGTGGGGGGAAGTTATTCCGTCTGCATGTTACAATCAGAATAGGATACCCCAAAAGAAAACTGGAAAAACGCCATATGAATTATGAAAAGGCTATACACCTAGCCTAAAATATTTTAAAATGTGGGGGTGTCTTGCCAAAGTCCATGTAAATGAACCTAAGAAGAGAAAATTAGGACCTAGAACTGTAGATTGCATGTTCTTAGGTTATTCTCAAAATAGTGCTGCTAGTAGATTTCTTGTTATCAAAAGTAACATGAATCTAGTAGCTAATGTAGGCATCGAAAATTGCCTATGGGTCTCCACGAACAGCTCAGTGTTAAAGAACGACAATGAATATCACTATCTGGTTTACAGGAGTTCGACTGATGTCGGTGAACGCTTGAAGTGAACCGACGAACTACGTGAGCTGATAGGATTTCGGAATAACGAAGACACAGGCTAATCGAGAACCTCACGACGAAGACAAAAGGAACAACGCCTTTCATGTCTCGTTCATTCTACAGATAATCTAACCATTGGAACTGATAGAATTCTTTGTCAGACTTCCAACGCATTTGGAATCACTCAGATCCGAGTTCAGACAAAGAAGTTACAGCGAAAACAGTCAAACGGGCATTGAAAACGTCTCAAAGCTGAACTGAGGCACCTACGGTGTCTCGGCCAAGTCAAGACACCCCAAGGGTGTCTCGGCCAAGCTGAGACACCCCAAGGGTGTCTCGGCCAAGCCAAGACACCCCTAGGGTGTCTCAGCGCGGAATTGGGCCCTTTAAGTGGTTTTAACCGCTCCGCAACCCCTCATGCCTATAAATACAAGCCTTAGGCCTCATTTTTTGAGATCTGGAGTTTTGAAGAATTGGCGAAGCCCTGCCGGAGTGAAGAGTGATCGAGCACTTCAACGCAAGAGAGTTTCTTCGTCAGATCTACATCACCCGTACCCGATCCTTAGTATTATCCCGTTGCGGTAATACTAAGAAGAGCAAATATCTCGCTTTTATCGAGATAGGCGCTTCAAGTTTCTAGATCTCCTTGCGGATCGACGAAGCTCTGGATCAGATCTGATTGCCAGGTAGTCCACGGATATCGACGTCTCCGTCACAAGCTAAAGACCCACGCAAGCAAGAGACGACGAACGGATCTTGTGTTTATTTTCAAGAAAGTTGTAATTTTTTTTATTTCTTTGTTGTTTGAATTCATTTGTAACATTTAAAGTTTTAATGAAATCAATGATGAAGGCAACTTTCGACGAAAACAAACTGGCGACCACAGTGGGAGTCGACTAATAGCAAGTTACCAGCCTCATTAAAACAGTAAATCTAATTTTTAAAGTGTTTTTAAAAATAGCAAATAAATTCTAATGGCGTCTAACGTGGTCGAAGCTGCAGATCCAGATCTCCCTTCCGCCGCAAAGTCAACTGCTGAAGGTGTTCCAACCTTGTCGAAGAGGGCGCGCCAAAGACGGCGTCAACGCCTTGCGCGACAGTTGGCCAAGGCCGCAGAATCGATGGACGGGATCCGCTACAATGAGGATCTAAAGTCCAGACAGCGCCTGGTGCAACAACGGCGAACGACCCACTCCTCCTCCAAGATAGAAACGAACGAATGGGTTCATGTCAAGAGGACTCGCTCAACCCTCGAAGAACGAATCAAGAAATGCCGCGCATTGCTTGCGCATGCCCGAGTCCTTCTGCAGAAAGCGGAAGAGATGCAGAATGAAGAGACGGTCAAAAAGCCGTCAAAACACAAGCAGGTGTGGGTGCCAAAGGCGAAGCCGGCGCCTAAAACAAAAGTGAATGGAAGTAGCGTCCAGCCTTCTGCAAATCCAGATCCCATTTCCCCTGCTCCCGTACCTCCGGCGGAGCCAGGTAAGAACGTGGATTCTTCAAGATTCAGGGTTCCTTTGAGAGGTCGCCTCGGCCCTTTACCAGAAGATCGAGGCAAGGCACCTGTCAAGGAGCGATTGGGACCGTTGAAAGGTCCCCAAACAACAAACCAGACTGGGGGTCGTGCTAATCCCCCCAAGAAAGATAACAAAGGGAAAGCCCCTATTACCGACCGTATTGGATTACGGGTCGAAGTTCAAGAGCCCGTTAAGTTTTCACGCTCGCAAAAGCGTAGACTTGAACGAGCGACTTTTGAAAACGCTTCTGATGATGATGGTGTTATACCTGGAAAGTCATGCCAACACTCTATGGGTTGCTCCAGTTATCAAACTGATGAGTTGTACTATAGAGCTGGGGGTGCGGGTAAGTCTCAAAAGAGAGATGCTGGAGACACGGAATCTCACTGTCCGTGTGCCAACATAATCAAGGCGGTACTATCAGAATGCTGCTGTACTAAAGCCCCAAGGAGAGTTTCGGTGTTCGAGAGAATTTCCACCGGAACGTCCGAGACTAATCCAAGGCGTTTCCGTAGGAAGAAGCCTGTCCGCCAAGAGGACGAATTCCTAGAAGTGTCTGCTAATATGACCGGCAGAGGGAAATCGACACGACACTCTAGCTCAGATCAACTTGCTGAAGTATCCCAACGCATGACTCAATTGCGCTCAGGGATCAATAGGCGAAAGAATTACCAAAGGATGCAAAAGGGACTTCCTTTGGAAGAGGAGGTGTCAGATGCCGGTTCAGACTCCTACTCGGCTATAGCATCCGATGACATGGCGTCTAGTGCGGGACAGCCCTACGAATCACTTATGATCAGCGCCGAACAAGTAAGCAAGATGCTTGAAGAGGCCCTGACTAAGCAGAAGGAAGCTTTCAAATTCGAGATGGAGATGGCCGTGCAGCAGATGAGAGAGATGCATGACCAGCAAATCGCGGCACTGACAACTCACCAAGGAGAACCCAGACGTCGCAATAATCCGAATCAAGAGGAGAATGAACGGGAAGAGGATAATGTAAACATAACTATCCCTCCTGTCAACAACAATAACGGAGGCGGTCCCTCGGATGATAATGCGAAGGAAGACCACGTTACCTCTCCCATAAGCCACTCGAAGACAGATGCGAGTGAAGACAAGAAAATGAAGGATTTGGAGTGAATGCTCAAGAGGTAAAAAGGTCAGGTATACCGTGTCCATATCCGAGGGAGTGGGAATCAATTCCATATCCGGCAAAGTTCAATCTCATTAACTTTACGCCGTTTGATGGAAAGGGTTCCCCTACCCAACACTTAATATATTTTAAGTCCCACTTAGGAATAATCTCTGGGAATGAACCCTTAATGGTGCGGTCATTCGTTGGCACTCTTCGCGGAGCGGCCTTCGATTGGTATCGTCGCCTCAAGCCGGGGAGTATCAGCAGTTGGGACGACATGGAGGACATGTTTCTAACGAACTTCTTTGACGACGATACCGAGATCTTAATCAGCACACTATTTGACGAGAAACAGAAAAATGGTGAGACGGTCGAAAACTTCGTGAAGAGATTCCGAAATAAAGCAATGAATTACAGGGATCCGGTCAGCGATGATTTCATCCTCGAGACCTGTCATAATAATCTTTCATTGGTCATCCTCGAAGCTATGGGAATGGCACCGCCAAAGACCTGGAAGGATTTGAAGGTGCGAGGAGAACGAGCCGAGTGATTCCTTAAAAGGAAGAAGGCGGAAAGGGGCCAAATAGCAAATAACGCTCCACAACAGAACTTTGT
>NC_033794.1:13804532-13818676 GCF_001876935.1 Asparagus officinalis | reverse complement strand
GCAAGAAGCCCAAAACCCGAGGCAGTCTCGATTCAATCATCCGATTGGGAAAGACAAACCGGGAAAGGCAAGCTCTCCGCCCCATTTTGACATCATGGCGCAGTTAGCCAATATCCCGGCTAGGATAACCCTATACGAGCTGTTGCGTCTTTCCAAGGATACAAGGAAAGCATTACAAGAGGCCTTGAGCGACTCTGAAGCTTTCTTAACTCGAATCAAGCCATCTCCTGAAGGACCAGAGCCGTCAGCTCAACACTGCAATCTCGCGGCGCATCATTTTCCATGCATCTCTTTTACCAAAGAAGACATGCAGACGAAGAACTCAAAGCATGATCGGCCTTTGTATTTCACCGGGCACATTGGCTCCAGCATGGTCAACCGGATCCAAGTTGATCCGGGTTCTGCTGTTAGCATCATGCCATTCCGATTGATGCATCATCTCGGAATCCCGACAAGCAAATTAGCCTCCACTGGCACTACGATTTACGGATTCAACACCAGCGGGTCCAGACCCTTGGGGAATATTCGAATCAAATGCCAGATTGGGGATTTAAAGTCAGAAGTTACCTGCTATGTGATTGACGCAGAAACGTCCTATAACTTACTGTTGGGTCGACCTTGGATCCACGGTAACCTTATAGTCCCGTCAACTCTGCACCAATGCCTCAAGTATGTGGATGCAAATAATGAAGTTAAGATGGTGGTCGTGGATAAGCAACCGTTTAAGGGGTTGGAGAATTATTTCACTGATTCCCTTTTATACGGTGCTGAATCCGATACTGAACCATCGGCCTAAGGAACGAACAGCGGGGATGAAGCTGATACCAAAGCTGGGTTTGATTATGATGGTGGTTTTGTATTAAATAACATTGTACCCATTGTAATCAATCTTGACGATGAAGAATCATCGGAAAGTAGTTGTAATTGGCAACTTGCTGAAGAACTATCAATAAATGATGATTTAGAGTACTTGATGTGTCTTGATAATGTCACTAAAGAGCTATATGATAACCCTGAATTTTATATGCCACTTCAATCATTTTGTATGACGAAAAAACAGTTACAAGATCCATGCGGAGCAACACTTGTCATCCCCGCGGGAACAGGGGGTGGAAAAGAAGTCGTCTACGGTACAAGATCCATGCGGAGCAACACTTGTCATCCCCGCGGGAACAGGGGGTGGAAAAGAAGTCGTCTACGGCAAAGGAAAAGAAGCTCCTGGAAAAGAAGTCGTCTACGGCAAAGGAAAAGAAGCTCCGATACCCGATCACTTCTTAGAAGAGAAAGATAATGATGATAAACCTGCTCCTCACTTATTTAGGTATGACACAAAAGCGCGCGATCTAATGGAGAAGTATGGATATGACTTCACACTCGGAGAGGGTCTTTGCTTTGGTCGAGGTCCGCGAGTTCCACCTCGAATGGCCTATGTACCAAAGGGAAAACCCGATGATTATTATCACCATAAAAGAGGTCTTGGTTATGTCTCCTCATCTGACGACGAATGTTGTTGGCAAGTCATCGATCAAATTGCTAACAAAGCTAGAAACGGATATTCTTCTAATTCTTCAGCTTGGGATTCCGATACTAGTATCGGTGAGATGTTCAAAAAGTTGATGTCGAACATGGTTACGGTCGATCCTACCACAATAGAGGAGGACGACCAGATGCCGACATGGGAAGATCCTTGGGTTCATCACCTAAACATATAGTACGGTGATAGGTTTGAGCAAAGAGAACCTCCTACCGAAGATCAAGTAGTCCAAGTGAATATGGGAAGTGAGGAAAATCCGAAGCCGATATTCATTAGCGACAGTCTCCTACCCGAGGAGAAGCCTGGAATTATGAAGACATGCCAGGGCTCGATCCGAACGTGGCAGTACATCGTCTTAATATTAAACCGGATGTCAAACATGTCAAACAATAACAAAGACGGTTTCGTCTGCAAATGATGGAAGCAATCGAGGCCGAAGTTAAGAAGCTTATTGACTCGGGCTTCGTTCGGGAAGAGCAGCATCCGGAGTGGCTTGCCAATATTGTCCCAGTCCTTAAGAAGAACGGGAAGGTCAGGATTTGAATCGACTTTCGAGGCCTCAACACTGCATGCCCAAAAGACGATTTTCCCCTTCCTATCACGGATGTCATCATCGACAATACGTGCGGGTTCGAAAGGATGTCTTTCATGGATGGTTTCTCTGGTTATAACCAAATAAAGATGCATCCAGATGATGAAAAGCATACCGCGTTTAGAACACCCCTTGGCGTTTTCTGCTACACGGTCATGCCCTTCGGTTTAAAGAACGCATGTGCCATGTACCAAAGAGCCATGTCGAAGATTTTTCAGGAGCATCTCCGGAAGACTATCGAGTCCTACGTGGATGATTTGGTTGTGAAAAGTCGTGATAAGAAGGATCACATTAAAGACTTGAAGACCATGTTCGACCTGATGCGAGCCCATCAATTGAAGATGAATCCTACCAAGTCTTTCCTCGGAATGTCCAGTGGTAAATTCCTGGGATTTGTCGTCACCACCAAAGGTATTCACATCGACCCTGATAAGGTAAAGGCAATTAATGAATTGCAACCTCCAAGAAATCTCAAGGAGCTCAGAGGATTGCAAGGGCGGTTAGCTTATATCCGTCGGTTCATCTCAAACCTCTCAGGAAAATGCCAACCGTTTTCCAAGCTCACAAAGAAGGGCGTATCTTTTGTATGGGATGACGCTTGTCAAAAGGCATTCGAGAGTATTAAAGAATATCTCTCAAAACCTCCTGTACTCGTCGCACCGAAATCGGGCAAACCGTTCTTGATTTATGTCAAGGCGACGAGCCACTCATTAAGTGCATTACTTGCACAAGATGACGATAACGGTCATGAGCAGGCAGTATATTATTTGAGCCGAACCATGGTAGGCGCCGAATCTCGATATCCTATGATTGAGAGAGAATGCCTCGCCTTGGTGTTCGCTATTCAGAAGATGTGGCATTATCTGGTCGGGCAGACCATTTATGTCATCTCTAAAGTTAATCCGGTCCGAGTGTTCATGACTCAACCAGCTTCCATGAATTGGCGTTTAGCAAAATGGGCCTTACTCTTATCCCAATATGACTTACATTTTAAACAACAGAAGTCAGTAAAAGGACAGGCCATCTGTGATCTCCTGGCAGCTAATCCAACTACGGACACCGCCGAGATATATGACGACCTACCCGATGAAACCCACGAAGTCAACACAACTTCGCACCAGCAAGTATGGCGTTTATACTTCGAAGACGCTTCACGAGCAACTAATGTAGCAAGTGCTCCTAGAAGTTCTAAGATTTCTTCCGGAGTTGGAGTTGTCTTAGTTTCCCCAGGAAAGCACGTGATGCCTCGAGCTTACTCGTTGACCGAAACGTGCTCAAATAATGTAGTCGAATATAATGCATTACTCATAGGACTCAGTTTCGCCAAAGAACTGGGGGTTGAGTACCTCGAAGCCTTCGGCGATTCTCAACTGATAGTTAAACAAGTTCAGGGAGAGTACGAGGTCCGAAGCCAAGATTTAATACCATACCATAAGATGGCAGTGGAGATGGCAGAATCATTCGAAGGATTCTTTATCGAACATATTCCACGGCTACAGAATACCTACGTAGACGCGTTAGCAGCATTAGCCGTATCACTGGCGCAGCCTCCTGAAACAGAACAGTTCGTTACGGTAAGGACCCACCAACTCCTAGTGCCGATCTATGATGAAGAGGACGAAGAAGAAGAGATTAAGGAAACACACTCAACCCAAATTGAGTTTGGACCCCGAGATTGGCGTTTCCCCATCATCGATTACGTCTTGCATGGAATCCTACCAGAGGATATGAAGGAAAGAGAATCAATCCGACGAAGGGCACCAAGATTCTACTATAATACGGAGAATCGAACGCTATACCGCAGGGGGTACGATGGATTGCTGGCACGCTGCTTATCGACTAAAGAAGCTGAGGAAGTCCTTAGAGAAGAACATGAAGGAGAGTGTGGTGCACACCAACCTGGTCCCAAACTTTATGACCGCATCAGAAGAATAGGGTATTTTTGGCCTTTCATGATGAGTGATGCAGTCGCGTACGCCAGAAAGTGTCAGGCGTGTCAAGTACATGCGAATTATATGCATCAACCTCCGGAGCATTTGCATCCTTCGGTTACGTCATGGCCGTTTGAGACCTGGGGAATGGACATTGTTGGTCCTATAAATCCCCCGTCAGTCAAAGGTGACCGGTTCATCCTAGCAATTACCGATTACTTCTCCAAATGGGCTGAGGCAGTTCCACTCAGAGAAGTTAAAACGAGCAATGTCATTGCATTCATCAAGCACCATATCATCTACCGGCATGGTGTACCAAGACGAATCGTACATGACAACGGTCCTCAATTCGTCAGCAACGCCTTCATCAGGTTTTGCGAAAAGTTTAAAATTCAGGACATCTCTTCGACAACTTACAATCCCACAGCGAATGGACTGGCCGAAGCCTTCAATAAGACTATCGTAAAGATTTTATCAAAACTCATGAAAACTAATAAACGAGACTGGGATGATAAGCTTGGCGCGGCTCTATGGGCATATTGTACCACGATGCGCACGCCGACGGGAGCAACCCCATATTCACTGGTATACGGATGTGAAGCCGTTCTTCCGTTGGAGATTCAAATCCCGTCACTTCGAATTGCCCTCGCAACTCAAATGACGACCGAAGAGCAACATCAGAAGCGCCTTGAAGAACTTGAAAGGCTGGATGAGAAGCGTTTAGAAGCTCAACAACATATCGAATTCTACCAAGCCAGAATCTCCCGAGCTTTCGACAAAAAGGTTCGACAACGGAGTTTCAAAGAAGGGGATTTGGTTCTAGCTGAAAGGCGGCCTATGATCCTTAACTCCAAGAAGAAGGGAAAATTCGAACCCAAATGAGAGGGACCATTCGTAGTGGAGACAGTTTACTCGAGTGGCGCATATCGCCTAGTCACCAAGGACGGCGACCGGCTGATGATGCCAATAAACGGCAAGTTCCTGAAAAAATACTATCCTTAGTATCTTCAGGATAAATAATGTATCGGAAAGTTCCCGGAAGAATACTACATGTGGTATTCTTAGGGATAACCCAGTCATTGTAGAAGTGATGAATAAGAAATCCCCGTTCGAATTCTGAATGTCGGAATATTTCTCCTTATTATCAAAATTCTCTAACTCTTATGAGTTATTTTTGTGAGATGAGATCTAATCCTATGATAGGTTAATCTTTCCTCACCAAACCATCTGCTGATCAAACTAATTGACGGTGGATCCACCAACATTTCCATCTGCCAGTCATTGGCATTTCTCAGACTCAACATGTTAGGTCCTAATCACCTAGCGTTAAAGTCCTTCTCTGAGTGATAATACGAGTTGGCACTTTCTTTGCTACCTGTATTCCACTTTCTTTGCTTTCAGGTCAAACCTATAAAAGTTAGGGCCAAAGCCAAATTCCTCTCTCGATTCCTTCCATGAACGAGAGGTCCACTTTCAATTCGAACAATCAAACCTATAAAAGTTAGGATTGTTCCCGATCTCACTTAGTCAAGCCTACAAATAGTTAGGACTAAGACCGAGTCATTCCTTTTCGATAAACGAAAATCCACCTTTGTCCCCTTTTCCACCAAACCTATAGAAAAAGACACCAAGGTCTAAACTTGGGGAATTTTATCTCAACTCCTAAATAGAGATAAGTCTACGCCTAACACGCGTCGCCGGTTTAGTCTTTCACCGATTGAAAAAGACACCAAGGTCTAAACTTGGGGAATTTTATCCCGAAGCCTAAGTAGGGACGAGTCAACACCTAACACGTGTTGCCGGGTAGCCTATTCCCGTCACAAAGGCGAAGCCTATGTATTCGGCGTCATAGCACAAAGTCTTAGAGAATTCACTCTCTTAGCATAACGTTACATGCGGAACGGATTTAGACAATCCACATGCTAGCCCGATTCAAACGGTAATCGATAAAGGCACATCAAACCCGTTGAAGGCTGGGGGTTTGCCAAAAATCCCAAAGTCTATGTCTAACACGCATTGCCGGTTAGTCTTTGACCGTAAAAAGAATTTTATCCCGAAACCTAAGAAGGGATAAGTCATCGCCTAATACGCGGTGCGGGGTACCTTTTCCCTATAAGAAATGGTGAAGTCTATGCATTCAAAGTCATAGCATCAAGCCTAAGAAAAGCAATTCTCTTAGCACAACGTTACATATGAGGCGGATTTTAATAATTCACATGCTAGTCCGATTCAAACGGTAATCGGTAAAGACATATCAAACCCGTTGATGGCTGGGGGTTTGCCAAAAATCCTGTAAACCTTATCATCGCTGAGTTCAAAATAAATAAAGAAATATCATAAAGGAATCAAATGCAGAGTCTCTATTAATAGATCAAGTCAAAGCATACAATAAAAAGCTCGTTAGCCCGAAGGCAGCTGACGGCTAAGAACATGAGACTCTAAACTAGAAAGCCTATCTATATAACTCTGCTCAAGTTCTGCCTGCAGGCCAGCTCGGACGGATTCTTCAGAACTGCTCAAGATCTTCACGGCTTCATTTTTCAGCTTCATCAATCTCTCCTATGTAGATCCTAGCTTCTCGAGGGCCTGTCCACGAGAATGCTCTACTCTAGCCAGGTCTTCTGCAATGATAGTAATGGACTCCTCGGCGTGCTTCAAGGCCTCCTTCAACCTAGCCTTCCTCGCGGTATCTGTATCCTTCCTCGCCACGGTAGCCATCAGCTGCGCAACTGAATGCTCATGTGACTGAAGCTCACTGCCGATGGAAGATCTCAGGTCACGCCACTGTGCCAGCCTATGTTCCATCTGAGAGGACACGAAGGAAGAAGCTCCATTAGCCTTCAATTCCTTCAACTCTCGGATCTCCGACTCCAGAGCAGCAAAATCGGCAATGAAAGAATCAGCTAACCCCGGATACCCTTCTTCTATAAACATCATCATGTGACGAGAAAAGGAACGCCTGAACTGATCAAAACAATATCCTCGATGAAGCAGTTTCTAGATCATGCCGTTAAAAAAGGCGGTAAAAAAGCCAAGGTCTGTACGGAAAATGTCTCTGTCAGGATCGGTATCGGCCAAGAGGGCGCGAACATGCTCATATAGAGATGATCGAGATCCTACAAACAACAGTATGGAAAGTTAAGAGATTATCGAATACGATAAGAAAATTTAAAGGCAAATTCCGAGCATACCGATGCCAACGGAGGTCCCCTCAGGCTGAGATCCGACAGGTTCCGAAATAACTGCAGGAGTAGTCATGGAGGGTATATCAACCCCTGTAGGCAAATCAGTCATACCTCTCGGCTGTGGCGGGGAAACACCGCTCTCAGGCAAACTATCAGTCCTAGAAACTGTAGTGGCATCAGGCACAACGGCTGGTCCTAGAGTTACATGTCTTTATTAGTCAAAATGAAAATTTGGACAAATAAGGAAAATCAGGATGATAAGATAGTATGCATACCTGCAAGTCCATCGTCCTCAGATGCAAGAGGGATGCCAGAAGTCATAAAGGTATCAGTCCCAGTGGCTGGTCCTATGATTACACCCCTCTATTAGTCAAAAAAAATCAGATAAAAGAAAGGGAACACGACATCCAAATCCTCAACTGGCTTTTCTATCACGACATCTGCAGAATAATTTAAGTGTTGGATATATATACAAGAAGATGGGAAAGAAGGAAAAGCTCAGAAGTACCTGCAGCCGGAACAGAAGATCCTTGTTCCCCAATATCCATGCTTGAGTTCTTCAGGAAATCTGAAAGAATGCGAGGCACAAAAAATAATGAATCCTGATTTCTCTAACTCCGCCAAATGCTACTCGATGAGGGTATCATCGGATTTAGATATACCTGGACATAGAGTGGTGGGCTTGACACTATTAGCCTGCTCGGTGTCAATGTTCGTATCAACACCCAGGGAACCATCCCGAATGGCGTCGCACATTTGCTGCATGAAGTTATCCATATTATCAGAATCAGGGAATACGGGGTCCGGTGGAAGTTCGCCCTCGTCATAGTCCCCTGGAACATAAAACATGATTACGAATCCCAGAAGGTGAGACATCTTAAAGCAATGAAAACGACGAAATGTTACCTTCCTCTCCATCGGCGATGTCTCCTAAATCCACTCCATAGGGACGCTGGCCGACGTGTGGTTTATGAGCAGTCTTCTTCTTCTTCGGAGTACCAGCCCTCATAAAACCAACGGGTCGTTCATGCATGGACTTGCCATGCGTCTCAACATGCGTGGGAGCTTGGCCACTAAGCCTGGATCTCGCATAACGAGAAGCGAGCGACTCATGCTCATCGACTGTCCTACCTGGGGTGATAAGAGTCAGTTCGTTGATACCAATTGAAATGGAGAAAGAAGGTTAAAGAGCATGACAAACCTGCATCAAGTTCTTCTTGGTCAGTATCTATATCCACATACTCCTCCTCAGAAGTCTCGTCCTCGTTATCAATAGGACGGAGCTCTTCATCGTCCTTCGTCCTATCTCCGTTCGAGAGAGAAGGTTTGGCAGGCTTCTTTCCCTGTCTCCTAGCAAGCTCAGCTTTACGAGCAGCCATCATAGCGATCTGGACCGAGTGCTCAAACTGTAACTCTGAAAGACTCCTCACACCTATGGATTCATTGGCGGAAAGGAACCACTTGAAACTGAGGAAAGTAATCAACGGCTGGCGTCTATATGAAGGAAGAGCAAAGTGGGCTCCGGTGCAGCCCACCATAGTCCATAGCCATGCTCGTACGCCGTCAATAAGCCCTCCCTCAACCTTCAAACCACGGCTCGGATTCCCAACATATAGTTGGTCATAGCCGAACTGACGAGCAAAATGGCAGGGAAGGTAAGGCTCTATGTGGCAACGATTCTTCACCCGGAGAACGAGATACCCAACACGGATGTTCCTTAACCAGCGGAAATAACCAACGTCGAGAACAGTCTGATTACTTCTGGGTTTCTCCTCATCAATCAGCACATCACCATAGCGACCCGAAAAGTGAGGAAAACACTTGAAGAACTCCCAGCTCTTACAAACTTGAAGCTCTCGTTGTACATCACTGAATTTCTTCCCGAGCCATCTGCTCCTCTCCAACAGCTGTACGAAAGGAACGGGGACATCAACAACGCTGGACGCCGACATCAAGTCAGGACGGTGAAGAACAAGCCACGCCATCAGATACGCATAAGGAAGCTCGACCTTCGGACAAATAAGCTCGGTCGATGGCTCAGAACCTACCTGTGTAAAACTACTGACCAGACACCTAAGCCCGCAATGGATGCCAGCAACCATCACTGGGAGCAGAGAAAGCTCCCTCCCATAAGCTAGCTGAACTGCGGGGAAGAGCACCTCGAGAGGTAAGGCGTCTGAGAACTGGTACGGAACAACACATTTCTTCAACCAGAGGGCAAGATAGCCTGCTAGCAGAGTCCGGGGCTCAATGGACTTCTGTGCACGGCGGAGGAACGAACGAAACTTGGTTCCCGCAGGAAAAGCTCCCTTAGCACTGGCAATGGTGTAAGAACAAGCCTCAGCCTTCTCCATCAACTCATTAATGGCGGTAGGGGTCAAGACGTCTAACTCACGAAGGGGCTCGCCGGAATCACCCTCCAAATTCGGGAACAAATAGACAGCAAACTGCTTCAAGCTGATCTGCTTTTTCCTCTTCGCTGGAGGAGAAATCTTGATCAAGGAGGTATGATAATGGCAGGTGAGGTCCCAAAGAGTATCGTACATATCGGGAGTATCCTTCTTCAACCACTCCAACTGCTGGTTCGAGGGAAAGTACTCCTGGTATGGACAATCCACCATTGGAAGACCAGAAACCTGATACATCTCGTGTAAGGCCAACCCTAACTCTCCGCCGCTGGTCAGGAACGTGTTACTGTCGGGCATGTATGTCTCCAACAACGCAAAGAAATGGCGCCGGGAGTCCATACATGGTGGCTCGTATAGGGGCATACAATCCACTGCTCTTCAAATCCTTCTCCCAGCGCCCCAAGACGTAACTGGTCATGCGTGTCCACCATCCCTTGGGTAGTGAGAAAGCCCAACCATAGCATCTATAATCTAGTGGAGGTAATCTCCTCCCAAGATGAGCCAGACGGTTCTTCACGGTAGGAACGGCTGCTGATACCTCGCCTGGGGGTGCAGTATTAAGACCCGTAATCCCTGGTCGAAGCCCGCGGATGTAATGATACCCAGCAGAACCAGGAGTCTTATGATGAGAGGTATATCCACACTGAACTCGCTCAGCATCATCGGTAAGATGCCAAGACATCTGTCGCTCCACGGCTTGTCCCTCCAAATGAGTGAAAGAATACTGACGAGGATGGAGGGAAATATATAGGAGAGCTCCTTCGTCGAGAGTCAGCCAATGCTCCTCGATAAGAGTCAACGTAGCAGGATCCTCAGTGTGATCTCCGAACAGAAAACTGGGCTTCTTTAAAGCCTGAGTAGAAGTAGAATCTGCAGTAAAGGAAGCATCCGTAATCAGCTGGCGTAAGCAATGGCGCCCTCCATCCCGTATCAAACGACAGGATTCATCGGAGCGGTCTCTGTCGAACTGAGGTAGTGGACCAATGGCCTGCCCGATGGAAACCGAAGAGAAGACTTCCCCGCTACAACCAGTAGGGGCATGATGAGGGAGGCTGCCTGCGGGGAACTCGACTGCAACAAAATACAAGGATAGAGTCAGAAAATCCATCTCATAAAAAAGCGAGATAAGATCATTCACGGGATAATTGGGGAGATGATTTTGGGTGTCCTACACTGGAAGAACGGTATGCATCACCACGTAGATAACATGGTAACATACGCCGACCTATAAGGTGTAAGACGACACGAGATCGCCCCAATATACCAGAAGACTTGAATTGGCTAAGCAAAACAAGTCCGAAAACTCAACCCCCGTGAAGGAGGGTATCGGTTCTTCCTTAATGACCCGCGAAGGGATCAATCAGGGATACAAAAATAAAGATTCTCACCCCCGAAAAAGGAAACCGCTGGAGGGGAGGATGCTGTAAGAACTTCCTCCTCGCTAGGCTGCGAACGGGAGCGACTCCTAGGAGGTCGAGGTCGACGTGGAGCAGCAAGTCAGATACAATCTAAAATATGAATACACGAAATATAAAAGGGAAATTAAGAACTTGAACTAAAGTCCTATGAATAAATAGGATTTTATAGTTGAAGTCTAATTAAACCTACAAATTTCGTGCATGCGAAACAATGATTGTCATTTTCGCGGTAAATTTTGGTGAAATACCCAAAACACCCCTCGTGTTCAAGGCTAAATTCAGGTCAAGGACACGCTTGAGTTGGGTCATGGTCATCATATCTGATCAAATAACACACCCAATACCTCACAATTTTGGTTAATTTTGCAAATAAACCCTTTTTGTAAAATTTAGCCAATCTTGCAAATAGACCCCTCCACAAATTTCGGTTTAGTTTCCGCACACCTTTCTCAAAACTTTGGTCATAGGTTTGTGATCTAAACTTTTGAAATTTCAGTCCTGAAATTTTAGCCCTTTTGCAAATAAACCCCCTATACTTTGTGGGATTGCTCTTTTGCAAATAAACCCCTCAAACAACATTGAATCTTTCGCATACCAACACCTCTCAATTTTCGGCCAAAGGGGGATAAAATTTTAGTCCTAAATTTCAGTCCACTTTGCATAAAAAACCCTCAAATTTCAGTCCACTTTTGCATAAAAGCCCCCCAATTTCGGCCATATGGCAAGTTTTGCATAAAACCCCCAAATTTTGGGTTCATACTCACAACCCATCATCAAAAGCCTATCTTTTTCATGAAATCCAACCCATGAAGACAAAAAGACATGATCTTGGCATGAAGCTATAATCTTTTCAAAAAGGAAGAGAAAGTTTTGAGAGGGAACTTACCAAATCAAGAAGCTTTTCCTAGAGCTTGAAGGTGATGAAACCCTAGATTTGAGAGGAAGAAATTTTTCGGCCAAGAAGAACACCAAAATCCAAAATTTTGTATGGGTTTGGAGAAGGAAACAATGGTGGAGGGATGAAAGGAGGAAGAAAGAGTTTGAGAGGGAAAGGGAATCTCTTTTGAAAATATGGAAAGAAGGGGGAAAACAAAAGAGGAAATAAAATCAAAACAAGAAAGAAAGCAAAAGAGGAAACAACAAAAAAAAAGGGGGGGGAAAGTCTCGGTTTTGGCCAAGACACCCTAAGGGTGTCTCGGCCAAACCGAGACACCCCAAGGGTGTCTCGGCCAAGTTGAGACACCCTTGGGTGTCTCAACCCAATTCGAGCCCCCCGAACCTTTTTTTCGAGTCCGAATTTACCTATTTTCGTCAGTTATTGGATATTTTTACGAAATCCACACTAATCAATACCGAGCAATTCGTAACCCTAGGTCAACGCCAGTCAACGTGTTGCGACCAAAAAATCAACGTTCGACGTTTGAAACCCTAGGGTTAACGTCGGTCAACGCGTAACCCTAGGTCAACGCCAGTCAACGCGTTGCGACCAAAAAGTCAACATTCGACGTTCGAAACCCTAGGGTTAACGCCGGTCAACGCGTAACCCTAGGTCAACGCCAGTCAACGCGTTGCGACCAAAAAGTCAATGTTCGACGTTCGAAACCCTAGGGTCAACACCGGTCAACGCATAACCCTAGGTCAACACCAGTCAACGCGTTGCGACCAAAAAGTCAACGTTCGACGTTCAAAACCCTAGGGTTAACGCCGGTCAACGCATAACCCTAGGTCAACGCCAGTCAACGCGTTGCGACCAAAAAGTCAACGTTCGACGTTCGAAACCCTAGGGTTAACGTCGGTCAACGCGTAAACCTAGGTCAACGCCAGTCAACGCGTTGCAACCAAAAAGTTAATGTTCGACGTTCGAAACCCTAGGGTCAACGCCGGTCAACGCGTAACCCTAGGTCAACGCCAGTCAACGCGTTGTGACCAAAAGTCAACATACGATAATCTGAAACCTTAAGTCAGCACAATATGACAGAGATAGTCAATTCAAAGTCAACTCAATGACACGAGCCAAACTCAACTCACTAGTGATAGACTCGAGACTCCGACGACGGCCAAGCGATAAACGCAGCGCCGGAAGAACTTCGGCTATTCGTCAAAGCATTGAATAGACCGAAAATCGAAGGAGCCAAGAGTTGAAGCTAACTACAGGTCCTTTACGCCGACTGAAGGCTGGATCAATCACATCCAAAGTATTCCAGCCTCTTCTATAAAAGAAACGAGTCCGGAACGCTTTGGAGGGGGTATCTGTAGGCATCAAAAATTGCCTATGGGTCTCCACGAACAGCTCAGTATTAAAGAACGACAATGAACATCACTATCTGGTTATTTGGAATCACTCAGATCTGAGTTCAGACAAAAAAGTTGCAGCGAAAACGGTCAAACGGGCATTGAAAACGTCTCAGAGCTGAACCGAGGCACCTACGGTGTCTCGGCCAAGTCAGACACCCCCAAGGGTGTCTCGGCCAAGCCAAGACACCCCTAGGGTGTCTCGGCGCGGATTTGGGCCCTTTAAGTGGTTTTAACCGCTCCGCAACCCCTCATGCCTATAAATACAAGCCTTAGGCCTCATTTTTTGAGATCTGGAGTTTTGGAGAATTGGCGAAGCCCTGTCGGAGTGAAGAGTGATCAAGCACTTCAACGCAAGAGAGTTTCTTCGTCAGATCTACATCACCCGTACCCGATCCTTAGTATTATCCCGTTGTGGTAATACTAAGAAGAGCAAATATCTCGCTTTTATCGAGATAGGCGCTTCAAGTTTCTAGATCTCCTCGCGGATCGACGAAGCTCTGGATCAGATCTGATTGCCAGGTAGTCCACGGATATCGACGTCCCCGTCACAGGCTAAAGACCCACGCAAGCAAGAGACGACGAACCTTCATTGGTAAAATTTAAATTTTAAGGAAATCAATGATGAAGGCAACTTTCGATGAAAACAGTTATATCCTGAAAACCCATCCATAAAAGACATTCTGTCAAACCCGCATGTATTATCGATAATGACATCCGTGATTGGGAGAGGAAAGTCGTCTTTTGGACATGCCGTATTCAGGTCCCTGAAGTCGATACAGAT
>NC_033794.1:13797496-13804481 GCF_001876935.1 Asparagus officinalis | reverse complement strand
TGAGGGGAACAATATTGGCTAGCCAGTCTAGATGTTGCTCCTCTTGGATAAATCCTAATTCGATCAATTTTTTAACCTCTGCCTTAATGGCTTCCATAATCTGCGGACGAAACCGTCTTTGATGTTGTTTGACAGGTTTGGCATCCGGCTTGATATCGAGGCGGTGCATTGCTACATTGGGGTCGAGCCCTATCATGTCCTCATAGTTCCACGCGAAGACGTCAATGTATTCCCTGATGAGAGCAATTAATTCCTCCTTCTCATTTGAGGGAAGACTATCGCTGATGAATATAGGCTTTGGGTTGGCCTCGTCACCCATTGTAGGCATCGAAAATTGCCTATGGGTCTCCACGAACAGCTCAGTATTAAAGAACGACAATGAACATCACTATCTGGTTCACAGGAGTTTGACTGATGTCGGTGAACGCTTGAAGTGAACCGACGAACTACGTGAGCTGATAGGATTTCGGAATAGCGAAGACACAGGCTAATCGAGAACCCCGCGATGTTTACAAAAGGAACAACGCCCTTCGTGTCTCGTTCATTCTACAGATAATCTAACCATTGGAACTGATAGAATTCTTCGTCAGACTTCCAACGCATTTGAAATCACTCAGATCCGAGTTCAGACAAAGAAGTTACAGTGAAAACAGTCAAACGGGCATTGAAAACGTCTCAAAGCTGAACTGAGGCACCTACGGTGTCTCGGCCAAGTCAAGACACCCCAAGGGTGTCTCGGCCAAGCCGAGACACCCCCAAGGGTGTCTCGGCCAAGCCAAGACACCCCTAGGGTGTCTCGGCGCGGATTTGGGCCCTTTAAGTGGTTTTAACCGCTCCGCAACCCCTCATGCCTATAAATACAAGCCTTAGGCCTCATTTTTTGAGATCTGGAGTTTTGGAGAATTGGCGAAGCCCTGTCGGAGTGAAGAGTGATCAAGCACTTCAACGCAAGAGAGTTTCTTCGTCAGATCTACATCACCCGTACCCGATCCTTAGTATTATCCCGTTGTGGTAATACTAAGAAGAGCAAATATCTCGCTTATATCGAGATAGGCGCTTCAAGTTTCTAGATCTCCTCGCGGATCGACGAAGCTCTGGATCAGATCTGATTGCCAGGTAATTCACGGATATCGACGTCCCCGTCACAGGCTAAAGACCCACGCAAGCAAGAGACGACGAACGGATCTTGTGTTTATTTTCAAGAAAGTTGTAATTTTTTTTTATTTCTTTGTTGTTTGAATTCATTTGTAACATTTAAAGTTTTAATGAAATCAATGATGAAGGCAACTTTCGACGAAAACAGCTAAAAATACTATTATTGAAAGTAAACAATTCTAATTTCTTTGAAGATATTTTTCCTATGAAAAGTAGCTTTGAAAAATCTAAGGCTCATAAAAACTCACAAGAAGTGGTTGAAGTGGTTTGTGAAGACTCACAACAAAATCCTAAAAATTCTGAAATAGAAATTCGAAGGAGTAAAAGAGAGAAAATCCACCAATTTTGGTGATGAATTTTACACATTTCTTTTGGGAAATGATCCAGTTACCTATAATGAAGCAATATGCTCCAGAGACGCACCATTTTGGAAGGATGTGATCAATTATGAATTGAATTCTATCATATCCAATCATACTTGGGAGGTGGTTGATTTGCCACATGATGCTAAACCTATAGGTTGTAAGTGGATCTTCAAAAGAAAGCTTAAAGCTGATGGTTCGGTTGAGAAGTATAAGGCTAGGTTGGTAGCTAAGGGGTTCACCCAGAAGAAAGGCATAGATTATTTTGATACTTTTGCTCCTATAACTAGAATCTCTTCTATTAGAGTTCTAATGTCTTTGGCAGCATTTCATATTTTATTTGTTCATCAAACAGACATCAAGATAGCTTTTCTGTATGGCAATCTAGATGAAGAAATATATATGAATCAATCTGAGGGTACTATCGTACCAAGAAATGAGCAAAAAGTATGCAAGTTAATTAAGTCTTTATATGGGTTGAAACAAGCGCCTAAATAATGACATGAAAATTTTGATAATGCATTGTTATCCAATGGTTATCATATAAATGATGTAGATAAGTGTGTTTACTTTAAAACATTTGAGAATCATCAGTATGTCATTATCTATCTTTATGTGGATGATATGCTCATCTTGAGCCCTAGTCTTGAATTAATAAGTAAAACAAAAAAGTTTTTATCCTCCCAGTTTGATATGAAGGATCTGGGAGAAGCTGATGTAATTCTTGGGATAAAAATCCTTGGAAATACAGATGGTTTCACTTTGACTCAAGAACATTATGTGAAAAAGGTTTTGAAAAAGTTTGAATATTGTAATAGTAAGCCTGTGTCGACACCTTATGAGGCAATTGCTCAACTTAAGAAAAATAATTCACATAGTGTTTTACAACCCAAATATACCTAAATTATTAGAAGCCTTATGTACTTGATAAATTGTACAAGACCTGACATAGCTTATATAGTGGACAAATTAAGTAGATATACCCAATGTCTTAGTCAGGAACATTAGACGGCCCTGTTTGTGGAAAAT
The DNA here is from genome assembly GCF_001876935.1 of Asparagus officinalis. Lineage (NCBI taxonomy): Eukaryota > Viridiplantae > Streptophyta > Magnoliopsida > Asparagales > Asparagaceae > Asparagus > Asparagus officinalis. Next base: position 13,801,935 of record NC_033794.1, on the reverse strand, counting down.
TTGCAGTAAAAAGACAATAAAGGAAAATTTGATTTGTATTCCTTTAATCTCAGTTACAATTGGATTTCCTAATTATAAAAGAGAAGAGAATGAATTTGATTCTCTCCTTTGTTTAATTCTGGGTTCTTCACGGTGGCGATGAGATGCCTCCCTCGAATGCTCGCGTCGAGTTTGCTTCTCGTTGACGATCCGATGTCTTGTTTCACTGGAACATGATCTTCTCCTCACGATTTGACGTTGTGGAGAACTTGCGTGGCAAGTTTGAAACTGTGGACGAGTTGATAATTTTGAATGAGTTGGAAACTCTTGAAAAAGAGTTGATTTGAACCGAGAATCGGTTCTCAAGCCAAGGATGAAGAAGCTCTTGTTGTAGATCTCCCAAGCTCCAGAAATGCTCTAAGGATCCTGTTGACGAGCCAAGAAGTTCTAACCGACCGAACCTGAACTGAATTGATTTTCAGTTATTTATAGGGGATTAAGGGGTGTAACCACCTCCTTAATTCGCTCCTAAGTGGGGCTAATGGGATGTAACCGCCCCTTAAATCACTCCTGAGTGGAGTTGTGATCCCCTCAGATCGTGGGAAACGGTTTTGAAACCGTTCAGCTTGTGTTTGAACAAGTCAAACGCAAAATCCATGTTCTGATGCGAATTCTGCATTCAAACGCAGTGTCTGGAAGCTTGAACGCATCGTCTGGAAGCTCGGGCGCAGCAATTAGAAGCTGCGTTTGCAGCATTGGAATCTACGTCTGAGCTGCGTTTGCAGCGATTTGGGGTAGCGATTGCGTTTGCAGCGATTTGGGAGCTGCGTTTGGCGGCGATTTGAGCTGCGTTTGGCAGCGATTTGAGCTGCGTCTGGCAGCGATTAGAGCTACGTTTGGCGGCGATTTGAGCTGCGTTTGGCAGCGATTTGAGCTGCGTTTGAGCTGCGTTCGTGGCTATGAACGCGGTGCGTCTTGATGCTGGTTCGCGGGGAGGACTTCCACGGTTTGATTTGAAGAGACCGTCGATTTGTAGTCTCTTTCTATCGAAGCGTTGCAAAGATCGTCATTTTGTAATCTTTGCTTTAGCTCTCTGATATGCAAGAGTCGTCGGATTGTAACTCTCGATGTTGATTGTGAAGTCTGTTAAACTAGAGCTCTCATCGGTTGTCGTGAAGGTCGTCAGATTATAACCTTCATCGATCCACGTGAAAGTCTTCAAATTATAGCCTTCTGGAAGTCGTCAGATTGTAACTTCCATCATCGGTGTTCTGATGGGGATCAGCTATCTATTGTGATTTTTTTGACACCTACAACGAGCTTTGTAACGCTCAACCTGTCCGTCTGGATTTTGCTTCACAGTGAAGACCCACTTGCATCCAACTGCTCTCTNGAATACTTTGTATCTTAACTCTGATCTTAGAGCTGTTGATTCCTTGTCGTAAAGGAGTCGTTCTCTGCACTTGCTTTGAAGGCATCATGGTTGAAGGGATTTTGCACGTAGGACCTGTGTGAAGGTATGCGCCATAATCCTGCTTTTGGACTGTGGGGGTGGACCCTGCATTTTGAATTTGGAACACGGGTGTGACCTCGGCGTTCGGTTTTTGCATCGCGGGTCTGACCTCAACGTTTTGACTTAAGACATGGAAGTGGCTTCCGTGCATTTTTGACTAAGTCTTTGAGACTTGTCTTTGGCTCATCTGTTTTAAGTCTCGGCTCACATCCATTAAGCTGATAGGCCTACAAACGTACATAGGATTTTTGGCAAACCCTCAGCCATCAACGGATTTGATAAGCCTTTACCGACTACCGTTTGAGTCGGGCTAGCATGTGGATTGTCTAAGTCCGTTCCACATGTAACGTTGTGCTAAGAGAATGAACCCTCTTAGACTTGATGCTATGATTTTGAATACATAGACTTTGTCATTTTGACGGGAAAAGACTAACCGGCAACGCGTGTTAGGCGTAGGCTTATCTCTAATTAGGGATCGAGATAAAGTCCCCCATGCGTAAAAGGCATGGATTTTGGTGCTACGATGTTGAATACGTAGACTTTATCGTTATTTCTTCCTGTGTTACTTGAAACACTGAAAGAAAGTTGGAAGCGCCAGAGGTGTAATATTAACTTGGCATGAATTTTCACTTAGAGTGAAATTCAGAAATTTTCTTTATTATCACTAGGATAATTCCAGAAAATATTTAATCCGTTAGGGATTTTATAATGACAACTTGCTATTCTTGTTGAAAAAGGATTAACAAGTTCATTGGGGGGTTTGACTGTTAGAGGTGTGATGTTAACCTAACAGTATTTTTATGGACCTATCGCTCCGTTGATGAGAGTCGATAAGTGGAAAGTGTTGCGATCGGAGCAACTTTGAGGACCTATCGCTCTATTGACGAGAGTCGATAAGTTGATTTTGTCAGAGGTGTTTGATATTAACGTGACAAGAGAATGTTGCGATCGGAGCAACTTTGAGGACTTATCATCCTATTGAAGAAGATTGATAAGTGAATTTTGTCAGAGGTGTGATATTAACGTGACAGGAAGATGTTGCAGTTGTCTCCAGGAACGGCATTCTGCAACCCCTATTCGAGCTAGGATGTTGGTCTGCAGGTTGTGTCGACAGGTCTCTACTAAGGTAGACTGTGTCATACCTGACGAACACCGGAGAGCCATGGTTCGAAACCTCTTGACGAAGGCTTTGACGGACTCCCTCTTCTTCTGCTTAGTGGCGAGAAGCATATGGATGGAGACTTCTGTATCCTCTTCAAAGAATCTTGACAGGAAGAGTCTCTCTAGATCTGCCCACTTTTGGATACATCCGGCAGGCAATTTTCTGAACCATTCAAAGGCAACTCCCTTGAGGGTGCCAATGAATAATCGAGCCAGTATGGCGTCGTTTGATATCACATTCCCAGTCTGTGACTTGAAATGATAGATATGTTGGTTCGGTGATCCCGTGCCGTCAAAAGCTTGTAGCGTCGGGACTTCAAATTTTGGAGGATAAGGAGCTGCATCCCATTCGGCAGGGTAGGGCCTGACAACTCCCTCATCTTGGAGCTCGCTTCTGTTAGCAATGACATTGAGGCGGGCTTCCAATTCCTCGATTTTAGCCGACTGAGGATTTTGCTCATACTCCGTCTCTCTTCCTTCATCAGAGGAAGATTCCAGGTTGTGGGCTTCTTGGTCAGAAGCCGTGTCATCAACTATTTTTCCCTTCCCTTTGCTTGTGTGAGGTCGGGACGAAGACGTTCTTTCCCTTCGGGAAGATTCTTGCCTGAGTGGCGAATCTGTCTTCTGAGATTTGGCCTTGTCTGCGACGAGTTGAGTCAACAGGGCCAGGAGTTCATTGATGGCCTCTTGCTGAGATTTGAGCATGGCCTCCTGCTCATCAAGTCTCTTCGCGAGATCTTCATGGTTTCCCGTCATATAAGCGTAGCTCTCATGTTCAACAAAAGAGCTTGATGACTGGGACTCTGCAATGGCTGAGTGTTCATCATTGGAATTGGTTCCCCTGGCTAAACTCCGATAGTTGACAGGGGGAATGGCTCCTGTTCGCGTCCGAGTATGTTGATAAACTCCATCAGACTTATTCAGGAAGTCTTTCAAGCCAGGAGACTGATCGTTCTCTGACTCATCGGAACTAGGAACTGATGATCTCCCTCTGCCGATCATGTTAGAAGTGACTCTAAGGTATTCATCCTCAGAAGTCTTCTTCTTGTGTGAACGCCGTCGTTGGTTGGGTAAAGCAACGTTCGTAAATTGGTTGAACACCAGCAGTTGGGCCGCATATGAGCAGCATTGGCGTTCCGAGAGGACCGTAGGAATCAGTCGTTCACATTGAAATGAACGAATGACTTGTTGCATCGATCTTTCTCTCGATGTGAACTCTCTCGAATCTGTTATAAAGATTCGAGGAGAATTGCTTACTGATTGTGAGGTTTGAACTGGAACCCCCAGTCCATGATTAGACAGGACTGGCTCTTGGTGAATATGAATCTGGTTGAGATGCATTGAATCCATAAACTTCTTATATCCGCCCCTCAACCTAGTCGCGCTACGCAGAGTATTCGGGGGTCTCGCTGCCCGGTCAGCGAGCCGGGGGTCCAGGGGGCGGCGCGCCCCTATCCAGGGGGTCCGGGGGGATGGAATACCCCCCGACGGGGTTCGGGGCAGCGCCCCGAAGCTCCACGATATACACCAGGCGCGGTATTGGATTTGGAACTTGGGACGCGAGGGTCGCGTTTGGCATTTGAAACGCAAAGGTCGTGTTCAGCACTTGAAACGTGAGGGTCGCGTCTGGCACTTGAAACGCGAAGGTCGCGTTTGGCACTTGAAACGCGAAGGTCGCGTTTGGCACTTGAAACGCGAAGATCGCGTTTGGCACTTGAAACGCGAGGGTCGTGTTTTGGTTTGGCGACATGAGGGTCGCGTTCTTCATTGTCGACGCGAGGGTCGT
>NC_033794.1:13782566-13796830 GCF_001876935.1 Asparagus officinalis | reverse complement strand
CCCCAGCGGAGTCGCCATCTTTTGTTTGTGGGAAAATTTTTTGTAGTAAAAGAAACGAAGGAAAATTGATTTGTATTCCTTTAATCTCAGTTACAATTGGATTTCCTGATTACAAAAGAGAAGAGAATGAATTTGATTCTCTCCTTTGTTTAATTCTGGGTTCTTCACGGTGGCGATGAGATGCCTCCCTCGAATGCTCGCGTCGAGTTTGCTTCTCGTTGACGATCCGATGTCTTGTTTCACTGGAACATGATCTTCTCCTCACGATTTGACGTTGTGGAGAACTTGCGTGGCAAGTTTGAAACTGTGGACGAGTTGATAATTCTGAATGAGTTGGAAATTGTTGAAAAAGAGTTGATTTGAACCGAGAATCGGTTCTCAAGCCAAGGATGAAGAAGCTCTTGTTGTAGATGGGCTAATGGGATGTAACCGCCCCTTAAATCACTCCTGAGTGGAGTTGTGATCCCCTCAGATCGTGGGAAACGGTTTTGGAACCGTTCAGTTCGTGTTTGAACGAGTCAAACGCAGGCCCGCGTTCTGACGTGAATTCTGCATTCAAACGCAGTGTCTGGAAGCTTGAACGCATCGTCTGGAAGCTCAGACGCAGCAATTAGAAGCTGCGTTTGCAGCATTGGAATCTACGTCTGAGCTGCGTTTGCAGCGATTTGGAAGCTGCGTCTGGTGGTGATTTGAGCTGCGTTTGGCAGCGATTTGAGCTGCATCTGGCAGCGATTTAAGCTGCGTCTGGCAGCGATTAGAGCTGCGTTTGGCGGCGATTTGAGCTGCGTTTGGCAGCGATTTGAGCTGCATTTGAGCTGCGTTCGTGGCTATAAACGCGGTGCGTCTTGATGCTGGTTCGCGGGGAGGACTTCCACGGTTTGATTTGAAGAGACCGTCGATTTGTAGTCTCTTTCTGTCGAAGCGTTGCAAAGATCGTCATTTTGTAATCTTTGCTTTAGCTCTCTGATATGCAAGAGTCGTCGGATTGTAACTCTCGATGTTGATTGTGAAGGCTGTTAAACTAGAGCTCTCATCGGTTGTCGTGAAGGTCGTCAGATTATAACATTCATCGATCCACGTGAAAGTCTTCAAATTATAGCCTTCTGGAAGTCGTCAGATTGTAACTTCCATCATCGGTGTTTTGATGGGGATCAGCTATCTATTGTGATTTTTTTGACAGCCTACAGGCCCTAGAAAGATTGATCAAATACTTGAAAGACACCATTAATTATGGACTAAGATTCTGAAGGTCTCCACCAGTATTAGAAGGGTATTGTGTAGATCTCAGATTCACAAGAGATTAAGTCCACTAGTGTTTATGTGTTTACCCTTGATGGGGGTGCAGTGTCTTGGAAATCATCCAAGCAAAACTTGATAACTCGGTCTAACATGGAGTCCGAGTTAGTTGCCTTAGATAAGGCATGTGCTGAGGTTGAATGGTTGAGAAACCTTTTAGCAGATCTTCCCATTGATTCTACCATGCATCCTTTTGTGTCTATGCATTATGACTGTAAGGTCACAATTGCAAAAGCCAAGAGTAATATATAATAGGAAAAGTAGATACATACATATAAGACACACAAATATTAAGCAGTTGCTATAATCTGGAGTTGTAACTCTAGATTATGTGAAGTCAGAATTAAATTTGGCTGGTCCTCTGACGAAACCACTTAATCGGAGGAAAGTGGAAATTACATCAAGGGGAATGGGACTACTGCCTAATAATATAGCAAGATTAGCGGCAACCCTACCTACGTGATTGGTGATCCTATAAAGTAGGTTCAAAGGGAAAAACAAGTCACTCCTTGTTCTGACAGTACTATCGATTTCTCTATGAGACGTCCCTACCTATGATGAGATAGTACATTGTATACATATAGTATATTTTCATATATTCATATAGTACTTGATAAATTGAGAAAGGATGAGTTAAGTTCTTAATATGAGAGTCCATAAGCCCAATTTGTGGTGATGTATTTTATACATACTTGATGGTTATCCACCTATGTGAGTGTAAAACTGGGTCGGTTCTTATGGGTACCTAGGCATGTACTCTAGAACACTCATGAAGCATAGGAAGCGCTGGGCTAAAATAGCGCACACCCGCATGAACAACAATATAATGAAGGTGTAGTATGGGCATAAGTCCTCTATTTCACGCTCAAGGGATATTGGTTCAAAGAATTTATTCTACCATATTTCTATGAGATAAGATTCATTGTCCTAGGACTAGTTCAAGTCGAAAGGCACTAGTATCTAATGCATTGTATCTTCGATTCTCTCTAATATTTCCTTTGTTATTCTTGGTTCCAAATGTTGTCGAGTTTTGTGTATTTTGAAATAGTAGGGGATTGTTGTGTATTTCAAATACACAAAAGAAAAATGTTTGTTATTTATTTTTAACCTTTGGTGTTCTCAATATTTTTTAACCTTTGGTGTTCCCAAATTCTTCAATCTTTGGTGTTCCTAACATGATTTAACCTTTGATGTTTTCAACGTGGTTTAACCTTTGGCGTTCTCAATATAGTTTAATCTTTGGTATTCCAACTATTGCGCACCATGTGAAAGCATGCTCGCGAACCAAACGAGTCGGTAAGCAATGAGAGAAGAGAACCAAAAAACAAACACGAGTGAAATTTACCAAAATACAACACAAATCAAACCAAACACAGAGATTTACGTGGTTCGGCAATTACCTACGTCCACGAGGAGATGATGTGGAGATTTTACTATACGGAGGAGAAACATAACGAGTTATAACTCATAAAATCACTCAAATATAACCCTAACTAAAGGTCTCAACTCTCTCACAATATCTCCCTCTTAAAGTGCTCAAAAGACTTAATAATCTCTCATTCAGAAACCCTAGAAACCGTGTTTGTATTTATACAAACACCCAATCCAAAACCGCCCAGGAAAATAAAACCGACCCATAACCGCTTACCGGTCGACCGCACATATGCAATCCGTCGAACGACCAGAGACACAAAATTGCACCCTGTAACGTGCATGGGATCGGTCGACCGGTCACACCCCATCGGTCAACCGACCCGAACTCCTGTAAAACCCAGTTTCCTAGCGATTTCATCGGTCGATCGCACTTGCTCAACCAGTCGATCGTCTTGAGAGTTTCCTGTTCCCACAGTTTTTCCTAATTCTGTTCACCGTTCTCTTCAATTCTCCACCTCGGTGAAGTTTTCCTTAAACTGAGCCGACACTAAACATGAGCACCACTACGTCGTCTCATCAAATCCGGCTATACCAATGTGGTTGCCTACGTACCCCCTCTCCTAAGGGATCAAGTCGCCCGTACTTCATCCAAATGGCTACGAATGGCCTTAACAATCATGAATTTGTAATAAGTTTCTACAATGATCGAACTTATTGCTTAAAACCACCTTCGTTAGCATTTCTGCTGGATTATCTTTTGTGTGAATCTTCAAAAGCTCCACATCCCCGTCTTCAAGAACATCCCGAACGAAGTGATAACGAACGTTAATGTGCTTTGTCCGTGTATAGAAAACCTGATTCTTTGCCAAATAAATAGCACTCGTGCTATCACAATAAATGGTGACGGATCACTGCGAAACACTAAGATCCTCCAAAATTCCTTGAAGCCAAATTTCCTCCTTAATAGCCTCCATAACACCATATACTCTACCTCCATCGTCGACAAAGACACCGTAGAATGCAAGGTACATCTCCAACATACCCGCGCATGGGTCAAAGTGAACCCATACCCCGTCATCGACCGGCATTTATCCAAATCTCTAGCGTAGTCCGAATCTATGTATCTAATACATAGCTACCCATCGCTAGTGTCCCACTCAAAAACCAAACCAATGTTGAGAGTACCTCAAATGTACCTCAAAATCCATCTCACGACATCCTAATAACCCGAACCCGGGTCGTGCATGTATCTCGAAACCATACTCACTGTCTGTGACAAATCCGGCCTCGTACAAACCATAACGTACATCAAACTTCCCACTGTGCTTGCATATGGAGTCTTCGACATTAACTCTCTATCTTTAACTATTTTCGGTGAAAGGTCAATTAAAAACTTCAAATGGTCTCCCAATGATACACTAATTGGCTTCATCTCCATGCTCACATTGAACCGCTATAGAATCTTTTTCGAGTAAGTCACTTGTGTCAAACAAATTCTGCCCTTGTCTTTGTCTCTGCCGATCTCCATTTCTAAAATGCACTTCGCTTCACCCAAATCCTTCATCTCGAACTCGCTCGAAAGCTGAATGTTCAGTCTATCTATCGCGGATCTGAAAGTAGAAGCAACCAACATGTCATTAACATAAAGCAATAAGTAAATGTAGGCACCTCCATGCAAGGATCAAACTGGTTCCTAATGTATGACTGGTCGATCATGAACCCATCAAATCACCTATACTATTGTCTCGGAGATTGCTTTAGCCCGTATAGTGATTTCTTCCACCTACAAACTAATTTCTCTTTTCCTGCAGCTAGAAACCTCAATGGCTGAGTCATATAGATTTTCTCATCAAGAACACCATGAAGAAATATTATTTTCACATCCAACTGATCTAATTCCAAACTATACTATGCCACCAATGCTAGCAAAATCTGAATCGAAGAATGTTTCACTACCGGAGAGAATACCTCATTGTAGTCAATACCTTCCTCCTGTGCATATCCCTTCGCAACCAACCCAGCCTTGAACCTCACGGGAGTGCCTTCAATGCCATCCTTCTTTGTATATACCCACTTGTAACCAATAGCCTTCTGTCCCTTTGGAAGCTCGACAAGCTCCCATGTGTCGTTCCTATAAAGAGACTCAATCTCCTCCTGCATAGCCACCTGCCACAAATTAGCCTCTGAACTCTGCTTAGCCTCTCTGAATGTACTAGGAACCATCTCGTTGACACTCTCTACCGGAAGTGCATACGCAACGACTGTGTATGTATACCTCGCTGGCATCCGTATGTCTCTTCTCGACTTCCGAACCGTAATAGAATCATGAACCTGAGCTGTCGGTCCCTGATCCTACTCAATTATACCTGTATCCTCCAAATCATCGCCTTGTTCACCTAACATCACCTCAGTCGGTACTCTAATGGATACGGTCTCATATGGACAATGTAGAGCTACATCAATCTCTACCACCTCTGTAATCTTATCTGTTGAGGTGCTCTCCACCTGATGAGAGCTGGGAAGTTTCAAGATCAAAGCCTCATCGAATGGAACAAGTATGTCCTTTCTAGCTCGAGGTACTAATTTATCAGTCTTCACATGATCAAATACAGGGCACCCAAATACCTTAAGCTGATTATAATCGCAGATGAAGGCAGCCTATTACTGAGGTGACTTGCATATAAAAGTACCTCAGCCCAAAAGATATTCTCCAAACCACTCTGCGATAATAAACATCAGACTTATTCCAGTAAAGACCGATTTAATCTCTCTGCCACCCCATTTTGCTATATTGTATGACTAACTGTGAAATGTATCTCTATGTCCTCATCTCAACATAGATGCTGAAAGGGGTCTGAAGTATACTCGTCGTCGTTGTAGGATCTCAACGTCTTGATCTTTCTCACAATCTGTAGTTCTAAGCTCCTTTTCCACTCCACAAATAACTCTGGGACTTCATTCTTATGCTTCATAGTGTACACCCAACAATGCCTAGAATAGTCATCTACAAATATGACGAACTAATATCGACCACCAAGTGATGTCGTCTTGGTGGGACTCCAAACATCTGTGTGCACATAGTCCAAGATGCCCGTCGTCCTGTGTACGGCTATCCCGAACTTCATTTTTGTCTTCTTGTCAAGAACACAGTGCTCACAGAATTTTATCTTTCCACTCTTGGCTCCCTTTAATAGCCCATGCTTGCGCAAAGCTTATAGTGACTTTTTATCTATGTGCCCCAACCTATAGTACTAAAGTCTGCTCACGTCTGCCTCTGAAATAGCTGAAGCTATCTGGCCAATCTCGATGTTTCCCTTCAGATAATACAAATTCCTATCATGGACTCCCTTCATCACCACCAAAGATCCCTTCACTACAGTATTCTCAAATGTCTAGCATCCAATTAGATGCATCCACATGGTTCACCTCTGGAGTAATCAATAGAGAAAAATACGAATCATCGGAATCATCACCTCTAGTGACGTTCACCTCATTAGCCTTCGGGCCCTTCTTCTTACTATTCTCCTTCTCTTTGAGCTTCGGGAAATCTCTCTTCCAATATCATTGTTCTTAGTAGAACACGCACTGGTTCTTCGCTAATTGGTGGTGGCCTCTTAACTTTGACCTGCCTCTATTGCCACCTCTTGGATATGGACTCTTTTCTCTCATCGACAAGGCCTCTCCTAAAGTGCTAGCTCGGGAAGTATCTTTGTCCTTCCTCCTCAAATCGTAATTTGTTAATGTATTGGTCACTTTACTGTAGGTGATGGAAGATCTACCATTCAACAAAGTGAGCACGAAGGTATCATACTCCTCATTGGGTAAGGAGCCCAACAAAATAACCGCCTTGTACTTGTTTGTTATTTTCTCATCCATGTTTGTCAAGTCCGACAATAAATTTGTATAGTTGTTCACATGAGCCGCAAGTGAGGTGCCTCTGAACATCTGGAATCTGAATAATCGCTGCAGCAAGTGAAACCGATTCTTAACATTCTTCGTAAGGTACTTGTTGTTAATAATCTCCCACATCTTCATCACAGACGTCACCCTAATCACATCGTATTTCAGCTCTTATTCCAAACAAGACCTAATCACCCTACAAGCATTCCTATTCATCTTGTCTCATATCGTCTCATCTTATTTTGGTGGCCTCTTATGGATCATGATGGTCTCTTCCAAATTTTGAGTATTGAGAGCATTATGTACGTCGCTCATCCACAAACCAAAATTGATATTGCCATCATACTTCACAATGCTAATCTTAGTATTTTGAAGTCTAACCTGAACTGTACTCATCATTATCTTGCTGCTTTCACCAACTTTTTCTCCCATGCTTACAAACTCTAAATTATAAAAAAAGATTCAAACTTTTATAGAATTGAGAAATTACCCAACTGAACCCTAGATAGGATTCCAACACGATCTCCTAACCACACAAGGAAAGCGAGATCCCAACGGCAACTCCACAACGCTATCTTCACCGAAGCCTAGAACTCCAAGAACCAAGCTTTAAATAAAGAATCTTCCTCCACCTAATGCAAAACCCTAGATCTGAAACCTTAAAGCTCTGATACCAATTGTTACGCACCGTACGGAAGCATGCTTGTGAACCAAACGAGTCGGTAAGCGATGAGAGAAGAGAATAAAAAAAAACGAACACGAGTGCAATTCACCAAAATACAACACAAATCAAACCAAACACAGAGATTTACGTGGTTTGGCAATTGCCTACATCCACGGGGAGAGGTTGGGGAGATTTCACTATATGGAGGAGAAATATAATGAGTTACAACTCACAAAATTACTCAAATATAATTCTAACCAAAGCTCTCAACTCTCTCACAATATCTCCATCTCAAAGTGCTCAAAAGACTCAATAATCTCTCATTCAGAAACCCTAAAAATCGTGTTTGTATTTATACAAACACCCAATCCAAACCGCCCAGGAAAATAAAATCGGTCCATAACCGTTTACCGGTCAACCGCACATATGCAATCGATCGACCGGCCAGAGACACAAAATTGCACCCTGTAATGTGCATGGGATCGGTCGACCGGTTACACCTCATAGGTCGACCGACCTTAACTCCTGTAAAACACAGTTTCGTGGCGATTGCATCGGTCGACCGCACTTGCTCAACCAGTAGACCGTCCCGAGAGTTTCATGTTCCCATAGTTTTCCCTGATTCTGTTTGTCGTTCTTTTCACCAACATGGTTCATCTATAAATAGAGACTTGATCTCCTCAGTTGATAACACTGAAAAACATTTGTGCTCTATCTTCCTTCCTGTCAGAGAGAGATATTTGTTATTCTTTGTAGAACAGGCTATTGGAATGCACCTTAACCTGTTGTCTACCGTTAAATCATGTGAGGAAAGACCTCACTGTAGCCTTTTGCACCGAGAATGGGCAAAATATTTTCTTAAGGACAGTGATTACAAGCCTCGGTAGTTCGTACACCTTGTGATTTGTTCCGTCCATAAGCAATTTTTTCAACAATTAACACCGCGACGACGATGGCAAAGCCTACATCTCTATACAAATTTTGCGCAACAGTGAGGGCACAGAGTTCATTTGCGCCTCCCCTCCGAATATCTCTGTATCTTAACATCCTTTCGGATTTTTGAGTACCTCCACTTGTCCCCTATCAAGAGAGTCATCGACCACTCTCTGCCTCTGTTTGGCATGCAGGTCATTGAGATCGCTGATGGAATCTCTTTGTCGCGGGTGCCCTAGACCACGTCGCTGGCGATGCATTCCCGCTCTGGCACTTCATCAGCACCTGGTCAAAGATTTCCTGTAGCAGTGGTACTGCAGAAATCGAGGCGGGTCATGCTCTGGTCGCACACTGCTGGTTCCTCGATTCGTGCCAGCCTCCGATCCGGCACGACGTTTAATGATTCTACAGAATTCAACAAGCGGGTGTCTGTCTGAAGCTACTTCTTCCATTTCTCATCGAGCACCATCAAGAAGCTTGATGCGGCATAAACATGTACCAAAAAGGTTGCAAGTGCACAACCGTGTCAAGTTATAGTATAAAGATATCGATCCCACGAGGAAGGTGTTTTGTAGGAGAAAATATAAAATCGGTTCTTATATTGTGTGCGTGACAAATAAGATTGATGAGTGAATGTGATTGTGAAGAGATTGAGAGAGTGAAAATGATGTGTAAATAGGTGCAAAGTGTAAGTAAGTGAAAATGATGTGTAAATAGGTGCAAAGTGTAAGTGAGAGTGGATTTGAAAAAGAATTAGTATGATCAATAAGGCGAGAAGGAAAGATGAATAAAATCAAGAACAAAATAAAAAAAATCAAGAATGAAGAACAAAATTCTAGAATAAAAGAAAATGCAAGAAATTAAAGATGGTGGATTCAATTATAGATATGGATAATCTAAAATTGAACCCACTTCTTAGAAAAGGGTGATTCCCTAGAGGGTTCTAGCCTAAAGGCGAATCAAACAAAATAAAAATAAACAAAAAGAAAAACTAAACCCAAGAGGGTTCTAGCCTTAAGGTGAATAGTGTAAGAAATTAAAATCTAACTACAAAATAAATTACAAAATCTAAACTACAAAATAAAATTGCAAGAATTAAATGCAAGAAAATAAATCTATTCCATAAGCATGAAATAAATCTAAAGCAAGAGGGTTCTAGTATCTTGGTTATTTAACAAGAAAATACAATCTAACTACAAGCATAGAAATAAATCTAAACTAATAAGCAATAAAAAAAATAAAAGAGAAAAAAGGAAGAAATGCAAACCTTCAAATAATTCTTCATCTTCATCTTCATCTTCATCATCCAACAAAGAGAAGAAGAGAAAAAATTTAAAGTGGTGAAAAAATTATTATTTTAATTGTAATAAAAAGTTACAATTTTGGAAGGCCTTCTCAATTAAGAGTAGCTCTCCTCTCCAAAAGGAGTTACAAAAATTTTCACACCTCTAACCCCTCACTCTCTACCCCTATTTATAGTAAACATCAGTGAATGAGAGCCATTGGATTGAAATCTTATCCAAAAACAACAAATTTCAGCCATTGACGCGCGCTACAGTAATCTAGCATCGATGTAGGCATCGATGCTATCCAAAAACAATAAATTTCAGCCTTAGATTCGTAACTAACTGCCCAGTATATCGATGCATCGATGCCTGCCCTTCTCCTTTTGCTGTCCGCAGCTTCTTCTTGTTGTTTGCTTTTGGGCTTTGGACATTGGGCTTTTCTTGGACTCTTGGGCTTGGGCTTTGATTTATTTCTTCATTAAATACTTGAAAGAATTCATTGGGCTTCATGGCTTCATTTCTTCATTAAATCAAGGGCTTTTTGTTGAGAGATTGGAGTTTGAGATTTATTCTTCATTAACCTGCAATTAAAGATAAGAACAATTATTAGTAGTATATTTATTCATATAAAATAGATAACGAGGGTATAAAATTATAATAAAATGTGATTATCAAATACCCCCACACCTAAACTTTTGCTAGTCCTCTAGAAAAGAAAGAAAACTGAAAGAAAACCTAACTCACTTTCGCAGGAATCGCGGCTGTATTTAGCGCATACAACAAGCCTTTAAACCCCTAGGTTACCCTAGTGGACGAGTTGTAGTCTCGTGAGGATTTGCAGTGAATATACCCACAAAATTCGGTCAACTTGCCAAATTAAAAAAGTTAGTAAATAACTAAATTCACTTGATAATTCTTAAACATTTTTATATATAACTCTAAGGTATATTTTCAAGAAAATCTTCTCATTGTAGCAATACAAAACCAAGCCAAACTTAGAAATTTAATTTAAAAGTTTTGAAAAGAACATGCTAACTCTTTGTTTTAAATAATTTTCAAGTTGCTTGATTTAAAATATTTTTTAAGACCATATATACAACTATAAAACATTTATTAGTTTTTTTTAATAATTTTTTTTTACTCTTTCTTCCTTGGTGATTTTTTCTACTTTAACGGGCTTTCTAAGTAACCATTTAACGAGTTTTGGGCCAATGGATCCTAACCCAAATGGGCTTAGGTCATTAAGTATGGAAATACTCATTGGGCTTAATTACTCGGTCACCTTAGGCTTTATAAGATAGAATCACCTTGAATTCAAGAGTTTTTTTTCTTTTTTTTTTGGTGCCCATTTTTCGCACTCTTCTTTTGCAATTTTTTTTTTTTTTGTATATGTATATATATTTTAAAAATATATAAATCAAGACACTTTGAAAAATTTATTTTCAACTCTAAGTTAAGCATGCAAAAATTTTATTATTTTAAATAAAAGTCCAAGTTAAGGCTTAAGTAAAGTATACTACTTTGAAAATCATTTCTTAAGAAATTTATTTAGAGTTATCATAAAAGATGAACTTAAGTAAATAACCAACTAGGGATTAGAAAATTTCAAATTTATCAAATAAATCAATTATTACATAACTCTATCAATTTGGCAAGTGACGATATTTTTATAATTTTTTTTAAAGAAAAAGGGGGGGAAAACAAAAATGTAACTAAAAATGTAAAATAAAAAGAAAAAAATAACTAATTCCCACCCACACACCTAAATTTTACATTATCCTCAATGCAACTCTATGATGCATAAAGTAAAGCAGATAAGAAGTGAAGCACTTACATTTGGTCGGCTGATAAAAATCTGTAATTACCTTTTGTCTGAGGAGGATGAAATAAAAAATTTATTCTCTTTTTTTTTCTTCTTTTTTTTTCTTTTTTTTCTTCTTTTTTTAACAACTGAACAAGAAACTCTCAAATGAGAGAAGAATAAATTCTTTTTATTATTCTGAAATAAACAAAATAAACAATGTAAAATGAAATATTCAACATAAAGAGTTCCTGTTCTACATTGAATCCTACCTTACTGTTGAAAATTCTTCCCCGGATTTTAAACAAATTTAGAATGATATAATCAATAATGTGAATTTCCAACAAAGGTAAGGTAGGTATTATTGGTATCATGCATTTTGCATTTCTTAATGAACTTAGACTTTTGTATTGTAAAGTTTTGTTTTCTAACAACCAATTCTTCTGTGAAGTTCTGAAAATTTGGTTGTTGATTATTCTTCAAGAATCTAAGTTCATCAAGAAAGAGTTCTTCAAAATTTACTTCAAAGCAGTACATGTTTAACACAGTTTTATTATTCTCAAGGACCTGATCTGCTTCTTCTAAAAACTCTAACTCTTCATCAAAAATTTCCTCAAAACTCAAATCAGACTCTTCTTCTTCTTCTTCTTCTGATCTTTCCTGAATGTAGTTTATTTCTAGAGGCTGATTATTTGGTTGGTCCCCTGGATTAAAAATGTTGAGATCAGCAGTCAAATTCCCAAAGGACAGCTTCATTTGACCAGTTCTACAGTTGATGAGAGCATTAGAAGTGGCTAAGAATGGTCATTCTAAGATGACAGGTGTTTGTCCTTTAGGATTGGAAACAGGCTATGTTTCCAAAACTACAAAATCTACTGGAAAAATAAAATCTCCAACCTTAATCAGAACATCCTCTAACTCACCCATAGGGACCTTGACAGATCTATCAGCCAACTGTAAGGTGCATTTGGTTGGGTTCAGTACACCTAGACCCAATTGCTGATAGACTGAATATGGAAGCAAATTGACACTGGCCCCTAAGTCTAAAAGCGCCTTATCAATGTGAGTATTACCAATGATACATGAAATGATGGGGGAACCTGGATCTTTACGTTTCAAAGGTATGGGATTTGACAGCATTTCATTGATATTGGGGGCTAAAAAGACTTTCTTTGGAACATTTATTCTCCTCTTCTTAGTGCACAATTCTTTTAAAAATTTAGCATAAGATGGAATTTGTTCAATTACATCTAAGAGAGGAATGTTAACCTTAACCTGTTTGAATGTTTCTAGGATCTCCTCCTCCTTAGGAGAGTGTTTCCTAGACCTGAGTCTATCTGGGAAGGGAGCAACCGGTCTAAATCTATCAAAAGCAGGCTCAGGTTCGGGTTCGGGTTCTTGGTCATCTGAGGGGAGTGATTGTTGAATAGATTCATCAGAAGGAGAAGGAGAAGGAATTTGTACACGATCAAGAGTTTGACTTGGAAGAGTTCTCACTTGATTATCGACCTGTCTACCTGACCGAAGTGAATGGATTGCATTCACTTGAGCTTCATAGGATGAACTGCATGGGTTGACTTGGAAATTTTTCTTTCTCTCTTTCACTCACGACACTAGCTAGTTGACCAAGTTGGGATTCCAATCTAGTTATAGCTTGAGTGTTGGAGTTGAGTATTTGTCCAGTGGATTGCATGAAGGAATTCAGAGTGCTAGACGTTTGAGTCAACATATTCGTGGTTTGAGTGGAGGCCTTAATTATGGTTTCCAAACCCCTTTCCAAGACGTTGAGACGTTTATCCTGATCTGGATTGTGATGAGTCTGAATTACAGCTTGATGAAGAGAAGACTGGTTTTGATACGGCAGATTGGGTTGTTGAAATTGTGAATGAGAATTGAACGGAACTGTGTTTCCCCTAGGAAAATGTTGGGTAGAAGCGGAAGTGAAGTTTTGAGTTCCGGAAGAATTTCCTAGATTCCATGCAAAGTTGGGATGATTTTCCTCAACCTAGATTGTAGGTTGGAGAGAATGGATCATTTTTAGGGTACTGGAATGCAACGTTCATCTGTTCTAATGAATTGTTGTTTCCTAGGAGAGGGCATTCCTCTGAAACATGGGTAGGAGACTGACAATTATGACATCCTGAGGCAGAAACATGATTGATTTGAGCTGGAGCTCGTTCTTTAATTTCTAAAGCTTCTAACCTCCGTAGAATCGTCGCCATCTTCGCTTCAGAAGTAATGTTTGACTCTAAGGAAAGACCACAAGACTTAGATTGGGAAACCCTATCATCGCAGTGTTCCCATTGTATTGTTTTTTCAGAAAGACTCTCCAAAAACTCCCAAGCTTCATCAGCGTTTTTCCTCATAAAATCCCCTGTGGCACATTGATTCTAAGGAAGTTTTTGCAGAATAATCTAATCCCTCATAAATTATTTGGCACAATCGCCATTTTTCTAAACCGTGATGAGGACATTGGATGAGAAGATCTTTAAATCGATCAAAATACTTCTAAAAAGGTTCTCCCGGGATAATTTTAAAGTTTTGAATGTTGTTTCTAATCTTTACTATTTTATGAATAGGGAAAAATTTCTTAAGAAAAACGGTGACAAATTCATCCCAAGTTAAGATGGAATTTGTTGGTAAGCTGTACATCCATTTTTTAGCTTTATCCTTAAGAGCAAATGGAATAAATCTGAGTTTGATCACATCTTCATTTAATTCTCTCATTTTAATCATAATACACACTTCCTCAAATTCCAAAATAAAAATATATGCATCTTCTGTTTTATTACCAAGGAATTTGGGAAGCATGTTTATGTATTGCGGTCTAAGCTCAAAATTTATTCCATTTGTTTCAGGGAGCCTAATACACGAAGGGATCGCATTCCTAATGGGATAGCACATATCATGAAGAACGGGTGGATTAGGATGCTCCATTTCTATGATTGGTTCAAAGCGAATTAATCAACGTGTATTATCCCTAATCCACTGTTGCATACACTAAAACTAT